>NW_008356676.1:305082-335144 GCF_000622305.1 Nannospalax galili
TATTAGGTTTTCTCAAAAGAAAAACCTAGCTGAGACAATCCTAGATCCTGTATCGCAAAACCTTTCCCACAACCTTCCTGTTGACTTTTGCATCCTCTACACTCAAATATCAGCAGACAACCAAGGATCATCAGATACTTAAGGAAAGCTCTGTCATGAGAGGCAGAAACTAAAACATACAAATAGAAAAAGCAAACTCAGAGAAGATAGAACTTTTGTAGGAAGAAGACTTCTTTAAAAAAAAAAAAAAAGCTACTATCTCCAGGGAGGTAAGGCAAGATTTCACAACCATGAAATGGAAAATTTATGTAGTTTAGAAAAGAACACTATGGAATTTTCCCAGAAAGTGGTGTGAAATAAGAAAGGATGGAAACGCACACACATACATACACACACACACACACATACATTCTCAGGTCCACCATCCAAAAATAGCAACAGCAGAGGGAGAGAATGTAAGAAGCAAAGCTCATGAAGCTATTGAAGGGACAGTTCAACAAGATTTCCCATAACCACAGGTAAGAATTTAGGGGTTAAAAAAAAGGAATTTAGGGCACGAGAATAAACACATGATTGTGAAACTGTATGACTCTAGGTTGTGTCCCAATAAATGGCAGAGTAAGCTAATAAAAAGACAGACCTAGAATCTCGAAAATGACACAGAAATGAAAGCAAGATGAAAAAAATACCTAAGGTAAAAGTACAAGACATCTGGAGGTAGCAGCCATGCAGCGGGTCTTGGGATCAGCCGATCTAAGTAAAAGGGTTTGGGAGAGACTTTGAAGAAAATGAAACTGGTATAGCACCTCATGTGCAGGCATGAAAGGAGGTTTAGAGAACTGGGGTGGCTTCGGGGGTAGCAGCATAATAAATTTATGGAAAACGAACCCAAATTAGATCTCACAATACCTAACTCCAGGGAAGACCAATGTAATGCAAGAAAAGAACTATGAGCTCAGAGTACCATGTGGTTCAGCACTAGTCTCTCCAAAACACCTATGACTTAAGCATGGACATGTAATGTAGATTATGGCTTAATGCCCCTAGGAAGGGAACACAGGACATGCTTGTATGTGTGAAAGAAAAACCCTCATCTTCTTCATTGGAAGCTCAATAGATAATATCTAAAATCCCAAACCCAAGAACTAGTAATTTAACATCTTACTTAAGTCAGTACATCTCATTTTTAGCCTGATTAGGGAACATGCAATATGGATACGGAATAATATAGTAAGCCAGAAACATCTATTTGGGGGGATGTTAAATGTATGTAAGACTTTCAATAGATTTTTTTTCAATTAAAAAATGTAACAAAAAATTTTCTGTTACATTTTAATTTAACTAATTTATTATTATTATTATTATTAGTAGTAGTAGTAGTAGTAGTAGTAGTAGTATGTGTATGTGCACTCGTGTATTCATATGTGTTTGTGGGGGGGCATGCACTTTCCAAGTGCCTTTACCTTCTGAGCCATTTCACTGGTCCGCTTCTCAAATTTTTAACATGAGCTTGTTTTGAATAAGTGAATATACATTTTAAACTATCACTTATATACCTCAAATGGCAAAACACAATTTCTTGTTCAAGACTTTAGTGAGTCTCTTAAATACTTGTTAGTCACTGCTGTGGTTTGGCTTGTAAATATTCCTGAGAGTCCATGTGATGTGTTGAAGGCAACATCTTGACCTGTGGTATGATGGAGGAGGGGGGAGAATAGAACCTTTAAGATGTGGGGCGTGGGGCTGGAGAGTTGGCTCAGAAGTTAAGAACACTGGTTGTTCTTGCAGAAGACCTGGGTTCAAATCCCAGTACCCACATGACAGCTAAAAACTTTCCATAACTCCAGTTCCAGGGGATCTGACAGCCTCTTCTATCCTTCTCAGGCATTGCACGACACAGGTGCATTTACCTACATGCAGGCAATACATGCATACACAGAAAATAAAATTAAAAAAAATATATTTTAAAAGATGTGGGGCATATTTGGCAGGATGTCACTGGGGCTTAAAGGGGATATTGGAACCTTGGACATTTTCTCTCTCTCTCTCTCTGTTTCTCTGTTTCTCTTTATCTCTTTCTCCCTCTCTCTGTCTCTCTCTTCTTTCTGCCTCCTGGCCATCATGAGATGAACAAGCCTCTTCTGCCACCTGTTCCCACCATGTTGCCCCATACTATAATAGTCCCCAGGCAGCAGGACCAACTGTCCAATAACCGAAGCCTCTGAAACTATAAATTAAATTCTTCTTTTAAAGTTGATTATCTAAGGTGTCTTGTTACAGTAACATAAACCTGACTAACACAGTCAGTGTTAGTGCGATACTTTATATGCAGCGATTTAGAAAAATAATTGTTAGCTCACCACTGTTCCAAATTCCGAAACAGTTAAAATTATAATTAAGAATTAGATATATTTAGCCTTTTTCTCTTCTAGACAAATGCACTACTCTTTGAATTCCAACAGGTTTCAAATCCAATTGAATTTTTCCCATGAAGCAATTAAAAAATAAAAGAGTAGATTATATCTAGTGGGGGGAAAAGTATTTGAGACCAGAAAGACTATACCCTTCTCTTGTGAACTTTCTAGAGCCCTACCTCCAGCCACCTCTACCTTATACCCCTAAAATGAAGCTGCTCTGGTTGCTGCTTCTCTGTACAGTGCGGAAGAGCTTTCTACTTGAGCCACCAGAGATCTGGTGTAATGGGAAATTCTCCGCCTCTCAGCAGGTCTGTGAATTCCTTGTCTTCTGACCATGGGAAATGGCTGGCTAGATCAGACCATCCCAGAGACAAGCCAGCTTAAATCGGTGCCTTACATACCAGCCGGCTCCCCAAGATTGAGGGGAGTTAATATTGCACATACTAGGGACAATCCTTAGTATAATAATATAGTAGTAAATCAGCCAGTTGATAAACAAATTGCAAAATAACAAAAGCAGTTACCTCTATGCCCACTACTATCTAACTCTTGGGATTATGTTATTAATAAACTGGTTTCAATGCAGGGTTTTTTGAAAAAGTATCTTCTGTGTTCCTATTAGGCCTTCTAGACCTTTTGCTTTGTCAAAATTTCTGACTGACAGAGCTGTATTCAGTTCTACCGAATACAGAGGCTTTCATGAGGTACAAAGCCAAATGTATAGGATTGTGAATGTGTTCTCTTTCTTTTTTAATTTAATTAATTAACTAATTAATTTTGAGACAGGGTCTCCTTGTAGCCACAGCTGGTGGTCTGGAACTATGTAGAACAGGCTGGCTTTGATCTTGCAGAGATCCCCCCACCTCCTGAGTGCTGGGATTAAAGGCGTGTGCAACCATGTCTGGCATGTATTTTGTTCCTAAATATGGATGCTAATGTATGGCTTGTCCACATGCTACTTCTTATCTCAAGGAAAAGGTGAAGAGAATACCAATGAATATAAATATACCAAACTTCATTTTTTAATAAAAGCCAATGAGAGGTTGAAGTTAAACAGAACCATAGCTTGCATTCTATAACTTCACTTGATTATTTTCCTGCTTTCTCTTTCACATACTCTGAGGAAGTTAGTAATAACACTGACAGTCAGTCTTGCACTAAATTAGCTGAGAAAGAAGGGCTCTTGAGGATGCGAATGGAGAGTGCTCTTCCTTCTCTGTGGAGGAGCCCTAGAGCACTGTCCATTCGGCGCCCTTCATATTCAGTGCAGAAATTGGAAACAATGGAGCTTTAATTTGCTGCTCAGCTAATGGGCCTGCTGATTTGTCTCATTTTCAGACTTCTAATATGTCCTTAAAATCCTCACAGGGGTGTTGTACTTTTAGCCCCTGGTCTCAGTGCTTCATTTTTCCCTTTGTTTGTCAAACAGTTACACTGCCTCACCGTTTCATCTTCTGAGAGACTCGGAATAATGCATGGAACGCATTGAATAATGTGGGTGCAGCTGTGACATGTCTCGATGTTAAACCATTTAAAATCCTGGGAAATAGTTCCAAATCAGAGTAGCAGATTAAGTCAGTCTTAATTTTTTAAAAAAATTTTACGTTTTTTATCAGTGATTGAAAAACATTGATATTTTCTGCCCACATTACTGATTACAATTGCAAATGCTTACCAAAAAAGGCTAGAATGGTTTGTCCCTGTTCCATATGGAACAGGGTATTATTTTACCTATTTAATGGTTATTAAATATTTTAAAAATCAATTTACCAAGAATAACTTCATAACTGTATGTAACGTACGTAAATCATAAAAAGAAACACATTGGGAAAAGGAAAAACTAATGGTGCCTTCAGATGAAGTCAAGATAGTGGTTTTTCAGGTAGCTGCTACCTTTTGCATCAGAATTTGCTGGATGCGAGCCCAAAGGTTATGATCTGAATCAGAAAGTGTGGAAAGCTAGTTATTTCCAGGGTGGGATCAAGGACACCCATCAACCCTTGATCTTTCCCAGTCACAAATGAAGAAGTATCATTTTTAATCTTAAAGGACATCTGTTCTGAGTGAATACTCACAGGAGAACAGTAGCATATTTTCGGACAGTGGGGGCTAAGGCCATCCTCATGGGGTGGCAGGTAGGAAGGGACCAAACAGCAGGCGGGGGCGCAGAGGAGTGGGGACGTGGCAGCTAGAAAGAGCAGGGTGGACCTGCAGATCTGGGGTAGACATCTATTTAAAGAGACATGTCTAGAACATTTGACAACAAATGACAGAAACAAAATGACACTGAGGAGTAGTGGCTCCTGGTGAAGAGGGGGAAGGTAGCTGGTACAGAAGAACTGCAGAGAAGGACGTGCAGAAGGGGTTTGACTTGGTGACAGGACTGACGATGGAAGAGAAAGAGGACGTTCAGGTAAGTTAAGGCTGCTTTGCTGCCTTGGAAATGAGAAACCCATTTCCATCAGTTTAAAATTGATTTAAAAAATTAGAAAGAACTTGTCTGAGCTTGTCACCATGTCCAAAGAATTATCTAGCAAGTATCCAAATGCCTTCTGGAATAGGTCACTTCTCTTCCCAGACTGAGTTGTGACAATGAAATTACCTCAACGATTAAGATAAAGAAAATAACAATGAATCTACAGATAGTGAACTTCATTTTGTCATAAAAGCCAAATGAAATGCTGAAACAGTTTGAGAAGAAAGAAATTTGTTACATTGCTTTTGGATGTACTCTGGGTCCTTCATCTTTGTTCACCTGCTCCCAGAAGATCTTCCACGGCAATAAGTAAAGGAGTGTGATAGAAGTCAGAGATCAGGGAAGGAAGTCAGGGGAGCACCAGTGTAGGCTCAGATCAGAATATGTAGATAGCATTCCCTCGCGGCATGTAGACCAGAGGAGCAGAGGCTCCTAAACAGATATTGGGAGCTGCTTCCTGGACAGTCCAAGGACAAATAGACAGGAGTGGTTGGCATGCTACTAACTGTGAAATTGCTTGACCTAAACTTTAAGTGGATATTTGTTTCATTATAATGGGCAGTCTGATTTGTAATTTTAGGCTCTAAATGCAGGGGCTGTGCCGTCCATCCCTTAAGACTAGCATTCACAGAAAATTCACAACATGAACACAGCAGAGAGAAGCCCCAAACTGGCATGTCTGAGCATGTGTTCAGCCACAAGAAGACTTCATCACCTGTGTTTTCACAAATAAATCTCTTATTCCTAAAAATGATTGAAATTCCTTTTTACAGAAGTTTATTTAAATTTTTATTTACAAGGCACACATGCCCACACATGTTTCTGCAGAGGTCGGAAGAGGGCACTGAATCTTGTGTTGCTGGAGTCACAGGTGGTTATGAGCTTCGCAGTGAAGGTCTGGGAACCCAGCTTAGGTCCTCTGGAAGAGGAACAAGTGCTCTTAACCAGTGAACCATCTCTCCAGCCCAGAAATAACTGAAATTCTTTGAATGAGTACCAGGGAAGAAACTTTCAGTCTAGAGTAGAAGGATTTCTTAAACCAAAAAAGCACTAATTTTTTACATTGCAATTAAAATTACCCTTGCCCATTTATCAGAATGAATTATAATTCCTTATATTAAAAACAAAACAAAACAACAACAACAACAAAAAACCCAAAAACACTTCTAAACCAGGGACTGGGGTGAATGCTCAGTTAGTAAAGTGATTACAGTGCAAACATGTAGACCTGAGTTCAATCACCAGCACCAAAGAAACAACAACAAAAAACCAGACTTGGTGGGGTGTGCTTGTAATCTCAGTGCTAGAGAGACAGACACTGAAAGATTCTGGGAATTGCTGGCCAATCAGCATAGCCTAATAGGCAAGCCCTAAATCCCAGTGAGAGACCTTATCTCTAAAAGCAGATGAATGGCCCCCGAAGAACAACATTCAAGGTTGTCCTTTGGCCTATACAAACACCAGAACAGCAACAACAGCAAAAGCATAAAAATTAATATAATTGTCATAAAAGTTGCAAGCTAGGCATCCCTTTGTTTGTAGTATCAGTCACTGTGAAAAAGAACCAGTCTATCATCTTCATATCTATCATCTACCTGTCTGTCATCTATCTATCTATGGATCATTTATCCATCAATCAACTGTCCTGTGTGTGTGTGTGTGTGTGTGTGTGTGTGTGTGTGTGTGTACATAGCTCACAAGATTGAATTTAAGGAATTAACTATGCAAATGCAGCTACTAAGTCCCAAACTGTAGTGTAGACCGGTAGTCAGGAAACTCTTACAGAAAGATGTGTTTTGTTGAGTCTGAAATCTCTAGGGCCTCTTGTCAGGCTGGAAACCTGTGCTAGATTTCCATGTTCTAATAACTGAGGCAGAATTCTTTCATCTCTAGAAGCCAAATTTTTGCTTTTCAGTCTTTCAGCTGCTTTGACAGGCCCATTCAAGTAGCCAGATTTGGGTACTCTACTTGAAGTCAGCTGATAATAGATGGTAATGACATCTACAAAATACTAGCAACATCTACCCTGTTGTCGGACCCAACAGCTGAGCACACAGCTGAGTTGATACACAAAATTTTTGCATCACACATCTCTTTTTGCTATGGTTTAAGAGCCAAGTTAGCCAGGTTTTGCCCTGTTTTCTTAGTGCTGTGATCTTTATAAAAATGCTAATTCTTTCAGTGATTCTGTGGTTTATTGATATTTTATTTTTCTGTCAAATTATTCTAAAAATGTTTTTTAAAGGTAGGCAGTATTAGCACCTTCTCTGCCCCACTCAGTTCCAGTGGCTTCATCTGCTTCACCTGGTGAGATGACAGGGGTAGGAGTCATGTGAAAATTGTGTTTGCTTTGAGACAGAGTCTCATGCTGTCCAAGCTGCCTTTGAATTCACCTTGTAGCCAAGGATAGCCATAAACTTCTGATCCTCCTTGGATTACAGGTGTGCACCACCATTCCCGGTGTATGTAATGCTGGGAATTGAACCCAGGAATTCATGCATGCTAGGGAAGCACTCTGCCAACTGAGATATTAGTACATCCCCAGTCTGGGTTATGTGAATTTTGATAGGGCTAGGTTGTTGAATTCTGAAGTTCTGTAGTGAGTCTATTCAGATCAGATGGCTTGTTGTGACAGTAACGTGGGATTTGGGGAGTTAATACTTTCTGGGAAGAATTTTAATATTAGAATTTACTGTCTTTTGCACATATAAATTTGAAGTCTTAATGTTATGCTTTCCTGGTTATTTGCATTTAACATGCATGCAAATTTACAATGTATGCTATATGCTAAGAACATAATTTATAAATCGGTACTTTCCCTGGTTGTTAGCAATTTTGACCGCTTTAAAAATTAATGCTTTGAAGAAATATATGTTTTCAAATTTATTTTTAGTTTCATGTGGAAAATATATGTAGTACATTCTCAACGAGAAAGGTAGACCTCTGCCGTAATGTTCCCTGTGTTTAAAGTTTTGCACAATGGTAAAAGGTAGAATACTTTTATTTATCTTTCCTGTAAATGGGTTTGGATTAGGTGTTGCAGAGGTTTGATTCCATTAACAATGTTGAAAAATATGTGTTTCTGAAGCATGATTGCAATGTATAGCATTCCAGTACAATTGGGGGTGAGCCATTTCAGTGATAAACACACTTTGAGTAAGAGAGGAGCATGTTATACTTGTGAGTGGAAGAAGAGTTGTTCGCAGCATCACAGAGAATGAGAGCATCCCAAAGAGGGCTCTGTAGCCTCTCAAGCTGCCTTTTAGGCTTGTTGTCTTGGCAACTAAAACACAGCAATCCATCCTTCCCCAGGCAGGGAGCTCCAGTCATCCTTGGTTCCGCGATGACCTTTTCTCCTCCCTCTTCCAATCTGTTTTGAGGTACTGGTGCATCTCCCCAGCAGTTTCAGATTTTCTTTTCCCTGGACATCTTCTACCCATCACCGGGTTCTTTTCTTTCCTTTTTGGAGCAGTAGAACCTCATTACTAGGTCCTGGCTGTTCAGCTGCTCACCTCTTCTGTCAGTACACAGCAAGGCCTTCCAAACCTTCCCGTCCAGGATTGAAGTCAAATCCTCTTTTGGCATAGACCTTGGAACATATTCTCTGCAGGGTGCAGAGATTCATCCTCACCTGCAGCAGTCTGCTCTAGAATGCTGTTCAGAATTGGGCTTTAAATATGCTATTTCAGCAGCATCTCTTTCATGACTTAATCAGCATCCTCCACTTTTTCTACCCTGAAGGCTGCTTTACTGTTCATGTCTTTGAGTTAACTCATCCTTCCTGAAATCACCCCCTCTTTAGGTGATTATGAGCAAAGGCTCTCAGCTGACAAGTTCAGTTATTGGCAGGGTCACCAGCACTGGCTCATGTGAACCTATTACTAGTGGTTGCATCAAAAGGACTAAATTCCCCTGCCCAGTAGACATTGACTCAAAACATAGGTGAGGGCCTCTGTAATTATGCAGCCTAGTAAATGACACATGTCCGGAAAGGAACCCTGAATTTATTTAGAGAATGCTGTCAGTGGTGTTGGTATGACTTGTGGGTGGCAGAATGGCCTCTGTGAAGCAGAGGAAATGGGTGGGAGGAAATTCATGACTCTGCTCATCATGTGAGTGGATGTGGAGCTGAGACATGGAACTGCCGGGGCAAGATTGCATGCCTTTCTCATTCACTTGTAGGACAAGGAGGCATTGTCTACTAATTTGCAGTTAAGTACCCTATCGGCCTTGACCCACTGGATGTATGTGACAATCAAGAAGCATCAAAGTGAAGCCTTGAGCTAAGAGAGGAAAACATCAGAAGGGACACCAGATCTACCTGTTCTTTAGAAACCATGAATGGCACAGAATCGAGCATTTGAATTGTAGAACAGTATATGATAAATTTATATAAGTACCAAGTGAAAATAATTGAAATTTGTCACAGTGATCTACAGTTGTTTCCCCTTTGACCCCTCCCCTCCCGCTCAGCCTCCTTTACCACCTTTCCTCCTCTCTTTCCTTTGCTTCTCTGTTTCCTTTCCCCTTACTTTTTTATCCGTTTCTGTGATAATAATCATAGTAGCTCATAAATGTATTAGAGACTCTAACTTTCTCAGAGGTATATTTTTCCTGGCTTGATAGTCCGATAGGTAACTACAATCATAGAGGTCCCATGTGTTGTGGGTAAAGCAGCCCTCTAACTGTCATAGAATGTTTAGGGACTTGGAAGTCATACATGTACTCTACCTAGAGCCCAGGAGCCCTGAGTCTAAGAATTTGACCCTGCTTGTCTTTGAACACTTCTAATTGTTCCCATGGGCTAGGATTCTCTGAAAAGATGCTGGATCTAGGGGACATGTTGAGGTTCCTGACAGAATGCCAGGAGTGAAGCAATCTCCTAGAGGCTAAACTGAGTCACACCTTCTGGTGTCCAAGGGATCAATGGGTCCAGGTACCTCCCCTGTCCAAATGAGTACCCCATTAACTCCTCCAACCAACAACAGACACCCCCTCCCTCAACACATCAAATATGCATGGGATAGAAAGGGGCTGTGGTTGAAAGTGAGGATGGGCACACAATGGCCCTAGGAAAAATCCAGTCTGTGGGCCTCTTCCTATAAGGCTCAAAGCCTAGGAGATCTTTTGCTTTTTCCATTAAAAAATTATTTTTAAAAAGCAAAGGAGAATGTGGTTCAGAGACATATATGGTCTGAAAAACTAAAATATATAACTATCTGCCCATTTACAAAAAATGTTGGTGAGTCTCTACAAAGAACTGGTCAGTGATATGTCAAAGATGTCTTGGTGGCCATTTGAAAGAGCAATGCCCAAGAGTGAAACAGTTCCTTGTTGACTGGGCCTTGAGGTTGGTGTCGTGGAGGACATTATTTGCCCAGAGAATGTCATCATTGGTGTTGACATGACTTGTGGGTAGCAGTGGTCGAGGTCTGTGAAAATGGAGGAAATGGGTGGGAGATCCAGGGAGGAGGTCCAAGGCCTGCTACCAATCTGTGGATGGTGCTCAGAGAATTCCTGCTGAAGTCACAGCATTTCTGAGCACCATGAGCAGAGAGGCAGGAGCTTTCAGTTTAAGCTGTGTTTGTAGTTTACAAAGTGTTTCTTGTTTTATAATTGTGAGAACCATTTGAGGTAGGCAGAGTGAGTGTTACTGTTGACCTCAATTTATAGAGAAAAAAAGGATTGATCTCTAGTTAGGCAAGTGTCTTCTTCAAGGTCATACAGTTATTATATGGTGGAGCTGGAAATCAAATCCAGATAGTCTGGCTCTAAGACCTCAGAGGCAATGATTCTTGCTGCCCAAAGTGTTAACCCTACATGCTCAGCACAAAGGGGTTCCCGTTCAGTATTGTTTGATATGCTTCTTAGTGCATTATGTTAACATGTGACACAACAGGAGGGGGTAGGACAGCTCCAGATCTGGCATGATCTGGTGTGTCTTCCTTCTCATGCAGGAAGGCAGGTGTAGAAGGAGTTCTCATTAGATGTATGAGGTTGTTTACATTGCCCCAGGTTGTCCTTTAGGTGGTGGGTGGAGGGGGTTGGGGGGAGCGATAGTGAGGTAACTCGCCTCTCATTAAGAACCTATAAAAGGAGAAACTGAGAAGTTATATTAACAAATGCTATGATGATCTTGATCTAAACTGAAGCTCTTTTCGCTATTTTACCATAAATGTTTGATCAGAATGCTGTGCATTAAATAAAGTGAATGGCCCGTTTTCCGCATTTATGTGATTTGGGTGTCAAAGACCATCATTCCTATGTGTTATGACAGAAGACAGGTTTGTAACCAGTTACTTGACTCCTTCACACTTGGGTATGTGTGTCAGGATTCAGAGTACAGTGGAGTCAGCTGTGGCCTTCAGAGACAGTCTTGCTCCAGGTCTGGCCCTAAGCAGCAGGTTTGGTCCTGCAGCCCATCACTGGTATGTGCTGCAGCACAGGGAGATCCATCACAGTAAAGGCAAACAGCCATTGCAGGAATTCTAACTGCATCCATATTCAGATAAGGAGAGGAGAGCTCCTGCTGAGAATGATGGCCAGGGACCCTGGGACAATGTTGCCTTTATACTGGCCATAAAATATTTTTAAAAATGAAGTCTTGAAAGTCATGTTTGTGAAGAGTGAAGACAGGAAAATGAGAGCAGCAATTCACACAGTATACTTAACCTTGTGAGAAGTAGCATCAATTTTTCAGTATGGATAGCTTATCTCTTGCAGATTCTTAGTAATGCTAGACTAGCCATAGGCTAGTGCCTTATAGGATGTCTTAGAGCTTTGCCTGCTTGGCTACTTGTACCTTTTAGATATTAACTCAAATGTCATTTCTTGGAAAGCCTTTTACCCACCCAATCTGGAAATTTAGTCCCCTAAGGTCTGCCCTTAGCATTTTCTACCCCATATTCCTGTTTTATTTTCTTCCCAGCACTTAATTTATTGATGGCTTGTTTAGTGTCCATCTCTCTTACCTCTCGACTTTGAGAGTGAAAGGCAGCTGGGACTCTCTAATTGACCGTAGTTTTGTGTGGCACATAGAACAGTGCCTGGCTATGGCAGGTGCCGCAGAATGAATAAGCAAATATGTGCTTTCTGTTGCTTAACCCCATAGTACAATACCAAGCATTGGGTTGTATTTCTCTAGTGGATGAATCCACAGGGACTCTATTACTTATTTTTTCCATTTCTATGACAAGATACCTCATAAGAAGCAAATGAAGAGTGGGAAGATTTCTTTTGGCTTGTGATTTGAGGGGATACAGCCCATCATAGGGAAGGCATGGCAATGGAAGCAGCTCCAGCATGGGGCAGCGGGAGAGAGCGGTAGCTGCTTTGCATCCTAGTAGATCAAGAAATAGAGAGGTCCACCAAACCAAGGATGGATTATAACTCACAAGGCCTATGCTATCAATGAGTTATCTCCTAAAATTTCCACAATTTCACCAAACAGTGACAAAATCTGAGGACCAAGTCTTCAAACACACAAGTCTATGGAGGGACATATCATATTCAAACCACAACAGTGTCTATATTAGTTTTCTATTATTGCAGGGACAAATTAGTACAGGCTTAGAGGCTTAAGCAATGCAGTTATTTATATAATTCCAGAGGCCAGGAGGTTAACATAAGACTAAAATAAAGGTATCTACAGGGCTTCATTTCTTCACTGAGATTCTGAAGGAAAATTCACTCTCCAAATTCTAGAGGCCACATACTTTTCTTAATTTGTGGTCCCCATCCATCTTTAAAACTAGCAATACCAGGTCAAGTCTTTCTCATGTATCTTGAGCCACTTGGAAAAGTTCTGTTTTTTCAGGACTGAGGTAATTAGATTGATTTTAGGTGATCCTGGATACTTTACAAGGTACTTATTCATATGTGCAAAGTCCTTTTTGTCAGGCAAGGTATCATGTGTAGACTCTAGGGAAAAGATCCTGCACATCTGTGACTATGTATCATTTATTGTCCTTCTGCATGGATATACTCACACAAAAAAAGGTGTAATGGTGACAAGCCAGAATCTCCTCTTTCCTCTTCTCTGCTCTCCTCCCGTGCCCTCCCCTCCTCTCCCCCCTCAGTCTTTATCTTTATCTTCTCCATATATATAATGAAAGAGAGTATTCCCAAGTAATTATTCACTCAGTGAGAAATAATTATGGAGCTTGTCACGTTCCCCTTGACAACTTTGCTCCTAATGGCAGAAGGGCCGAAGGGCCCAGATTGCTATCTTAGGGCTTATCATGGACTTGCTAAACAAAATGGAACCAGTGCCTACTGTGTCCAAAGAAGACTCAAGGGCCACTGTGGTGGTGGTAATAGCGGCAAGAGATAACATGTATTTAGGCCTATTTGGAGAAATCTATTTAATGCGATATTTGCAATCATCCTGAAATTAGGAGTACTGTTTTTTTTTTTTCTCATTTTATAAATGATGAAATTAAAGCACATATAACATAACTAACATAAATAACTGGGCAATAACCGAGCCAAGATTCAGATCCCCAGGCACTCTGGCTCTCAATTTTGTTCCCTAACCACTGTTCCCTTCACAATTAGAGAGAGTGGCCAAGGAGGTCTATGAGAGGGCCAGCATGCTTGTTGAAGAGCAGAGCCTCGATTTGTGTGCATACATGTATATATTTGGACTTCATGGTTTCAGCCTTGGCAGGGGACAGTTCCCAGAATTCAGAGTGGATCCTACTGTAGCCATCTGCCCTAGGAGCCCAGAAATGTGGAAAATGTCTGTGCTTGGTAGACAGAATGAGCAGCTGAGAGGCATTTCCTCTGGTATATTCTGTACGGGACCTTACTGATTCTGCTGGACTCTATCTTGTGAAGCAGAGAGAAGTCCTGACCTGGCCTGACAGGCTTGGATCTTTCTCATGCCACCTCAATACATTAAGCCTATGTAAAGAGAAAATCTTAACAGTGCCTGTCTATAGCTCTAGGGTGGAGAAGGGTCAAGTGAACTTTGAAAAATGCCCTGTCGTTTATAAGTATCTGCTGCATAAATGGTGGGGTGAAGAGGGAAGAGAACAGCATCACCTCGGGGCCCGGAGGCTGTCTGACTTGGTCATTCTGAACAAAACTAGACAGTATGATTGAGATAGGAAGTCATCTCCGAATGGCTTCCACTGGAGACTGACTGATGGTGGGGATTTACAGGTCAGCCTGTGAAAGCAGGTAATCTCTCAGGGTGTGGGAAGGATAGTTTGTCTTTGGTGTATAGATCAGAACTCCAGTAACCCAACTGTGGTTATTTCAATAGCTAAAGATGGGCCAGCAATCTTCTTTTTTTCCCCTTTCCTTTTTTTTTTCCTGATTTTTGTCCCCCTATTTTCTTAATTTGACAGTTTCATACATTATATAATGAATTTTAACCATTTTCACCCTTCATTCCCTTCCTTCATGCCCTACCTTCCCCACAGGCACCCTTCTTTTCAGTAAGTCCCCCCACCTGCTTACATGTCTTCTTTTTTGTGTGTGTCCCAGGGAGCTTAATTAGGGTTATTTGTCTAAGCACAAGTGGGAATTTATTCAGTGAAGAGGGAAATAGCCTGCCTGCCACTACACCACTAAAGAAAGCCACAACCCCTCCCCCAACAAGTAATAATTGCCTGTAGTCCCTCTGGGATATGTGGGGCCTCACGGCCCTTCCCTCACCCCTGATGAAATGTTGATAGGCCCAACCTTAGGCAAGTCTTATGAGGATAGCCATGGTAGTGAGTTCATGAGTGCAATGGTTATGCTGTACCCAGAAGACATCATTTTCGCTGTATATCTTTCCATCTTTGGATCTTACATTCTTTCTGCCCCTTCTTTCAAGATGTTCCCTGAGCCTTGGAGGGGGTGTTAGAGCTATGCTAGTTGGAGTGCCACCACCACTTACTCTCAGCACTTTGGTCAGTAACTCTGGTCATGGGTTTCTGCACTAACTACCACTTGCTGCAGTATAGGAATTCTCTCATGAAAGCTGGACACAGCACTAATCAATGGGTATAAGATGAGTATTCAGATGACAACATAACTCTTTAGCAAAAACAATAGTAGTAGGTTCACTTCTGGGGCCTACACCTTCCCTGGCCAAGGGCTCTTGGAAAGTGGTTGATTACCCCTTTGATAGTTGTTTCGGTGTTGTACTAGAGGGCACATCTTCCCTGGCAGATCGTAATTGTAGTTTGAAGGATTCACAGTAGAATAAGACTGCTGATGGCATTTCCCTGCAGCAGCCTACATAGTACCTTCTCAGACCATGAAGCCTAGCCGATATGGAGGAAGTTCCAGCTCAGCTCCAGCTTGGTTTCTCTAAGACCTCTGACCAACGTGTATGATATCTTCAACAACAGGGTTTTAATCCTCAGTTTCTGGTGAAAAGCCCATTTCTTGAATGATGATGCCATCGTTTTAAGTGGGCTTTAACCTAACTGCTCAGTCATAAACAGCAACTGTAAGTATCAAAAACTTATATTGAACTTAGTGAATATCTGTAGATATTTATTTAAATAATGTTGTAGGTATTTATCAAGGGCAGTGAGATTTTGAGATTTTATCCTGCCTATAAGTCAACAAATCAGCCTTCTATAGCATCATGCATGCTGACCTAAGTCATAGAACTCCTGAGTCATATACAAAGGATGTTACTGTTCCTGGGACAACAAACAGCATGAGCTTCCGTACTCTCATTTGTTCCTTTGTTTCTAGCTCTGTTGGGGCAGGGCAGAGTGGCCCAGGTACAGGCTTTGGATCTGGTGGATCTGTGTCACAGGTGAATATAACAACCTTTAGGAAATCACCAGTCATACAAGAGGGTGCTGGCAAACAGGCTCAGCCTTTCCCCTGGCCAGGAAACAGAACTGTTGCCTGGTCTGGAGGGAGAGAGGATCTCCACCATTCCAGGCTCTTTGCCTTATAAACATTCTTGAAAAGGTCCTCTGGGACAAATAACGTTACAAAATGAGATTTGCTTCCTAATAGAAACTAATGCATAATTAGCTAAATTTCTAATAATTATCATAAAATTATTTCTTGTAAATATACAGAAGTGTACTAGTGAATTGATATAATCTGGACTCTAAGAAAGAAAAATCTTTTTCTAGTTTTCTTCACTTAAAATTTAAATTTAATTTGGAATGAGGATTCAGACAAATTATTTATCAAAATACCAAATATGTCATGTTCAGAACTTCCAAAGATTTGGTAGTTAAATACTATTTTATTTTTTAAACATTTATTTATTTTTGCATGTGTATATATTTGTATTTGCCTGCATGAGGTTATGTGTGCCACAAGTGTGCAGGTGTCTGCGGTAGCCAGAAGAAAGTGTCAGATACCCTGGAACTGTAGTTACAGCTGGTTATGAATTGCCCAGTGTGGGTGCTGGGAACCAAATGCAAAAGAGTAGTAAACGCATAACTGCTGAACCATCTCTCCAGTCCCTTAAATGCTATTTTAATGAAAAGTTAGTCATTTACTTGGAATTTGTAAAGGGCATGTGATTGTTTCCTGTTAAAGGAGAGCAAATGACAGCGTAGATTTTAGGCTCTGACAGTGGATGATACTGACTGGTACCTGTATGAAGATTTTTGTTTAGGAAAATGTAACTTTCCCTTTGATTTGCATGATAATATTCCAAGCAAATCCTTAATAAGAAAGTCACTATTTAGTGTGCAAGTTTCTTTACATTTGATTCTTCAATTAGCTCCTAAAATGTGTTGCCTTTTTTATAGTCATGATTAAAGACAAACCCCAAATGAATTGGATAATTCATAAAACAACTGAACTCTGAATATATTTTTTAGGTTTAAACTCAAGCCAAACCCACAAGGTTCTGTAGATATCAGGAAGTTGAAGGACCCACATTCCACAGGGGGTCAGCACGATGCTGTGAACATGACTTTACTTGCAGCAGGATCTGGACTGAACACCAGCTCAATGCAGCAATTCTACTAAAATATCCAAGTCTCACTTGCTCATCTATAAATTGTAGATAATGATTACTACATCATAGCATAGTTGTGCGTTCTGCATGAAATAAGTTATTTGAAGCTGATACATTCCTTTAATAATGTAAAAAGAATATTGAGTTCAGTTCAGGACGATTAATATTGAATTCAGTTCAGGACGATTATAAGATTTTTTTGATTACTTTCAGCTTGGGTGAAGCTTTAAATTCTTAGTTAAATTCATTTTCTAAGGTATTCATTTATTGTCTATTATTTTCCTAGTTATCTAGGTGCATTGGGGAATTAAAATCATCATTTAAAAATCATCCCATGGATATCAAAAGCTCATAAATTGTTAGATGCTAATGGGAAAGTCAAGACTCTGCTCCAACTTATTACTGTAGGCGTACATGAAGCTATCTGGGGAAAAGCAAGGGTTGACTTGAATTCCCAGAATAAAATGCTTTGCAGAATTTAAAATATGTCACTCACCATAAAATTGATTCAATTATTTACCAGCTACACACATACTAATCAGGGTTGAAAATGTGAAAGACCACAGGGAAGAAGGGCTGCTTACCTTTCTGCTAGAAGTGCAACATTAAGAAATAATGGCAGCTCACATGTGTATGATGCCCTCAGTTTTATGAGAAATCAGGAACTGAATATTTTAAAACTAATTACAATTAATTAAGATGACTAAAAGAGCTGTGACAGTTTGGCATTTCTATTTTTATCTATTTAATCAATCTCTCCAATGAAAAGGAGGAGAGAGATTTTAGATTTGACAGGTAGCTTTAAAGCTTCGTAGTGGGAATGCAATGAGAACGCACAATGCGTAGAAGACTATTTAATGAGATTCTGTATTCTTTAAAACAAGCAGCATCTGTATTCTGAAGACTAAGGCAGACATGACTGAAGAGGTAGGGGAAAGGGAGAGAAAGTCAATGTGTTTCAGCAGATGGAATGATAGAACATAAATGGTAAGGTTCCTGCCTTCTGATGTATAGATCTCTATTTGCTGCTCCATTTGGATAAAAAGCATTGTAGCATGGTGCTAAGTATATGTGCATATATATATATATATGTATTGTTATGCTTATTCATACATGTGTGCATGTAATTGATAAATATATGCATTATATATAATTTTCATGTGTGTAGATACATGCATATATTTAGTATGTCTTAAGACTATAGATAAAATGCTAAATGCTTTACTTAGTAGATATTGGGTCAAATATTACTACTTGCTAAATGTTACTATCTGCCTAAACTTTAGAAATATTAGCTATTGCAATTACAGAAAGCAAATTGGAAGATATTTCTAGTTTCTTGTTCATGGTGGTAACTGGATCCTGCTAGACCTTATTTCTGTTTGATCCACCTTATATTAAACAGGCATCCACAATTCATAGGTAGGATGCTGTGATGGATCTGTAGTAACTAAACTGATCATGGTCATTAGCAAGTCTCCTCAGTTCACTCATAGCCAGAGAGTAGACAATAGAAACAGACACAACCTGCCCATCCCAGTCTATTCTAATCCTTGAGTGAGAGGAGATTCTGAATCCAGCCCTTGCCCACAAGAACCTTGACATTCAGTAGGGGAGCTCCCACCCTGATTGAGGCAAGATTATTGAGGTTATGTAAATCATCTTTTCAGAACAAATCCACACATTAAGAAATAATTCGAGTTTAGGTCGTTTTTCATTCACCATTTAATTATAATTGTTTTATTTTTTAAAGACATTGAAATAAGTGTGTTCTCTTTATTTCCTCCTTGTGTTTTTCTTTATTTTAGACTCTATAATCACATACACATTACATACCTTTTAGAAAAAACACAGCTGTCTGATAAATGAGAAAGTAGAAATTTAGAGCAAGTGTAAGAAGTTCTAACTCTAGGCTTGGTTAGACAGGAAAATGGATATTCCAATAAAACAGAGATGTTGAGGCCACAGAAGTCACCTGTACACAGCTGCAGGGTCAGCATTTTTTAGATAGCATCTTGGATGAGTAGTTAATTAAGTAAAGGAATCCAATCCCATCGGAATCTTGGGGAAAATGAGGTCTATGATTTCTTCTCCAGAACAGTGGGGCAAATTGGTCTCTGATCTATTGTTCCATCTCTGGCGTGCTTCTGCCAAGTTCTGCTTCTATTACTTTGAAAATCTTTTGTGTCACAATGACCTTAGTGTTAGTGATGCCCATTGGCTAAATTTAATTGCCTTTCTAAAAATACCATCTTTCCTCCCAATAAGTACTTCAATTCACAAGTAATTAAAGCATAATGTATTGGAAACTTTTTTGTTTAAATTCCTCCTATTCTTCATCTTATTGATGTACTAATTTATCAACAAATGACCAGCTCAACAAGGCAAATATTTCTCTCCACTTTCTGCCCCCAGCCTGGTCTCCTGATTAGGGATTAAATCTGGTGACCGGCAAGGCCGGCAGTCGAGGAAGAGACAGTGCCCTGAAGCCCCTATTCTAAAGAACTGTTTGTAAGATCTTTTGAAATTAGAGGCTCAGTCTTGTAATGATTGTTATTAGCATATGTAGACTTCGGGGTAAGTTTTTAAGCCAGTCTTCTTCTGTAAAATTAGGATAATATCTAAAGACCTTCTTGTAGACTACATGATGAAATTCACCTCACAAAGCACCTGGCATGTAGTAGTATTTAGTTACTGTTACCACTGACATCATGATTAGCACAGCTTTGCAAGTCTGGATCATTTGTACTTGGGGACTTTGTCAAATTGGGAAGCTTTTCTATTTGAAATCTCCTGGGAGGCCCTCCAGGACTTCTTTGGAAAACTTTTCTCCTGTTCTGTGTTCCCTCCATGCCTCTGATTGGAACTAAATTGATTGAAAATGCCACAGTTTATTAACAGGACTCTGGGCTTTGAGAGCAGACTATATCTTACTTTTTAAGCTTCACTTTGGGATAGTACTGTATTTAGTGTAGGTGCTCAACAAACGTGACAAAACTCTGGAGCGTGGAATTGTGAAGCCTAGGTTTAATGTTTCTTATTTGCTGTAAGATTTCTCAGGTCACCTCTCTGGACCTAGGATTTTTTACCTCAAACTCTCAATCCCCCTCCCTCAGCCTCCCAGGTGCTAGGATTATAGGTATAGACAGAAAAGACCAACGTTCAAGTTCTGCTGATAGCTGGTCTAACATATGTTCTTCTCATATTTTTGTGTCTCTCTAAATCTGTGTTCCTTCACTATTTGATCACCATATATTTAATGGAGACATGATGGAAAAGATTTTTAGTTCATCAAAATGTGTACTTATTGTGTTCAGTAACTCATTTACTATCTCTGGCTAAGGCAGGATCAGTGTCATTGTTGATTTTGCTGTAGGTTATTTGTGTATCTGGATGTGTTTTCTGAATCAAACAGTGATTATGAGGCACATTAAAGGATCTAAATCATTGATGACAAAGTACCTCACTGGCTTCATTCCGAGCCTCCGCCATACTCATTTGGTCCCCCAGTTTCATTAGGTAATGATGGGTGCTGCAGCTAGTGGCAGGGGGTGGGGATGCTCCATTGGTAAGTACAGTATTTACATTTAGCTACTTATATAAATATTTAAAGGATTGCATCTAAAAGAATCTGTTTAGTAGGCATGAAGAAAATAGTGTATTCTCTCATGCCTAATCCACTATGGATTGCTAGGTGCACAACAGTGTGTTATACTATATCTATATCTATATAAATAGATATATTTACTGTAACCATATTTAATGCAGATATTATTCTAAGAAAGAATCTCATTTCTACAATTTAAAAATGTGAAAAAACCCACACATGCACCCTGGATTTGCATGGTGGTAGGGATGATATTGACTAACCTGAAATTTTTACTTTTTCCTTTGGATAACAGATTTAATAGAGTATTAACTTTTAATAGACTATAAATTTTATTACATGAATTAAAACGAGATTCTCTTTTTAGAGGGCATATACTCTACTTTCAATGCAATAACTTTAGGCAAATATTTTAATTTGATTTTTGAAATTTGACCAGAATATATTTTTTATACTGATATAACATTTAATACTAGACAAATACTTTTATTTAAACATGTATTGGAAAAATCTAGATCACTTGAAGATATAAAATATATTTGTTTTGCTTTGTTGTTTTGAGACAGAGCCTTGTTTTATAGCTCATGTTGGCCTCAAACTCTCTATCCCCTTCCCTTTGCCTCCCAGGTGCTGGGATTATAAGTATATGCCACTACACCTAGGTATGAAGTGTACTCCGAAAATTTTATGCTTTACTTTTTAATTTAACTGTATGAGTGTTTAGTCTACATGTGTGTAAGTGTGCCATGTGTGTGCTTGGTGCCTGTGGAGGCCAGAGAAGGCTTGGGATCCCAGGAACAGGAGTTATGGCTGAGTGTTAGCCATCATGTAGGTGCTAGGAACTGAACCCAGATCCTCTGCAAGAGCAGCCAATGCTATTAACCATTGAGCTATCTCTCCAGTATACTTTTAAAGAAGAAAACTATGCTGGGTGAAGCTCAGTCAGCACTGTAGACTGTTGTGTCCCCAACTCAAACTGTCCAGTCGGTGCCCTTGACTTTCAATTCAGTTCATTAATTAGATTAACATTACTGTCTAAGACCAGTGCAGAATTTAATAAGAAAATTTTGATGTAACAGTTTTGTATACTAGTCAGCTTTTCTCATTGAGTGATTTTGCTCAAAATTAACTAAAACAAAAATCCAGATTTGTAGAAAGTTTAAAATTTGTGCTTCAAGGATTGATGAATTAATTATGTAATGCTACTCATTATCAGTACTAGTTTTTAAAAACATATGCTATTTAGCTATGTTTCACCTGCAAAGGATCCTTTATCATCACTTGTGTCATCATAGTCTAAATTTAGGTATGCCTCTACATCTATTCACTCCCAACAGTTTATATATAGTATGCAAACAGATTGTGAAACAACCTTGGAGAATAAAATACAGAGCCATAAATAAATAAAGACCTGGTGGTGTTGCTGGGAGACGTGGATTAAAAAATAAACCTTCCAAATCATTTGTTTCTATTTTCAATTACTGTGCACTGTATATACATACACCAACTTTTTGGTTTTGATAGCAAAGAAGTTTATTAAGGTAGAAATCAGTTCCTTAAATTACAGTCTTTGCTAACCTCAATGCATTTAAAGAAACTTTCTTTGAATTAAGGGGTCAGATACTACCGTTTTCTGAAAAAAACCCTAGACACTAGTGATGATAGTGTGAGTTAATTGTTTCCCGGAGTGAGATCTCACTGTGCCAACACAATGTACCACTTTTGCTGAGATGCTGTTTTCTATAAATATGGAAATTGTGGCTTCTAGTCCAACTCCCTGGTAGGAAATCTCATGGGAAATAGCTTGAAACTATGTGACTGGTTTGAAATTAATTCTTATCCCCTCCCTGAAGTAAGCATCCTGTATGTACAAGATGTACTATTATTTCCTGGCTATCTAGACAGATGAATAATTATGGACCTACTTTGTAAAATGAGTCTGCAGCAGTAAAGCTTTTGTCCATAGATTGTCTTCAGAGGGCAAAAGGAACAAAGCAGGCCGTGACTTCATGAGGCAACCCAAGTAGGCAGTGGTTTGTGAGTGGCACTTGCTCCCTGACCCTTATCCCTGCTCTTGTTTGGGCTTTCTTTGATGACTCAACAGAAAAGTACAGGTAAGTAGGTAGGTGTGTGTGTGTGTGTGTGTGTGTGTGTGTGTGTGTGTGTGTGTGTGTGTGTGTGTGTGTGTGTGTGTGTGTGTGTGTGTCCTCCTGTCAGAGCTCTCACCAAGATAGCAAGACATTTTCATTTTGATGACAGTGTGTGTGTGTCCTCCTGTCAGATCTCCAGGATGATTTTTCTAAGTTTGAGTTTCCTAAACCCACATTCTCAACCTTGCAAAATCCTGTCAGGACAAAGGTGAATGTGCCTGTCATTTTTAGATTATTTGTTAAGGAAACATTGGAGATTTATTATACTATAAATTTGGAGGACAGCTGCGACTAAGAGTAGGGAAAAATGGGAGATGCAAAAGTGATTTGAAGGCTGGGGATGGAGTTCAGTGATATACTTCTCCAGGATCCATAGGTGGTGGGTTTGATCACCAGCACATGGGAGGGAGGTGAAAGTGGAGCATAGGGAGAATGATTTGAAAATCTGCTAGGATAAAGTGGAAACAACCACTAAGCATTTACTGAAGAGATAGTTTTTAAAATCTCAAACGTGCCAGCTGCCCACTGTGGTCAGAGACACCGAACCTGTTCATGCTCTGAATCTACTCACTTCTCTGTTAGTACCTGAGAACATACAGAGCCACTCTGGGTAATGGGAATGAAGATTCCTGACTGGGCCATTGATTTTCCCCCTCATTAAGAAACAGGGCTTCTGACTGTTCAATGCTCATCCAGTATTGTCTGTGGCAGTCACCTCCTGCCTTTAATCCTTGGTCCACCTGCCTAACGAGTGTAATACCACTTTGTTAATTTCTAACAAGGGCAAAGAACATTGAGTTAGTAGATTTAGTAGATTAATAAAAGCAAATATTTTGTGGACTATTTTGAGGTCTTGAGAAGTTGATTATAAATAAATCAAAAGCATGGGTATCATGAGGAGCCCTGAGTAGAGTTTACTGGGATTTTCCTAGACTCACTCACAAGTAACACTCTTAGACAGGTGACACTTCTCTTCCTAAAATTATGTCCTTGCGGTCACTGGCTCTGCTCCATTTCTTCCAACGCATGAGATGCCCATTTATTCTTAGCCGACATCCCTACAGTCACCACTCCTGATTTTACACACAGGACCCCCACATTTGAAATGTAACTTGATCAAAGTCTCAGATTCCTGGTCCAAGCCTTGACTCACGGTTCTGTTTTCTGTTGTTCTCTTTCTTGCTGTTTACTTCCTAAGCATCAGCTTCTTTTCTAGTATCTGAGGGCCATGTCCCTGAGCTTCTTCAGTGACTCATCTCCCTTCTCCCTACGGCTCCTTCCTGACTTTTTATCTTGGAAATCTTGCCCCACAGCTTTGGTATGCTGTCTACCACTAGTTTTCAAAGGATGTCTGCACTATGAACTGGATTGTTTATTTATTTATTTGGTCTTTTTGTTGATTGTTTTTTGATAGGGTCTCCCTAGTCCCAGACCACCTGGAAGTGACAGGTGAACCAGGGTGGCCTCTATCTCTCAGAGATCCACCTGCCTCTGCTTCCCGAGGGCTGGGATTAAAATGTGCATGCCACCATGCCCAGAGGCATACAAGCTGAAATTTTTTAAACATATCTTTTGGGTGTGACATTCCCTTTGAATTTGTTAAATAATTGTGTGTCAGAATATAGAATAATTTTTATCAAGGCAGTACAGGTTGATCATTTCTAATCTAAAATCCAAATTATGCATGTTGACATGATGCTACAAGTAGAGAACTCCAGACTTAATCTCATGTGATAGGTGATAGTCAAATGCAGGTACATTAAAAATACTGTAAAAATTACTTTCAGGCTATGTATATAAGATGCACATGAAAAATAAATAAATTTCTTGTTGAGGCTTCAGTTCCATCCTTGGGAGTGATTGATTGATTTCATCTGTCTGCATATATGTAAATGTTTTACAAAATCCAAAAAAAGCCAGGCAGGCATGGTGGCACACACCTTTGATGGCCTACCGCTCAGGAGGCAGAGGCAGGCGGACCTCTGTGAGATCAAGGTCAGCCTGGTCTACATAGTAAGTTCCAGGCCAGCTGGGGCTACAGGGAGACCCTGTCTCATTAAAACAAAACAAAACAAAACAAAACCCTGAAAAAAATGTGAAACGTGGTTGGTAGTCCTAAGCACTTCAGATAAGTGATACTCAACAAATACTTGTAATTAAAAATGTCCTAATAAAACTTCATAGTCTTCAAGAATTTTCAGAGGAGCCATAAAGTGTTGGTATGAGAACATTGAGGCCCTAGAAACAAGTGATAATGTTGAGTCAATCTGCTGTTCTGGGGCTGTGCTGCTCCAAAAGCCCAGGACTGTGATAGGGCCCTGCTGCTTTCCCATGGACAGATAATGAGTTCCAAGGGTCTGTTAGCTGATGTCTTTTTAATTTTTTAAATTCTTATTTTTTAATTATTTGTATGTGTGCCTGTGTGTGAGTATGTGTATATGAGTGAGTGTAGGTGCCCATGGAGGTCGGAGACCTTGGATCTTTCTGGAGCTATAGCTGCAGGTAGTTGTGAGGTATCTGATGTGAGTACCAGGAACTGAACTTGGCTCCTCTGTGAGAACAGTATGCCCTCTTATCTGAGCCACCTTTCCAGTTCCAAATGCTGCCTGGCTTCTTCACGTCATCCTGATTCCTAGAACTGTAGCTTTCTCTCCCTGGATTGAGGTCAGATAAGTATTCTGTTTGTTCCACTATCTAGGATACAGATAAGTATGCATGTGTGTACACATGCATACAGCATGGTAACAGCAAGGTAAATATAAGCTCTTACCCCTCCTCTTCTGTCTTATCTCTCTGAGAAGCTGCCAAGATCCATTAGAATCCTGATACACAGCATATTTTACAGATACTGAACTATGTTAAACATCATTTCTCATGTCTTACTTGTGGAAACTGCAGAAGAATACATGACCTGAATGTGTGTTTCAGTTTAAAATAGAGAAAATACCATTCTATCACTTGCGTCTGTGTCAAAGCACCAAACAAGTTGCATTTGTTCTTTTAATTTTTCCCCTGTTTCTTTACAGGGAGCGTCAGTAGATGCTGAGTTGTTGATACAATTGTGGCCTTGTTTCTTTTAATGGGCACTTGTTTAAACATAAAGAAATATTTATCAGAGGAAAGGATAACTGTGATAAATTGCCTTGGCTTTCATGTTTACCTGCTATTTTCTAGTGGCCCTAAATCCCGGTTTTTCAGTCTGGACGACACTAAACCGAATGTCGTTTCCAGAGAAGCTTCCTTTTCCCAGTGATTATCTGTAGGTTTTCTCCTCATACCTGTTCATGACCCCATTCTTTTGTATCACTGCCCAGGTATTAATCCCCCTTTTACTCCTTACTATTTACATTGATTTCTTCACAGATTTTAGCTTCTCTCTATTCCATGCATTTCTTCATTCCATTCTCTCACCTTGCTTCTGATCTTCAGAGCAGCTTCTGTGGATACTGTCCCTGTTCTCTTCACACATGCCCCACACACTGGGAGAATTATTGCCTCAAGGGCCAACATGCTTGAGTACCAGAAACAGTCCTGTCCACCATGTGCAGAAAGGTATTCTGTAGTTGTGTGGATAACTACACTTTTTGAGTTTATGGCCTCTTTGCCCGTTAGCATTATTATATAATCTAGGACTTCTAATGATAGAACATGTTTATAGTGTCTTCTGGTTGACAGCCATGACTCAGCCTCTCCTAACTTTCCACTTAAATACCATGGCTGATATAGGAAAAGGTGAAGCATTATAAATGAAGAATGAGGATGCAGAGCTTTTGTGGGATTCCTAGAGGAATTTGCTTGACTCCGGGACTGATGATTGGACTGAGAATGACTGGCACCAGCCCATACTAGGCTTCTGTAGCAGTGCTGGGACAGCCACTCCTGTGGCTACTGCTTTTTTGGCACTCTTTTCTGTCTCCTGTCTGATAACTTTCTTTTTAACATCTATTTTATAGACTGTAACTCCCAGAAATTGATTGTCCTTATTTGGTGGGCAGTAGTAGAGGGGAAGAACAAAATAAACCCTATGTGTTTAAGCCCCTCTCCTTATAACACCCCATCCTATAATACCCCATCCTATAACACCCCATCAAAGTCTGTAAGGAGGAACAGGAAGAGCTCATCCAGCCTGGCTTTTCTTGTCTTCTGTTTGGGATAAAGAAATGTGCAGTGATGGGGGAAAAGGTCTCACCTCAGTCACTTAGGTTACTTTAAGGTGAGTGGCAGCTAAACCATAAAGTATGCAGACTGACTTGCATGATGGAGTTACCACCAAGAAGTTTCAGAGACACCCCAGGTGAGTCTGAAAGAGATTGCCACCTCCTGGCCTGTCTACATTTGTGTAACTGTTTTCTAGGTCAACAGTAGATAAACAAAGACTTCCAATGTTTTGCAATATGGGAGAAGTGTTGGTTTAAAAGTTTCAATTTAAAATACAGAAGCCTAAAGTAGATAAATAAAATAATATAGAAATAATAAGGCTAAAAAGTTAGACTCTTTCTTTAGCATCTCTCATCTCCCTTTCCAGAAGGAAATAAACTTACTTTTGTAGTGGCTGTCCTAAATACTTTCTTATGCATGCATACACTACCTAGCCACATACATACCTACAGAGACATTTAAAAACAGAAACAGCATATTGTAAGTATTGTTCAGAAATGTATCTTTCTTAGTTAATAATATAGCTTAGAATTTTTTTCATATTATATGTAGGTCTACTTAAATTTTATTTTATTTATTATTTGAGAGTTTCATGTGTGCATATAAATGTATTTTGGTCAAGTGTCCCTCCCAAGTCCTCCCCTCTAATTCCTTTCATATCCCCTTCCCACTATTTGCTCCCAATTTAACATGTTCCTTTTTGTTTCTAAGCCCACTGAGTCCATTTAGTGTTCCAGTATGTGTGTGGATGTAAAGCTATCTGCTGAATCATTGGTAGCCTCTTCAAGTTTCCTTGAAGAAAACTGACTCTTTCTTTCCTGGCAGCCATCAGTTGCCAATAATTTTTCAGCTGAGGTGGAACTTTATGACCACATCTACCCTCCATGCTGGGATTTTTGTCTGGCGTGAACTTACAAAGGTCTCATACATACTGTCACAACCACTGTGAGTTTGTATATGCAAACCCAGAAAACATTTTTCCCTTCAGTCATCCACTGACTCTGGCTCTTGCAGTCTTTCTGTCCCCTCTCTTCCATGATGATCCCTGAGCCTTGGGAGGAGGGGATGTGATAGATATGTCCCATTTAGGGCTGAGCAATCTTCCCTATGCTCCTTGACCAGTTGAGGGTCTCTGTGTTACTTGCCATCTACTGAAAAAAAGAAGCTTCTCTGACCAAAGTTGAGAAATACAATAATCTATGGGTATAATGAAAAGTCATTGGGAGTTGGGTTAGTACTATGCCCATTTAGCAGAATATTAATAGGCTTTCCCCTAGGGCCTGTGATCTACATAGTTACAGGTTTTTGGCCTTGTTAATGGCCAGGTATGAGTTCTGTCTTATGAATCAGGCCTTAAATCCAATCAGAAAGTGTTTGGTTATTCCCATAACATTCATGCTGCAATTGTACCTGTGGGCATATATCGCTGGACCAGTTATGATTATACCTTGTAGGGGGTCACAGTTAGGTAAGACTGGTGATTATTTTTCTTCCCTAGAAAAATAGTACCTTCCAACACTATGAAGGCCGTCCAACAGGGATGAAGCTTCCAGTTGGTACAATTGGTTTCCTCATGTCGTATGACTAAAGTATGTGGCGTTTTCAGCAGTAGGGTCTTACTGTCAATTTCTGGGGGGTAGCCCAGAACAATGGCAGTAACCTATAATGTTGGTATCTGTGGAACCTCAGTGAACAACAGTGCCAAAAGAGGTGACCCATTCCTGGCACTGGGCTTTTTATTTGATAACCTATGGTGCCTAGGAGAGGCATTGTCCCACTTTTACAGGGTTACTCTAAAACTTTTTATATATGTGTGTATATATGTAAGAAGCTTTTACTGTAGTAGTAGGTTTGCATATGGCTTTTTCAAGCTCTTTGGTGTTAGTTATCCCTTCCATACTCTCACCTCTACCCTGCCCTCCCATCCTCCATCCTACTGAATTCTTCTTGCTCCATTATTTCCTATTCTTCCTCTATAAAAGCTGCACTCTATTTCCCTTCCCTTGAAAGTTCCCCTCCTGCATAGTTTCCTGTCTTCTATGGGTACTCTAATTTAAATTTTAAATTTTATGGGTACTCATATCTAAATTTTCAAAGCTAACCTCTTAATATGAGAAAGAACATGTGACATTTGTCTTTTGGGATCTGGATAACCTCCTCAGAATGTTGTTTCCAGTTCCATTCATTTACCTGTGGATTCCATAATTTTGTTTTCTCAACAGCTAAATAATATTCCATTGTGTAACTGCATCACATTTCCATCGTCCATTCATCAGTAGATGGACATCTAGCTGTTTCTGTGTCCTTCCTATTGTGAATAGAGCAACAATGAACATGGATGAGCAAGTATCTATGTAGTAGGATATAGAATTCTTTGGGTATAAGCCCAAGAGTGGTATAGCTGGATCATATGGTAGATCTATTTCTAGCTTTTGGAGGAACTTCCACACTGATTTCCATACTTTCACTCCTAGCAACAATGAATAAGTGTTTCCCTTTGACCACATCCACACCAGCATTTGTTATCTTTTTTTTTTTTTTTTTTTAAATCATACCTGGGGCTAGAGAGATGGGTCAGTGGTTATGAGCACTGGCTGCTCTTGCAGAGGACCTGGGTTTGAATCCTACCACCAACATGGTAGCCAACAACTATCCGTAACTCCAGTTCCAGGGGATCCAACACCTTTTTTGACCTCCACGGGCATTGCACAACATGGGTGCACTTATACACACGCAGGCAATACACCCACACACAAAGACACACAAATAAAAATAATGAAAAAAAAATTCTTAAAATTCTACCAATTCTTACTGGTGTACGGTGAAATCTCAAAGTACTTTTAATTTGCATGTTTTTATAACTAAGAATATTGAACATTTAAAAAAGTTTTTCAGCCATTTGAGCTTCTTTTAAGAACTATCTGTTTAGTTCCATCCCCAGGTTTTAATTGGGTTGTTTGTTTCCTTGATGCCTAGTTTTTTTAACTTTTTGTATATTCTGGAGCATAATTGTGTAACTAGAGGGTTAGAAAAGATCCTGTATATGAAATACTTTATTAAATGAGAAAAGTGGCATCTAAAAAAATGAAGAATCAAATAATTTCTGGGACATAATCTTTGACTAACTTTAAAATCATAGAACATTAAATTAAAATAATAAAAATATTAAGGTCATAGCCAGGCATGGTGGTGCACACCTGTAGTCCCAGCACTTGGGAGGCAGAGGCAGGCGGATCTCTGTGAGTTCAAGGCCAGCCTGGTCTACATAGTGAGTTCCAGGACAGCTGGGGCTACAGGGAGACCTTGTCTCAAAAAG
>NW_008356676.1:335239-348506 GCF_000622305.1 Nannospalax galili
TGTTCCAATTGTGAAGATAAACAATTGATAATGTAAAGTACATTTTAATTGTACTAAATTAAATATTCTTGAATAGTAGAAAGGAAACCCACGATATAGATAATCAGATAACACTGAAGACTGGGAAGAAAATCGAGCAGACATGGGATTCATGTCATTAGAACATAACAGGTTTTTGGTGTTGGTAGGATGGTTCAGTGCGCAAAAGCATTTGCTGCATAGGCCTTACCACCTGAATTCAATTCCTGGATCTCACAGTGGAAGAAGAAAGCAAACTCTTGAAAGCGGTCCTCTGATCTGCTTGTGCAACTCAGGGCACATTTGTGCCTTCACTCACATACATCACACACACACACACACACACACACACACACACACACACCAAAAAGAACTTAAAAGAGTCTCAAATAAATAAGGGCGAAAAAGCAAAGCAAGGAAAAAATACCCAAACCCTTTTATCCTCTCAATAGAGTACTTAGCAAATGACATGAATAAGTAGAATGTAAATCTTTCCCCACTCAGGATACTCCAGGAAAAAAGCAAATAACTGATAGAAATTGGGTGTTTTTAAGAAAGTTGACTGGTGAGTGTCCCTGTTTTTATAAAGATAGTGCTATTTGTTTTGATGGCAGGAAGACATTCTTGTTTTAAAGAATATAATATTGGAAGGTAGTTTATGACAAACCACCTTTAAAAAAAACAATGAAATGACTTGGAATATCTATTATGGAAAAGAAAACAGCTTTTAAAGTTTCTGTTGACAGCAACATGCAGTCAGAGATGAACCATTATAATCAGACAGGGCAATGGAAGTATAATGCCTAAATTTTAGAAAGGGAAACTTAAAAAGTAAAATAAAACATAACTTACAGGTACTGTGTTTGCAACTTTAGTTTGAAGGTACCGCTTTCATACACCATGGAAGTTGTTGGGTTTTGTTTTTTGTGTTTGTTTTGTTTTGTTTTTTTCCTTGAAATAATTAGCAGACGGGGCTATCTACAAAATTCTTTTCTACCTTTCCGTGGAGCCATGCTCTCATTTCGGTCCTCAATACTCTAGTGGTGAAAACTGGTAAAGTGCAAAGCAGAGGGAGCACACACAGGTGACTTGGTTTCCCTGGTTCCCAGGAACCCTTCTAAGGAGCCAGGAAGGCAATACATTTTTCTACAAGCTGGAAGAGCCCCAGGCTTGCCTGACCTTATCAAGTCCAGGAGGGAAGTACTCTGGAGAGAAGTCAGGAGTATGCAAATTTGCAGCCTACATTTAGTGCTGAGGCCAGGTTTTAACCCACTTTGGCATTTCCCACTCTGGAAGGTAACCTTGTGCTGCCAGAATCTGCAGTCCAGTAATCTACATCTAGTAGTCAACTCTGAGAGAAAATAAAGTTAAAGATTTGCCCAAAGGGGCATGCATTGATGTGTTCATAAAAATGGAAAAATGTAGAAAATTAGATAGCCTCCCAAAGAATGTTTAAATAAATTATGGTACCTTCATAAGGTGAAGTATTATAGCTATTAAAGATGTGATTTTTAAGACCATTTCACCAAATGGGAAGGCACATTATCATGCTAAGTGTATAAAACAGGGTTCAGAGTGGTGTTTATGATATGAGCCCATTTTATAAAAAGAAATATTTGCCCAGAGACTAGAGCAAAATAGCCCTACCCCATGACAGTTGTTTATAGCTGGATGTTTTTATGTGAAGTAACGTTTTTATATGCATTTCTTTCTTTTTCTGCAAATATTGTGCAGCAAACAAATTTTTGATCTGATGTTTTTATACATGTATATACACACACAGCTTTTTAGCACTGCCATGAAGGTTCACCAGGAAGTAATTCTTTTAGTTCCTATGTCTGTGTTTCTGTGTAAAGTAGGACCTTCAGATTTTGACAAACACAAACAAGAACTTGGGAGACTGTGGATGATGGTGATATGTTGTGACTAGGAGGAGCCTGCCTTCCTATATCTCTTAAGACCCCGGAACACCCTGGTTTTACTAATTTTGTTGGTGTCTTGACCTCAGAATATTTTGTTTGCAGCAGTGCTAAAAGTAATCTTGAAGGACTACTAGAATGACAAGTGAGATCTAGAAATGTGATATCATGAAGTATGGGGGCAAAGTAGGTGAAAGTGGACACTGGCTCGCTGCTGCCCATCCTCCACTGTCTCAAATGTATGGACTTCTGGATGTCCCTGAAGGTGATGCTTATAGGAATCCGCTTAAAGCTTCTTTGAACAATAGCAGTTTTCCTTCTGCCCTTCAAGACAAATTCTCTTCAAAATACCAAAAGAGACAAAAAGAAGCATATGTTGGAAGGAAAATGATTAGATGTGGGAGTAATCCCAATAAAATATTGCAAGCACAAAGGAATTTTCACTGAATACAGTCTGATGTAGAGTTAATTGAAAGAAGACACTGGGAGTTGAAATAAAATTACCCTTCTCGGAACACCTGTAGTGTTTATTTCTGCGCATGAAGGAGGCTTAGAGAAGCTCTCTAACAGGTTTCAGATTAAACAAATAGGGCAATCAAGTAAAAGAAGGAAACATCTACTAGTTCACTTCTGTGTGCAGTTCCTTGTTTTTTATGCTATAAGAATTTTTTATCTTTTAAGAATTTCCTAAATTGGTTATAAAGTAGCTGGATGTGGAATCTGTATAATCTGAACACATTTGGTGTAAGGGGAAACATAAGTGGCAGTGACAACTTTTTAGAATGAAAACCATTAGCAAGAAGTGATGTCAACTCTGCAGCAGTGTAATTGGTTCAAGTGAAATGTAGATGCAGATTAGTACATCTATGAAAATCAATTAGCTAATAGCTATCTAAATTAAAACAGACTTCAATTTCTGGGTTATAGTGGATAGACCTTGCCTGTTTTTCCCATTAAGTGCAACTACCATCTCTTGAAATTAGAGCCCAAACAGAACATTTGAATGCCAGAGACTAGGAGGAAAAACTGACCAGGGACACCAGAGGAATACCTTTATGGTGAGTTCCCTGTGATTTCTTACTGTAGAAATTCCTAATTCAGCAAGGGTCAAAAGAAACCAAACTTAATTCAAGAATCCAAACTGAGAAAACCTGGAACTACATCAAGAAATCTACAGCAAGACATTATAATCAACCAGGTGAAAGCATTTTTCAAGAAAAATTCTTAAAAGCAGTAAGAGAAAAAGCAACACCATGGGCCTCTTGGCTAAACAATTAGGACAATATACTGTTCTTCAGAAACAATGGGGGACAAAAGGAAGTGGCACCATGTCTCAGCTGCTGAAACAGGATTGTCACCTCATGCTCTTAAACCATCAGAATAACCCAGGAATGAAGAGGACATCAAGACTTTCTCATAATAAGGAAAAGTGAGAGCTTTGATTATATCAGTAGACCTGCCCTGATGATGTAGCTTGAGAAAGTTCTCTGAACAAGTAGGAAACATACAAAACAAAAGAAAAAACAAAAAGAAAGGACTTAGACAGGAAGGAAGGACGAACACAGTCTCCTCAAACATGGTTAAATGCTATAGGCTCTCCGTTTCCTCCTGGGTTTTATGAATTATTTTTGTTGTTGAAATGACAATTATAGCAGTGTATGATACAGACCCTGGGTAAATGCAAAAAGTTACAACAAGAATATTGTAAATGAGGAAGGTAGAAATACTAAGATGAATAAGGTTTCTATCTGTACTTCATTAGAAATGAAGTTACTAGGGCTGGAGAGATGGCTCAGTGGTTAAAAACCCTGGCTGCTCTTGCAGAGGACGCAGGTTCAGTTTCCAACACCCATATGGTGGCTAACAACACTCCGTAATTCCAGTTCCAGGGAGTCCAACGCCGCCTTCTGACCTCCACAGGCATTGCACAACATGGGCACACATACATATATGCAGGCAATATAGGCCAGCCTGGTCTACATAGCGAGTTCCAGGACAGCTGGGGCTACAGGGAGACCCTGTCTCAAAAAAGATCCCCCCCAAAAAAACCAAAAGAAATGAAGTTATACACATACACATGTAATTCACTGTGTATTACATGTAACTCTAAAAACTACAAAGAAAAATATTAAGTCAAAATGGAATTCGAAATTAAATACCCACTTGAAAAACCATGTATATCAACAAAAACAGCATAGATTGTCAATGTATCGGATTTATTCTGTGAATCATGTCATTAAACTCTCAATGAGATAAACAGTGAGGAGAATTTCTGAGAATTGATTGGTTACCACATTAAATTTTTTATAAAAATTGCTATGGAGGAAAAGCATTAATTTTTAAATATACATTATGAAGAATTCTTGGATAAAATATTTTCAGGAGTCATAAAATCCTGTTTTGGTATGCTTTTTAGAAAGTATCTAAAATTCTATTCCTAAACTTTTTTCAAAAAAAAGTTCTCTTTATAGTAATGTTAGTTGATAAGCCTCAATTATGTTATTTCTGTTCATTTAAATCTACCTACCTACCTATCTTATCTATCTATCATCTATCTATCTATCTATCTATCTATCTATCTATCTATCTATCATCTATCTAATATATTTACCTATCAGTGAATGAGTGTCCAATTTCATTTTCAATTTCTCTATTTGTGTGTGTGTGTGTGTGTGTGTGTGTGTGTGTGTGTGTGATGCTGGGAATTGATCCCAGAACTTTGTGTACTACAGTACATCTGCAGCGCTCCCAATTTCTCAGTCACCAAGAAAAACTTCGGTGAGGCTCTCTGAAGTTAGTGTATCACAGGAATTTGAGTGCAATACTTGTGAAGTAAGTTGGTGATTTCTTTGCTGACATAATCACCAGTCAGCTGGGCTGGTCATTGTGAAGTCTGCTTTTCTCCTTCCTGGCTATAACACATACCATTTTATTCAAAGGAAATCTGCCTGTCCTCTCTGGCTGCTCCCTGAAGCTAGCTTCCAGAGCAGTTGACATGACTTTCCTCTGGCTTCCTTTCCTATGTTCACCCCCATCAACTCTGCCCAAGAAAGAAATTTCTAAGAATTCTTTGTACCACAGCATTGGAAATTACATGTAAAGATGACCAGTTAATTAGATATGAATGAGTCCAAAAATTTTGAAGAATTGGCAAGAAGGAAAAAATGTGATCTGAATGTGCTGTCAGATGCTTGGAGAGCACAGATGGAATCTATGTTTATGAGGTCAGTACACTAGCAGGCTGGAAGGCAGAGCGACACTGCTGGGACTGGCGATGAGTAAGATGCTGTGCCAGGGGCAAGCCCAGGTCTCTGGGCAAGGCTCCCAGCTGCTGAGAGGTTTACATGCTTCCCACACTGTACAAGTCACTGATTGTTAAGTCACATCTTAACAATGTTGCCAGCACCATTGTGCAATGTGGCTCTACCCAAGAAGCCTTGCTAGAATACATTAGAATGATCATTTAAGGTTGTGCTTGCTCTGTTGAAATAACTTAAATTACATGGTGTAACATGGTTTTTCCCATGTGGCTAAAACTCACTGACTTAAGATATTTAAAATGTCAGAAACGTGTATTCCTAGTAAGGTTGGGGAGTCAGTCATACTTCAGGGAGTAGCACAGGTCTTCATCATCATCTGAATAGCCCTTGGAGAATACATGGGTCACAGCTTGATTCTCTCATTATAATAAATCTAAAGTGACTGATGCATTCAGACATCCAGAGAAGAATGAACCAGATGTGTGACGGAGTCATGTTTGCAAGTTTCTTCCTTCAAATCCTTTGGTGTATATCTGACATTTAACATTTAAACATTTACAGTGGAGGATTATTCTTCTAAGTATTGCAATTCTCAATGCCTGAGAGATGGAAACATAGATTTGTGTGTGTGTGTGTGTGTGTGTGTGTGTGTGAGTGTGTGTGTGTGTGTGTCTGTGTCTGTGTCTGTGTCTGTGTCTGTGTGTGTCTGTATGAGTCAGGGAGTAGAGGACTCCCTGGGCATCCTGTGCTGGAGTATATTAGTAGAAATGTAGAGCAAGATGTCTTCTCACTCTGGATCCCTCATATAGCACTTAGATAACTGGCAAACAAAATTTATTAGAACCCTCTCAAGGGATAGGAAAGAGATGTCAAAATTGTATTTCTACAGAATATCTTTATATTGGTGTAGAATCACTGATATTGTTGGACTTCCTCAACTGAGTATTTTGTACAATATAACTGCAAGTTTCATCACCATCCTAGGTTAAAATTGCCTCAGCTTGATGGCTCACTTTCAGCTGAAAGTCTTATACTAAGCAGTAGTTTGTAAAAGTTTGTTCATTGAAGTAAAGGGTGATTTATTTATAGTATCTACATTTCAGAGTTTTTACTTTATTTTCTAAGAATGTGTTTGGTGCAGTAAATCCTAAATGAGAACTGTATTGAAGAAAAAAAAAAAGACTGTAGACGTGAGAAATATTTTCATTTGAAAAGCAAGAAGGAAAATAATTTTTAAAAAAAGGAAAAGAGCTTTGAAATCTGTTTTGTAACTTTGTAACCATGTACGGTGAGTTCCCTCTGCCTTCCTGTGTATCAGTACTAATGCTTTCCCACATTTAAAATCCAAAAAAAAAAAAAAAAAAAAAAAATGGTTTTCAAGCGCTCTTTTCAAAACTGAGCTAAGAAGTGATATTGTCTGTGAGTGTGTGAATTAGCCATGATGACTAAGCATAATGAGATGCACAGCGTTCTTAAGAGAAAATAAAAATTTCCCAGATCCCCTTCATTAGTGTATAACAATGTCACTTTGAAAGAGTACCAAACCTTTAGTCTTTCCTGAGCACCTACATAATTCAAACTCTGTACCGGACTTTACATATGCGTGTAGATATTTGTGTATGACAGAGATACACGTTTTAAGAGAAATGGGAGCAGAGAAGGGGTGGTGAATGCTTAAGTCTAAACATGCACAGTTGAAAAATAAAGGGAAAGTATCCACATGCATATGATTAGCAGGTTCCTTGTTTGGAAAAAGCTACAATCCATTCATCATCTGTAAAATGTTTCAGAAACATTAGAAGAATGCCAGGAGCAGTTTGACTTTACAATATCACATCAGAATAAAGTGTAGACCCTGTCCTCATGGTCAGAGCAGATGGTTGATACTGTATGCTAAGAACAGGAATTTTGAAATTTCCAACATTTGGAAATCTGCCATGTTAATTTGAAATAGACGAAAATGTAACAGGCATTTTCGTAAACTTATGAATGGGTAAAAAAATATAAAACTGAGGGATAGGAATTTGTTTTCTGATAAACAGCTCTACATATAATATTTGGAATTCAGACTGATTTACCTAAGGCTTCTCTGAATGTATAGGTGATGGGAAAAATTCTTACATAAATGGAATCTTGATGATCATAAGGAATTAATGCTTTCCCTATATTTATAATGACCAGTTTTCACATTTATGTTGATATACCTTACATTAATTCTTATTCCATAATAAAATAGTAGTTATCACTATGCAATGCAATTATAATATGTGTATAAGTGTTAATGTTAGTCTGTGAGGAGATTAAAATAAAATGACATGCTCTATGTTGCGAATAGGAGTGCCTTTTTTCAATTGCAAGTGTGAAGTCATATTGAGAAAAATATCAGATGCTACATGTGCTATTCTTTATAATTGCTAACTTTTAGATTTGAGCCTTAATCTATGGGCTGTTGACATCAGCTGAGGGGGCTGTGTCAGGATGGTGGTGATGCAGCCTCTTAAAAGCTAAAAATGTATATCCATGACAACAATAACTCTCATTGTTCATCAGTCCCAAATGTAAACTATATGTAACATATAAATAAAGTCAAAGTGACTTCTTTATTAAATTAGAACTAGTGGATAGAGAGAATTTATGAAAATAAGAAATAACTTTTTTTGGGGGGGTCTTTTTGAGACAGGGTCTCCCTGTAGCCCTAGCTGTCCTGGAACTCACTATGTAGACCAGGCTGGCCTTGAACTCACAGAGATCCTCCTGCCTCTGCCTCTGTCTCCCAAGTGCTGGGATTAAAGACGTGCGCCACCATGACCAGCAAGAAATAACATATTTTAAAGGTTTTCTTTTTCCATTTCTGTATGTGTGTTATGCATGTGTGTGAGTGTATATGCACATGTTTGTGTGCATGTGGGCCTGAGGTTGATATTGGGGATCATTCCCCAACATTCTTCCACCTTATTCATTAAGGTAGGCTCACTTAATAAATCCCAGATCTTGCTGATCTGGTTTGTCAAGCTAGCCTGCTTGCTCTGTAGATCCCCGGGCTCTGATGTCAAGAGGCTGAAATTCCAGGCAGGCCGCCATGCCCACTTGGCAGCATATGTGTGGGTTTGGTGGATCCACGCTCCAGTCCTCAGGCTTGCACAGCAAGCACTGAGTCATCTCCCAGCCAGTAAAGAGCTTTAAAGCTATCAACTACAGATAGTCACAAATAGGAAATAACCAATTGTGCTTTGCTGACCATAAGAGGAACAGTTTCTATATGTATCAACATGATCATAAAAAGATACAAAGATTGGGGAAATGTCAGATAAAGAATAGCCTATGGATGCAGGGGATAGGGCTCCTGTGCTGACTGAGCGCCTACTTGGTGACAGGCTGTCTGCAGGGCATTTTATATACATTGTGATATGAGAACACAGAAAGAATGATGGATAGCAGACTACTGGCAGTGATTAGATTAGGAGCAGTGATGCAAGTGGTGTAGAAATTCAAGTGAAGAACAAGAGGTGGGTAGCTTACACAGACATTAGGAACAAGATCACCACTAAGGAGAGGCATGCACTGCAGGGTGCTAAGTGAAGGCTTCTCTGACTGCTGCCTGTGCCTCAGTGATGTCTCAGGCCAGTTTTGTGCTTGTCCACAGCAAGTTAGTTATCCAACAGGTTTTTAGTTCATTTGTGGAATGGGAGGAAAGGAGACAGAACAGAATGGAAATGGACATTAGGGGTATTTATGTCTGTTTATTAATATGTCCATTCATCCACCCAGCCATCCACTTACATAATTCAAGAAACAGAAGGCAATTTTCAGATAACTCTTGTGATCAATAGCTTTGAGTGCCTGTGAGGCAGTCATTTCTGTAACTGCTGTGTTCAGTGTTGCAGCCCAGTGCAATATGTTCATGATGCGCCCTAAGTCACTCAAACTCTATAATATTCATTATATCACTTAAAGAACATATATATCAGCAAAAATACTCTAGAAATATGTTTGTCTCATTAAATTTGTAATGTCTTGAGTAAAGAAATAATGTATTATTCATCTTTATATCATTTGACACCTAACACAATGTTTTTTCACATACTCTGTAAAATATTTGTAACATCGATCAAAACAGGAATAATTTAAGTTGGGATGACATATTGTTTAATATCCAGAATTCTTCTTACAGAAAACTCAACCAGCAATGTCACTTCACTGTGCCATGCTCTTATCCATTCTCAATCCTCAAAATGAGATGGCATTTTCGTATATTGAATTAAGCAATCAGTTCCTTTGGCTGAAAGTGTAGCTCAGTGGTAAAGCAGCTTACTTAGCATGCACAGAGTTCTGGGTTCCAATCTAAGTGCCACAAAAATTTCAGTTACTGAAGTGTCTTAAGTAGTTAAGAGGATATGTTTAGAATAGATTTCTTTTGGAAGATTTAATGGAGATACTGTACACATGACAGCACATAAAGGAATGATTCCCTGCCATTCTGTATCATATGCACAAGGCAGAAAGTCCCTGCTCCTGGTTTTCTTGGGTGGTTACCCCTAAACTTTTTCAATATCCTGAACTCAAAGTGAGACTTGGCCAGATAAAACTCAAGATAGATCTTCTATTTGGACTTTCTTAACCAAGGCTTGGCCAGGGCCTCCTTATGTATGTGCAGGCCTAACATCCACCTTGGAAGAGACCAAATGTTGCTCAAGAGAGTCTGCATTGTCTGTTGAAGGAATCTGAGAAGTGGGATGCCAGTGATCACATTTCCTCTTCCTATGAGTAGCAACCTTAGGAGTCAGATTTCCATAGTTGTAACATGATAATATTCATTCTACGGAACTACTGTCCAGAATATATAAAACACTCTCTAGTGTCCTGGGGGTTTTCTGAGCACCATATCCACAAGGGGCCAGGAATCTCCCTGCCCACACCCACCTTTGCTTCAGACAATGTGTTAATTGGTACCACTGGTGAAGGTTGAGAATTATAAGGAACTTCTTGCCAGTAAACTCTGAAGTTAAACATTATTTGGGGGGCATATTGATTACTCCAAGGTAAGGAAAAGTACGACACTTCATTCATGAAGGTATCTCTGCACAGTGAGTACAAAGTGCTCTTGGCCCACTTAGTCCAGTGCTTTGATTCCATTGTATTCCCCACAAAGCCCCCCCATTTTCCCCATTGAATCCTCACCTCCTCCATGGTAGTCCCCATGCTGAACAGCACCCTTCTGTTCCCACCGAAGACTAGTTAAAGCACTATTTAACACTGTAAGTTCTCCGTAATAGAGACAGTGTTCCCCGGAGTCATCAGCACCATACCTGAAAGGATCAGCGCTGTCCACTGCAAGTCCTTCTCGGGCTGTTGTCTTCAGAGCCTCTTCAGCTGCCCTTGGAGCCAGAAAAAGCAGACCATTTTAAAGGAGTCTTGTCAAGTATTTCCCTCAGTTTTAGCAAACATTGCCTATAACTTTGTTCACAGCCTGTCGTTTCATCTTCACTTTAACATTTGCTTTGGCAAGTTGCAATGAAAGTGAAAGGCCGGCTTTGTCATGATTTTCTCAGTTTACTAATTTGTCACTTTTTGGTTAGAGGTATGCAGAGGCTGAGGTGCCCTGGCAGTTCTTGGATCTTCTGTGCATGAACCATGTGGTGGAGAGACCTCTACAGAGACATGTAAAGTTGGTCCAGAGATACAGATATGTTTTCTGAACCAGAGAATATACTTGGAGCAGTTCTGAAAACAGGGGCTTGGATTTCTGATCATCTTTGAACTTGCCTGAGAATAGTAGATAGAGTAAAATACTAACTAATTTAACAAATATATACCTTGTTCCTATGATGTTCAAGTACCGTAGGTTCTACTGGGGATGCGTTGAACTCAGCTTCCATGAGCATACATTCTTGTCAGGAAGGACCTGGCAGAGGACCAGGTTAGACCAGTCTTTAAATTTTATTTTATTTTTTGTTTTATTTTTATTTTATGTGTATGTGTATTGCACGCATGCATGCAAGCACGCCTGTGTCATGCAATGCCTGCAGAGTACAAAAGGGGTATCAGATCTCATGACACTGGAGTTATAGACAGTTGTTAGCTGCCATGTGGGTGTTGGGAGTCTTCTGCAAGAACAGCCAGTGCTCTTAACCGCTTAGCTACCTCTCCAGTCACTGACCAGGCAGTCTTAGAGGAAAGCAATTTGGCTCTAAGAGTAAACAAACGAAAATCTAATTTGCTATTGCAAGATACCAATGTGACAAGAATGAATGATAATTGAGAAGAAATGGGTGCAAATAACTTGCAAAGCAGGGAGAGATGGGAGAAACAGCCACAGGACAGAAAAAGTAAAGTACAAAACATGTCAGATGGTAGTGCTGCTATGGGGTCAAAGCCATGGAAGGGAGGTGAGGGAGTGCTGAGGGAGATGCAGTCAGAAATACAGCAATAAGGGTTGGCAAACTGCAGATAATTCTAGAGGGCGCTGTCATGCACATGTAGGGAGAGAGTTCTAGGCAGAGGGAACAGCAAAGTGTACAGTGGCAAAGGTCCATTTTGGATAGGGCTTACAGTGCCCTGTGAGGACTTGACTTGTTTACTGGATGAGGTGGGAAACTTTGCTGGGTCTGAGCAGAAGAGTGACATGGTCTGACCTGGTGTTTTAGCAAAATTTTGTCCTTCTGAGAACAGGAACTAAGTGGAGACAGGATTAGAAACTAATAGGTGAGCTAGAAGCTGATGGATGATACAGCTGAGAGGCAGTTGTGATTTGGACTAAGGTGGGGAGATGTGCTCAGAATCCAAGTTGTGTTCTGTGAGAGCCAGTGTGGTGTGATGGTATGTCGTAGGAAGTGATAAGAACTGGATAGACCTGAGGCTTTGGTTTTTAGTTTGAAGTCTCATTCCCACCTCTGTCTGTCACTGGCTGTTTGTTTCCCTTTCTTGCTTGTAGGCATGGGCAGTAAGAGCCATGAAGGCATGGATGTGCTCCAATTCTCCTTACTGGTGCCTGTGCCTGCCACATAGCAGGATCTCGGGCCTTGTTTGCTAAGTGCAGGTTGTCGTGACCTCTCTTCATGGTCTATCATTTCTATAAAACCTAAATGATAGCACCAGCTTTCCAGGTGGATATGAAGAATAAGTGAGAGTTGGAGAGATGGCTCAGTGCTTAAGAGCTATTACTGCAGTTCTAGGGGATCCATTCCCCCCTGGCCTCTGCAGGCATCTACACACATGTGATGCACATAAACTCATGTACACACACACACACACACACACACACACACACATACTTTTTTTTTCAAAAGTCTTTTTAAAAAGTATAAGTGAAACACAGGTTGTCTGGAGTGTATTATAACCAACATACAGAGAGTATTACCAAACAGAAACTAGAATTGCAATTAATCATATGTTGCTAAACTTTTGAATACCCAGAAAGGGTGCTGCTTTGCAGCAGACACTGGTGGATTACTTTCACCATTTCATTAGCACTTTGTCATTAAGAGCCTCCTCTTGAGTGACTCAGAAACAGAGGAAAGGCTTCTGTGTCTAAAAGACAGGAAATTCAAACTAGCTGAACTGCATCAGTGTAGAAGGAAAGGCTTTGTCCTACTTTCAGGGTTAAGGTAGGACAGCTGCAAAGGAAATACCGAAGGAGCTTGCTTTCTATCAATAAATATTATTTGTTATGATGGTTGTTGTTTTAAAATTGCTGAAACCAGAAAGAGAACATTGGAGGTGGAAAAAGTGAATGAGCAGAGACTGAGCTGCTTGGGGGACAGTGCACTCAATGAAGAGCTCAGGCTCCCTGATAGATCCCTTCTCTCCTGCCCACATGTTCAATGTGTGCCAAGCCAGATGTGTATATGTGGTGGCATCTATTCTTTGTCATTGTCAAATGTAACCATTTAGAAAATGTTTTTAAAGATCAGAGGTGAAGCCGGGCACGGTGGCGCATGCCTTTAATCCCAGCACTCGAGAGGCAGAGGTAGAGGCAGGAGGATCTCTGTGAGTTCAAGGCCAGCCTGGTCTACATAGTGAATTCCAGGACAGCTGGGGCTACAGGGAGACCCTGCCTCAAAAAGACCAAAA
>NW_008356676.1:348526-360499 GCF_000622305.1 Nannospalax galili
AAAAAAAAAGATCAGAGGCAGCGGTGAATGGGAATTTGTTGGAATGTCAGTGTTTCTGAAGTTCGTTGTTTGGACTGAACATGAAGGCTCAGAAGCCTTTCCAGATGGGTGTATAAATTCCACACATTCTACAGAGGAATGCATAGAACAAAGTAAGAGTCTATCAAGCGAATGAGCTACGTTAGTTTAAAGTGTCTAAGGCCTTTATTTTCTCCTATCACAGCCTGGGTCCCCATTTAGGCTAATGACTTGTATAGAAAAGAATCAGCACTAATTTCTAAGTAGCTCCCAAGGTTGATTGCTTGAAGAAAATATTTGTGCCTCAATTGTAGCTCTTTTAGTAATTATGATTTATAGACATATTTTTCTTTAGTCTCTTTTTTTTGTACTAAAACCGAGTCCAGGGCCAAGACCCTAGGGAACCTGATCTTGCCAAAGCCCTGGTGGTACCAGAACAGAAGAGCTACAGTGCTCCTTGCTCCAGGCTCTGTGAGGGACACCAGGCCACTATATGCACATCTCCCAGTAAGTGCTGGTGTGTCTGAGTGTAGTGTAGACTCAGGTACACGTTTGATGATGATTCTGATGATGGTTAGCTGTGGGACTATGGGCTATTGTGTCACTTATCTCAACCTTTACTTTGTCACTTTGTAAACTGAAGATAATGTCTCCTTCTTGGGGTCATCATGGAAATTCACTGAGTTGCTAGATGGCGGGCAACCTCAGGCTTAGCACATCTTTAACTACTGACTATATATTAATATATGCAGCCTAATATACTAATTAGCCTTTTAAGCTGAAGTGCTAAATAAATAACTCAGAAGTTCCTTCTGCATTACCTGTCATTTTTAGTGTTTCATAAGAGTGTAACTCTATACCAGCGTGGTATTCTGAGGAGCTCTGTGTGACAGATTAGTATTCCATAGTATTCCACCAGGCTGACCTCAGTTTGTAGATCCATGCTTCTTCTTGTTTTCATCCCTGCTGTTTACATTTGCTGACAATCTCAATCTTCTATTCAAAGAATTCCTCCACTTTCCTGGACTCTGCATTCCAGATTGCAAAGGAACAGAGGCATTTGATTGGGCATATCCGTGCATCTTAGAAGAATTTCTTCTGCCTTCTTTCTTTGCATTCCATATCCCTCCCCAACCCCACTCAAGGGTAATGGGGCCTTGTGTTGATAGGGTCAGTCAGAGAGAATCGATCAAGCGGGTAACATCACTGGACCACACTGGTGCCATTCAGCTGACTGACTTTCCAGCTTTAGTAGGTTTCAGTCCTTTAACTCAAGAACTTATGGGCCAAATAGGCCATAGACTTGACAACAGCAGGAGGAGGATTTGGAAATGTTTACTGAGCATCCTTGTTATAAGTTGAATTTTAAATGCCAAGACCCACTCAGGGACCCTTGATGAACTGTTTCAAATGTGACACATGCATGCAGTCAGAGTGGGAGGAAAATAGGCTGCAAATCCAAACTGGTCTTTAATGGTGAGAGTGCTCTGGCTTCCTGCCCCCCCTGTCCTTTCTAATTCCTGCTGCGTAGGGAACTAACTTCCTGTGTAGCTTTTCCTAAATTCCCTTTCTCTCTTAGGTGAGCTTTGAAGGGCTTGTTTGTTTTATTTTTTGGGTTTCTCTGCAGACAAGGTACCAAGACATCGGGAACGCAGCAGCTGCCTCACAGACTTCTCAGATACTCTCTCTGTTCACCCTCATCTCTAAAATATCTTATTCCTGATCCCATCAGTAGGTAAAAAGCTAAGTGATAGTTTCACACTTTGATCCTTCTCCTGAAAGTCCATAGGCCTGGGGATACCTTTTGGACAAAAGAGTAGAATCAGTCTGTGGCCACTGATGAAAAAGTCTACAAACCCAGCAGAAGGAAAACAGACAGGACAGTCATTTCCAGGCAGCAGTCCTAGTGGACCCTAGGCTGCCATTCTCCATGGCAACAATCATTAGCAAAAGCTGTAATCCAATTACACGAAGATTTTGGAATTAGTTGACATTTCTTCTATCAATACATTAGCCAAACACTGCTACTTAAAATGTCTATGATAGTTATTGATGTTTTTTGAGAAATTTGAGGACAACATACTACTGCCATTTCCCTAAACTAATACAATTTCTTTTTAAATTCTAAAACTTATTGTTAAACATACAGATACGTGTAGCTCTCACCCCTCATCAAAGAAGCTTCTTTTTGAAACAGATGGAGTTGATTACAGAGAACACAACTGGTCAAAATGCGGAGAATAAGTGACTATAGGGGTTCTCAGCCCTAGCTGATACATCTAAAATGCTACCTACCTCTATACCTAGGGTTCAGGGAACATTGCAGAGCAAAAGAATAATTATAAAGCTACTTCTACTCGGACTAGATCTGTAGTATCCTGAAGAATTACTGGCTTTATCAGATCCAAATTTGACTGCCAGAGAGTTTGTGATAAATATTAGTGTTTTCAGAGCTCTTTGTCTGCAGAGGAGAACAACAACCTAGCAAATAACAGTGTACTGCTTTAAACTGGCTTAGCTGGGTTCTGAAGGCTGTGCTTAGGAAAACCTTAATCCATTCATTCACCTATCCCCTCAGTCCCTCCATCTCTCCCTCCTTTGAGCCTTCCCACCTATTTCATTGTGGTCACATTTTCAGCATAGAAAAATCTATATTGGTAAGTTTTGTATCTGATATAAAAATATTGAAAATCCAACCAAACTAATTTTAAGGAATTAACTTAAGTCATTTAAAAATAGATAGTACTATCCTATTATTAATGACCAAATCAAGCTTTTAGTGTTAAATGGCCTATTTCTTACTATTATTTTTTCCCTGTGGTTTTGTTTCTTTCCAGTCTTATTTAAGAATATAATAATGGCATTTTAAATAATCTGTGAATCAAACCACATAAATGTTCCCATGAGTTATTCAGTCATGTATTTTCATCTATCCCAGACGATGATTTTTAAATTACTACAGCATTGGCTAATAAGGACTGGCTGCTTCAGTAAACGTATTGATTAGCTGGCATACACTAACACAATTCTTGAGTTCAGAAGCCATATTTAAATTGTTATATACTGCATGTACATTGCTGCGTTCCTTTCATATTTCATGTCTAGTGATTTACAAGGACTGTGATTAGGAACTTGCTGACCATAAACCAAAAAAATATATCAGAGCATTGTGCTTCTAAGTAGTCAATGGCCATCTAGCAGAGGCTCTGGAAAGCCTTGTAAAATGGTCTGGAGACCAGTCATCCAGACACTTACATTGTGGAACTATGTGGTGTGGAAACATGGGTGAGAAGGTGACACCTTCATGGGTAGTTGGACACATGAAAAGTCTTCAGAGCCAAATCTGATCTTTGGACTTTGAAAATTTCCTGGGAAGAATTACCTCCAACTTTGAGTCAAAGCTATGGGTATCACATAAATCTTTGGTAACATTCATGAAACTGTAAGAGATGCCTTTAGGCCAAGAAATAGTATACTTGGGAGGGAGCCAAAATGAATTTTAATACTTTTATTGAACTATTTCATGCATATAAAGCAAAGCACACAACATATATTCGCATTACAAAAGTAATAAAACTTACACCTTCCAGCTAAAGAAAGAACCACTTGCTCATCAACTGAATGCTTACTATGCACCCTCCCCAGCTAGCCCCTCTCCTCCATCTGCACTACTCCTGTGGTTATAATGCGCCATCGTGTGTCATGTGGTTTTAATGTACATTGTACGACTCTGTAGGCAAAATGTTATTTTATGTTTTTGAAGTTTGTATATAGATGGAATCATACTATATTTTAATTGTTCTTAAACTCAACATTATTTGCCCAAGATTTATCTATATTGACTGGTACAGTAACATTTCATGGCTTCCCACTGCTGTTGAATATTCTGTGGTATTGTCCACACATGTTTAATGCTCTTCTGATGTGCATCATTCAACTTGTTCATAGTTGGATTCTGGTTTGTTTGCTTTTTTGTTTGTTTTTCTGTTATAAACAGCTGCTCACATCTCTCTTGTACAAATCTGTGCTGCATGGATGCAAGTGTTCTCTGGGGAATACACTTAGTCATTAAAACGATTTGCTGATGGGTATATGCATCTTCAGATAGAATGCCGGGTTTATGTTCTAATATGGCTATATAAATTTCAAAATCCAGTTTTCAGTGCACAGTGTTCTTGTCAACACATGGAAACTACAAGTTTCCCGTTTCTTGAGTATCAAATGGCATGTGTGGTTCAAGCACATTTCTCTGGTTACTATTTAAAGCACCTTCTCATAAGATTACTGGGTAGCTGTGGTTCCTCCTCTCTGAAATTCTGCTTCTGACAGTTGTCCAAATCTCTCTTGGGTTGTCCTCATCCTTTAATATATAGCTGTTCTTTGCATATTCCATATAGCATTCTTCATAGAATTATTCTTTACTTTTCTCTTTTTTTATAACAAAGATAATTTTGGTTATAAAGCATTTCCTCCCATTTACTAAGGCCCATGTCGCAGAGCCTTTCCTTCATATTTTCTGTTTTCTTTCTCCTATGACCTGACTTTTCCTTCAATATTTCTCCTCATTCCCTTTTTCTTCCTTTGACAAGTGCGTGTAACAATTTATGATATAATTCATCAACGAGTTTTTTTTTTTGTTTGTTTGTTTTTTTTTTAACAATACAAACGCTTTATTTAACAGTGGCAGGTCGTCTCATGGGCCAAATGGTGATATCCAGGACCCAGCAGACATGCTTAGCGCAGCCTCCGAGCCTCTCTTTCTGACTCCAACAGGGTGAGCACATCACCCTCTCGCACAGGGCCTTTCACGTTGCGGATGATGGAGCGGCTGGTGTCATCCATGAATTCTACTCGTACCTGCGTGCACTGTCCCTGCGAACCGGTCCTGCCCAGCACTTTGGTCACCCTGGCCAGCTTGATGGGCTGCACGCGACTCGTGTCCATGATGGCGGCGATCTCATCAATGAGTTTTTAATTTTAAAACTTTTATTTTTATTTTTAAAGTTTAAAAACATGTATTTTGTTGCTTTCCAATCTGAATATTTTTATTTATTATTTTCTCACTTAATAATATTTTATCCTTTGTTTTTTAGCTACTTAGAACACACTTATTCCATATTTTATATCTGATAATGCTTATGTTTGAGGCCACGGGGTTTAGTGCTTGCCTGGGCTTGGTTCTTTACCTATATTTGGTAATACTTGATTTTCAGTTGATGTATGGTCAAAATTAATCTTGTAGGAATTATTAGGAACTTATATTGATTTTTTAGTAGACTTGCTTGTGTATCAGTGTCGTATGGGGGCGGGCAGTTTGCTGTCAAGGTCACCTAGGATGGTGTTCATTTGTTTGGCTTGAGATTTTTTGGACTACCACAGATAATACAAATTCAATATCTATACCAAATGAGATCAGGAATTCTGTATATTAAAGGATGAACTAGTATTTTCTTCATTATTACTAATTCTTTTAATCCTGAGAGTAGTGGACAGTAGCATTCCTATTTATTTCATCTGCAGCAGACTATTGGTGTCTAGTGTTCTCTTTTACCTAGCTTGAGGTGAAGTTCCTTTTACTACAAGTAGAATTTGCAAATCTTGGGTCTAACAGTCCTGTTTTTCTACAGACCCATGACTACTTTTTCCCCTTATTAATGTCCAAAGCTAGTTTGGTTATTGTTCCTCAGGGAAGCCCCAGCACCAAGACTTTGCCCATTCTGGTTTTAGTTTCTAGGTTCTGTCTTATGTTTGCTTGCTCTGTTAGTTGTTACATACCTAACCAGTAGGTATGTCATGGCAGGACAGCTTTCCTTCATAGTCTACTAATGGTTGAGAGTGCAATTAAACCATTACATTTTTCCCACTAAAATTCGACTTCTCTCTCACTCTACATCTGTGGGAGGCATAGAAATGTTATGATCAAGCAGGGCCATATCTAAATTCTATCCATTGGTCCATCCATCCATCAGAATCTCATTTTGTGGAAGTAGACCTCAGCCCATGGAAGTAGAAGGAGGAGATTCTGGTGTCTTCAACATCTCTGTTTTTGTCATATGTTTGTGGAGATGCTGAGAAGATTGTCACATCCATGACTAAAAACTTGAAACTCATGGCATCATTCTCATGCATTTAGGAAGAGACCACAGCTTGGAAGGTACATTTCTAGGAGGTATGGGGGATGAGGCTCAAGTAGAACTCTTAGCTTCCTTTTCCTGCCTCATTTTCCCTATACTGGAATTCCCAGCTGTTCTACAAACCTACTGGTCCACATTACAGACTTATATTTTGATTTTTTTGTTGTTGTTTTGACATAGGGTCTCCACGTAGCCCAGGCTAGCTTAGAACTCATTGTGTAGATCAGGCTGGTTGCCATCTCACAGAGATCTGCCTGCCTCTGCACTCCTGAGTGCTGGAGTTAAAAGGTGTGTGCCACCATGCCTGGCTCTGACCTTATTCTTGATTCCTTAAAAAAATGGATTTCTGGAGTTAAAGAGATGGCTCCATGGTTAAGAGCATGTGCTGCCCTTGCAGACAACCTAAGTTCAGTTCCCAGCACCCACATTGTGCAGCTCACAACTGCCAGTAACTCCAGTTCAGGGGGAATCCATTGTCTTCTGGCCTCAGCAGTCATCGGCACTCACATGCATATTACCCACTCACAGACACATAGGCATGCACATTATTTTAAAAAAAGTAAATCTTAGGAAAAAATGGATTTCTTAACCAAACAACAGTGGGAAGAAGACAGAATAGAAGTGTTAGTCTTTATCAAATAAAAGAGCCCAGCATAGAACTGGGAAAATAAACAGCAGACCCCAAACTTATTCAAAGGAATATTGATAACTGATTACCACTAGATGAGGAACAGCTGACCCTCCTAAACAAAGACCTCTAGATAGGCTGACTAGATTCACCAGAAGGACAAGTAGTGGGGAATGGCTGGGGGTGCCGACAACACAGCAGACAGTAGCTGGGTATCGGAGTATAAGGGCTCTAGTGGGGGAGGGAGGCTAAAGGAGGGTGCTATCTGGGAAGTGGGCATAAAAATAAATTACAAAAAAAAAAAAAATAAGAAATGGAGGCCTAGAAGGGCAATGTGATTGAATTGATACTAAGATCCAGAGTTTGTTTTACTCCCAAACCACTCATTTATGTGTTTTGTTTAAATGAATTAATACTAAGTCTATCTTTAGAGTATGTCAAAATTTGTAACTATACTTTTATGCTTTAATTTTGCTAGGTCAGAGTGAGAAAGTGAAATTAATTTGCATAAATTAATAGAAACATAATCTGAATTGAATTTTTTCTGAAGAGCCAATTAGAGATGAAATTTTTTTGTTCAGTCTGTACCATTTCACTTCAGAATTATAATTTTGTTATATATTTCCATTGCCTTGTGAAAACTGCAAATAGCTTAAAAAGCCCTCTCTGTCTTCAACTGTGTCTTTCTTCTCATACTATTTAAGAAAATACAAGGAGGTTAAGGGGACAGAGTAAATCTCTACAATTATATCTACATGATCTCGATCATTATTTCTGTTCTTTATGACTTCAAAATGGAGTTGTATCAATGTATCATCAACGATTGTTTATTTTTATGTAGAGTTAAATTATTATTCACCCATATAAATATGTAACATGTTTAAAAATAAAGACAACTGCTAGTGAATGTTGCAAAACATTCACTCTGATTTGAGCCTAATGGTTCTAATTATAGATTGGAACATCTAGTCAAGACAAACCATACTGTTAGTGAGTGAGACAGCTCTTTGCAAAAGCATGAGGTTTTTATTAGTCTAGGAAAATCTGATAGACTATCCTAGGCATCATAAAGGGTAGAATTGACATGTAGGTATTTTCCAGGTATAAAACCATTCTCACTTGCCACTCAGGGATATAAATCAACAATGTAAGACTATTATCCAAGAGGCTAACACGGTTTGGAATTACATGAAGTAGAATGAAGGACATAAGAACCATGAAATAAGTCATGGACTGTGTTCAACATTGAAAAGACCCATATTAAAGTGTAATTTTCAGCTTCATATTTTAAATATAATATTAGGAAATAGGAGATGGGCCAGAGAAAGGGAATGAAAATGATTTGAAAGTACAAAAGCATATCTATGCTGAAAACAGATAATAGAGTTCTTTATAACCAAGAAGGTAAAGCTATAGAGTGGCATGAGTAGCTTTGAATGGATGCCCATCTTTGGGATAGTAGAGAGTGTTCTAGTCCTGTTGCCTTAAGTCTATCGTTTTTGTTTTTTATTATTGTTTAAATTTTTCTGAACCACACATGAGTATACTGTTTGAACCATTTCCATCCTTCCCAGTCCCCCTCTAATTCTTCCCATGCCCCTGTATATTATATATATAATATGAAATGAGTCTGTTCAGTGGTGCTCCTTTTTACTGTTTTTTAGGGCTGCCCACTTGGAGTTAGATAATCTCTCATGGAACTAGTCCATGGAGAAAACTGATTCTCCTTCCATTGGCATCCATTGATTGCCTGCAGCTCTTTATCTTGAGGTAGGACCTCTTGAAAATCACCCCCTTAGTATGTCATCCACCTTAATATGTCAACTGATTTTGTTATATGTAGATCTATGACTACCACACTGTGGAGATGTCTTCCCTATCATGTCTAGAATGCATTAACTAGCAGCAGGTGTCTTGTCCCTTTGGCTCTTACATTCTTTCTGCCTCCTCTTCCCAGATGTTTCCTGAGCCTTAGCTATAGAGGTTGCATTGCAGATGTGTTATTTAAGGCTGGGCACCACACAGATACTTATTCTCTGCATTTGACCAGTTGTGGATCTTTCTAATAGTCTCCGCCTGTTTCAAAAAGAAGCTTCTTTGATGACTGGTGAGAGATACATTTGTCTGCAAATACAAGAATATATACAATGTTTATCATTAGAGAAAGGTGTTACAGTACTAGGTGGTGGTTCTACTATTTCTTAGAACCAGTGCTTGCTAACTGAAAATATGAACCAACAGGCATGATGTCAAGCTATAAAAGACCTTTCCTTTGGGAAGAAGACACATAAATGTCATTCTTCTATTTGTAGTAAACCATTGTCTTGAGACACTATCAGATTTATCTCATAAAAAAACTTCAGAGCAGTTTGGAAGATGACATTGCCGTGGCTGAGTTTGGAGGGACAAATGGCCTGAGAAGATGAGGGGAGACTAGGAATGAGCCACAGGATGAAGACATTTCTGGAGATAGTCAGAAGGGACCATAATGCATATAAGAGGCAGAGTCCATGAGTATTGGCAAGTCATGGACAGGATAGTAATTGAGAATAATCAATGAATCAGGAGTTTTTTAACTGAACTGGTATCATGGACAGGGAAGATAATTGTTTTGTTTTTTTTTTAATTTCCTATTACTGCACTTAGAAATTACCTCAAATTCATTGACCTTAAAACAATATGAATTTATTATAATTCTGTTGGTCAGAAGTCTGAAGTGGATTTCAGAGAGCTGAAATCAAAGTGTGATTAGGGCTGCATTTCCTCTGGAATGTAGGCAGCAGCTTTCTTTGCCTCGTTCCAGCTCCTGGAGGCTGTTCATATTACTTTTTACATGGTTACCTTTTACCTTCAAAACTAGCCATGACCAGATACATATTTCTCACACTGAATCTCTGTAACATTGGCCTTTCTAAGTCTGTTAGGATAATATGATTATATTGAACCCACTCAAATAATGCAGTACAAGCTCCTGTATCAAAATCCTTAGCCTAAGATTCCGGGGATTAATGTGTTATTCAGCCCAGTAGTTGAGATGGAGAAAGTGAGCTCAGTTCATGCATGTAATCTTGTTAATGAACTGTGACAACTGGGCATCTGATTCTTATCTGGAGATAGAGATTCAGGGAATGAAAAGTTGGATTGTAGTTAGATTGGTGAGGAAGCCATTCAAGAATGGTTCAACAAGAGGACCAAGAATGAAGTAACCAGGAGAGGTCCTTACTGGTAAAGTGCTAGGCATGTCAACTTTTTTGATAGGTCTTAAAATGGAACTCTTGTGTTCAAAATGAACCAGAAATTTGTCATTTTATTGATTTTAGAGAAGCACTCAGAATAATGAATTAGTAATGAAAGTCCAGTTCCTAAAACTGTGGTTGGACTAAAGACTTTTTTGTGGTATTCTGACCCAATGTCAGTGTCTCATGTTAAACCCTATACCCCGAGCTCTGTTGAATATTCTGCTTCTTGGAAACCTTCATGCTACACATAATAAATGACATAGAACTTTGAAATGCAACATTGAGTGCCTCACAAGCTTATACAGTGTCACTGCAATATTAGCACAGGTCAGTATTTTGGCTTGAAGACAATGTGAAGAGGCTAAGTGTGTGAAGTTTTTGCTTCCAAACCAGCTATACAGTGAAGCAGACAGCTCCAGCCTGACTCCTTGGTTCAGCCTCACCCCAGTGCCTGGAACTGAATGTAAGAGCTGGTTTTAGGCTTCTGTAGAAGCTGTTGATGTCAGTTCCTAGTTGGCTGGAGGTAATTAGAATTTTGCAGTCTGGAGGTTGAGCATGCTTCATGCTGCCGTAACTCCGACTGAGGGAGGAGAAGGGAACTGGTTTTGACCAGTGCCCTGCTGATTTTCAGATTCTACTTTCTTGTTCTGTGCACTGAGGTAACATTTTATGGAAAACTACTGTTTACAAGTCTTTAGTATGTTTTGCCTTTTTCATCTAACTTTTTAATCATATAACAAAATCTCTAAGTACAGAAAAATTTAGACTTGAGGTGCTTGGAATGTCATATAAGCCATGAACGTTACTCTCAGGAGTATCTCATCTACTAAAAGAGGTAGAGTCTTTATGCAAATGTCTACAATATGGAGTTCAATTTCACAAGTGATATGTAAAAATAAAGAGAATGTGTAGATTTGGCAGGAGAGAGACTCCTTATGATGGGGAGAATCCAACATCAGGATTTTTTTTTCTTATGAATTAATTAAAAAAAATTTTTTTATCTGACCAGAATACTTCCTCCCTGCTGTCTAGCTTTCAGAGTGACAGGCTGCTGGGGGAGAAAAGGCATCAACGATTCTACCCAGCACTGAACCCTGCATGCTACAGGCAAGATAGTCCCATTGGAACAATAGTGACATGACTGTCTGGTAGCTACCCACTTTCTGATTAGATTTGAAGTCTACATTGCAAGAGAGAATTTCATACCTGATACTGTGATCTTTGTCAAAAATTCTATGCCTGGGCAGGTTATAGGCCCTAGGGTAGAACCTGCTATTGTTATTTTGCTAAATGGTTCTGTTGTCAAGTTGCCTTATAAATATTTATGTTTATACCCATAGACCTGAGCTGCTCTCAATACTGGTCAGAGAAGTTTCTGTTTTGTAGTATGTAGTAGTCAATGCAGAGACTCATAACTCCTCAAAGTACTGAGAATAAGCAGCTGTGAGTTCTTGGCCCTAAATGAGACATCTTTTTTTAAAATTATTTATTTAATAACCACATACTTAGAAAAAGCATTTCGTTACAACAGCGTTGACATATTCAATAACAATTTCCAGAGCTAAGATGCATCTCTTTCAAAATTGGCTGTAAATTTTTAGGTTTACAGTTGAATTATTACAGTTCACCAATATTGTACTCAGTATAAACCCTATAAGACATAAACTTAAATGAGGTTTTACCTTTTAAAAAGATCCCCTTTCATTATTAAAATACACAGTTTCATACAGAAAAATTCATGTTTAATGCAATTGACATTAAGATGTTTGCGCATGTGTTTCTAATCTCTATATATCTGATTATTACTAGTGACAGTTAATTTCTGAGCTTCTTGGCATCTGAGCATGGATATAGTCAGGTAGATTTCAATGATAATGTTTTTCACATCTACTAATTATTAAGGAGCAAATTTTTATGCTTTGAAGAATTATTATTTCTTAATTATTATTTTAAA
>NW_008356676.1:360525-360929 GCF_000622305.1 Nannospalax galili
CTCTTTCACAAGTGGCTGTAAGTTTCTAGGTTCACAGTTGAATTAATACAGTTATACAATATTGAACTCAGTATAAGCCCTGTAAGTCATAAAATTGAATGAGTTTTTAACCTTTAGAAAAGATCTCCATTTCACTTTAGAATACATTGCTCCTTGCAGAAAGACTCATTGTTTTGGTACTAACACTGAGATGTTGGCATATGCATCTCTTATCTGTATGTATCTGATTATTACTAATCATAATCAGTTGCACTTGGATCCTTGGCACCTGTGTATGTCTGTAAAGTCATTGGGTAGATTTCAATGGTAATGTTTATCACCTCTACTAATTAACATGACATAAATTTTTATGCTTCCTCCTCTTTTTAATTTGTTGATTTTTTTGTGTGTATCTCAGCTACATT
>NW_008356676.1:361997-362225 GCF_000622305.1 Nannospalax galili
GAAGGGGTGAAGAATATTCACTGGAGGAAAGACAGCATGTTCAGCAAATAGTACTGGCAAAATTGGATCTCCACCTATAGAAGAATGAAATGAAACCCGTATCTTTCACCCTGCACAAAAGTCAATTCCAAATGGACCAAAGACCTCAATGTAAAGCCTGGAACTCTGAAACTGTTAGAAGAAAACATTGGGAAAAGCATACAAGATATAGGTGTAGGAAAGGATTTT
>NW_008356676.1:362575-464854 GCF_000622305.1 Nannospalax galili
AAAAAAAAAAAAACCTGGTCCATCATGGAGATGTAAACAAGGTGAGATGGATCAAAGTAAGCAGGGACCAATGCAAACCAGAAAACTGAGCAGCAACTGCACTGAAGGGGGAGTCTTCATTCCAGCCTTTTCTTCCTTACAAGAAGACTTGTATTTCTATTGCTCTGTTGTGATTTTTAATAAGAGCTGAACTGTGATCCTTTTCTAAATTTTTTAATTTAATGAATGAATCTACAAAGGCAAAATCATTTCCAAGCTGGTAACCATCCATGAATTGTTAAGTGAAGTAACATGGATTCAGAAATCAAATTGACATATGTTCTCCCTCATATGTGGATCCTAGATCCAAACCCTGATAAGTGAGTATGTATTCAGACATAAAAGAAAGAACCTGAAAGAGAAGAACAGTAGGAAACAGGTCTTAATAAGGGAGATATGGATAAAAATTGGGTTAGTTTAAGGGAGGGGGAGGGAAGGATATACAAGGATCCTAGGGGATAAAGGGAAAGAAGGAGCTCAAGAGAGGTAGAACCATAGGAGGAAAGTATTATTAAGGGAGAAAGGGGGGAAATGGGGGCACCTTAAGTGGGAAAACCATGATGGAGGGGTGAGACAATGTGAGAGATCAATAATGCCTAGCTAGTTTTGAAAACCAGAGGGAAACATATTACTCCTACAACCTACTGACTAATTATACATAGCAGATCAAGAAAGATATGTCTAGGTAAGTTTTATCTGAGAATAACTGGTCTTTGCCCAAGATTTATCTACATGACACACAGTAATTAAAAATACCAGACTGATGGTTTGCTCCTTGCCCTCCTAGGTCGACTAGTTCCAGGGAACTATGAGCATCTCTCAAAATGTCCTGTAATTGTAGTGGGTCACCTGTCCTCTGATCAAGGAGGCCGAGGAGACCCCAGCACATGGACTAAATGGGACATCTTTAACACACCCACCCTTTCCTGCCGAGGCTTAGGGAACATTAGGGAAAAGGATGGGGAGGACTGCTGTGAAGTGCAGTTTTCTGGACCTGTTGTAGCTATTGTGCTTATGAACTCACAGCAGTTGTGGTTACCTGAACAAGACCTGTACAAAATCAAGTCAGTCACAATTCTAATACAGACGCTTTTAGGTAGGCACTTTTAGGCCCTACACCTTACTGAGGTGTATTGGCAGTTGATATCTGCTAGGGAAGGGAGAATCATTCTTCTTCAAGGGTGTGGCTGCTGGTAGGTTTGTCATGCTCCATTGGATAGTGCCACAGCCATTCACATATGATCAGCACTAATTGGAAGGAAAGAAGGGAGGGAGGAAGGGAGGAAGGGAGGAAGGGAAGGAGGGATGGAGGACATGAAGTGGGAAGGGGTACATGTTAAGGGATTTCCAGGAGGAGTTGGGAGATGAAATGGGGAGGAGGATCATATTCACTATGTACACATTTATGAAATTCTCAAAGATTAAAAAATAGGAATTTTATGAGTGAAGATGTTTAGAACTGGAGAGAAATTTGTAGGGGTGGCATTCTGAACCCAAATACAAAATTAGCAAAGCCCGGGAGGTGGGGTACAGAGGTGAGATTGAGAACCACAGAATTATGAAGGAAGTGTAAAATTTTCAGACATGGCATATATATTTTTCAACTTTTGTTAGTATTGATAGTTTTATAGCACTGTGATATGAGAATGCCTTTTATACTTTGCTATTTGGAGGGAATTTTTGATGTTTTATATGCGACCTAATACATATCAAATTTTATGCTCATTTGATGGCTACTAGAAAAGATATTTTCTATTTCCGGGGGGTGCAAATATGATATTCATGACTGTATATATACATACACACACATATATATGTCTATCTCATATATATATATATACACACACAAATATAGGCATATATGAATATAGATCATACTAGATATGATCTGCCATTTTAGTAATTTTATCCAGATAGTCTATATCATTACCAATTTTGTCCATTGATTTGTCATGAATTAAAAGAGATAAGTAATTTCCTGCTTTTCATTGTCTTCTGCAGTCTCTCCTGACCCTCTGAGGTTGTTGTAGGTGGGGTGGTTCGGCATTCTGCAAGGCTGACCCGTGACTACACTGTGGGCAGTTTGGCACTTGTGACTTCTAGTGAACACCAAAGGAATTCTCCAGCTTTTTTTGTCAATCAGAAAGTCCTACCAGGAAATTAGAGGCAGTATCATTTGTATCTGAGAACCACTAATATTTGAAATAATGGTTTTAAGATCTCTTTTCCTTTGCCATTTGGTAATTCTGTATGTCATGCTACAGTTTTGTTTTTTTTAAATTGAAAACAACCTGTGTTTGAAAATGTAGTTCTTCACCCCTAGTGATGTGAGAAAACCAATGTCGGGGCTAGAGAACTGGCTCAGTGTTTAAGAGTGGTTGCTGCTCTTGTGGAAGACGTGAATTCAGATTATAACATCCATGTAGGGTGGCCCAGTAGCATCGTTTGGTCTCTACAGGCATGCGCGCGCGCACACACACACACACACACACACACACACACACACACACGCACACTTAAAAAATTTAGTGTAATTTAATTCCAGAGGGAGCCACTGAGAATCATGGAGCACCAAAGTTACTGAAGTTAAATCTCCCTCACCACTATTTGCCTTATGTTTAGGTATGAGACTACATAGTGTACAAATAAATTCACTCTTCCTCTTAAAGTAGCCTTAAAATCCAGACCTCATACTTCAACAGTCTTAACTTTTATTAACACCTGCTGCAGTTAATCTCCCAAAGGGCAAGCTAAATTAAATTGACAAGATCTTGAATGCCAATACAGCTTACTAAATAACATGTATACATGTAAATTAATAAGTTCTCAAGGTTCTAAAATAAATTCCTAAAACATCAGGTAAACTTGTGTACATGTAGCAGAAAAAACAGCAAACTATGTGGAGACAGTAGAATGTTAGCTCTAAAAATAAGCTCTGAAGTTCTTTGAGCTCTAAATGAGCTTACTAAAACTTGTGCACAGACAGTACAGAACTATAACGATGCTGAAGCAACTTTTGGCTAGCTCATCAGAATTTGAAAGAATCCCCTATGTGTATGGGTAGGATTTGAAACAGCTTAACCGAGGCTAAGGCACACTGACATCTAGTTCTTTGGAGGGTGGTTGAAAATGACTTTCACTGCTGTAGAAAGGAGAAGAAGCATGTAGTTTTGGGCATTCACCTGAGCATACAAGAGCTATTCTTACTGTGGCTCTTCTATTCTGGTCAGCACTTGAAAACCCCTCACAGAAAGCTCCAAATCGACTGCTGGAGAATTAAGTTGTAATGCTTCTGTTAATGTTGTCTAACATTATTTATTGATGATAAAAGAGTCCACAGATGTTTACAATAAAAGTAGGTGGGTAGGGAGCAGGAACCGAAGGTCAGGTGATCCTGCACACAGAGATTGCTAGTTTGTGGACAGTTCCAATGTGATAAAATCCAGTTAGCATGAAATTCATGTAGGGTGCTATTTAAATTGATCTTTCCTGATATGGCAGGTGATTTATGGCTGTTGTTTATCTCAAAGACAGAGCATCCTAGGTTATGTTCTGAGACTAGATTTAGAAACCCACTAACTCATTCCCTCAGCCTACACCTACATTTAGGTTTTTCCACAATCCTTTTCTTTTAAAGAAGGAGGATTACTAACTGCCTTCATCTAGGTGTCCCCCTGCACAGAGTAGTTAAAATTCCTTCTGGGTGGCTCAAATGACAACTGGGCCCCTCCTCCCTTGGTCTCTATGACAAACTGAGGTCCAATTTCACCAAACTGCACTCTGAGAAACAAGTGAGTTTATTGGGCTTACTTACAGAGCAATGGGTGCACTGGAAAGTCTTCATCCAATTGTGGATGAAAGATGACTTCCCCAGAGCTGCATAAAATGGCCAGAGAGACTCCCCCTTGGTTTCCTCAGTTTATATACTCACGCAACTAGGGATAATTGGTTGTTTGGGAGGTACAGCTTACTCTCCCTGTCCCTCCTTTCTTGCTGAGAGTAACAGTCAACAAGCTTAGCTGTGGTGATCCTAGGCAAGTGGGTGCAACCAAGCTTGGGAAGAAGGCTTCTGTCCATGGTCTGCCTGCCAAAGGACAGTCTTATCCAACAGCGCTCTACCCGTTTGCCATATTGCTGGTCATCTTAAGGATTGCCCTGAACCTTTCCTACTTTAGAACCTCAAGCTCAACCTCAGCTTTGCATGTTCAAAGGTCTGTGTTCAATCCCTAGTGCAGTGTCCTCCTATACAATAAGTACATTTCCTCTAAGTTGCCTGTATTTTTATCAGATATGTTAAGTTGGAGTGATCTCTTGCCTGAGATAAATTTTATTGAGGTTTGTAAGCCTCAGAAGTCAGCTGGTCTTTAACTTCACATCTATCCTGTGATTTAATGATCAAATTGTGTTCAGGTCTACACATCTTTCTTGTGTTAAAAACATGGTGGTTTCAAATGGCTGTCCTCTGCAATGTTTTTTTTCTTCCTCTTTAATTGCACGTCATGCACATCTTTTCTGTTGTATTTCCCATAGAACTTAGTCAGTTCTCTGCTTCCCATTCCCCCTTTTCTATACGTCCTCATTTTAAGCAGCGTTATTGCATGGGTTCTGTGACTGTGGAGAACTACAGTGATGTGACTTCAAGAATTCAGTTTTGCTCTGTAAGGACTGTTAATCAGGGTAGGAACAAGGGACCAGACAGTTGTCGACTGACAGAGAATAAAGTCAGCCAGGGATGATGCGAATGAGCTTTCTGTCTAGAGCATTTGTATGGTTAAAATAAAAACAAAACGCCACTCATCTTTACTCTTTGGCTAAACCCTTCAAAGCCATTTCAGCTGCCATTTCATTGCATCAGGATTTCCCAATCATTTCTTTACCTGTGCACACACCTCCATCTGCCTCTTGGCTTTCCTCATGAGCAAGTACGACCAGAATACAGGTCTGCAGTGTAAGGCTCCTTCTGCGTTGTGGCATGCTTGTACTTACATTCATCTCTTGGCTACACTGAGTTCTTTGAGGCTTGAGATAAGGGACCATGCCATATTCTTGTTTGCTTTATTATTGTTTCTTTTAATTGCGGCAGAAGTCATGACATACAAAAGTGACTGAATTAAAGTGACTACCTCACTGACAGTTGGCACACTCATGGTACTATCCAACCTCCACTCCTATCTTGTTCCAGACTATTCTCACATTCCCTAAAGGAAACTCCGTACTTGTTCCACAGTTGTTCCTTGTTCCTCTCCTCCTCAACCCTGGCAATGGCTGCCTGTCATATTTGTATCCTTGGTGACTTGCAAAGTACCTTGCTTAGAGTAAGTGTTTAACAAATTTCTGCTGGAATAATGAATGGATTAGAAATTCCAAAGGGAGAACTGTCTTTGTTAAAATTGCTTTATTCATCTATAATTTTGGACTGACTACAGGGGAGGCAGTGTGCTGGGTATAGGCACAGGCATGATAGACATATCCTTGTCTTCATGGACTTTATAATCTACCCCAGTGCTGGATAACAGAAATAGTATATGATCCACACCTGTAATTTAGACTTTCTAGTAGTCAAATGAATTTTTTTTCTGTTGCTGCTGTTGCAGTTACCAAAACAAATGGCTTAAATCTACCTCAACTTATTTTCTTAAGGCTCTGAAGGTCAGAAGACAAAGGCTGGCCTCACTAGTCTAAAATCAAAGTGTCAGCAGGCTACATTTCCTGTGGAGCAACGCATGCAAAGTCTGTCAAATTCCAGGTGAGTTTTACACGAACAAACATCTCAGTTTGACCTAAGCACATGTGTTAGGTACTTTTCTCATTGCTATGACAAAATACTTGACAGAGTGACTTAAAGAATGAAGGTTTTTTTTTTTTTTTTTGGTTCAGAGTTTGAGGTTATTGAGGGTATAGCCCATCATGGCAGGCAAACGTTTGAGGCAGCTGGTCATCTTCCATCCACAGTGAGGAAGCAGATGCTGTCTCCTTTGTAGTAAATCTGGAACCCTACTCTATGGAGAGGTGTTGCTCACAATTAGTGTGGGCTTTCCCACCTCAACTAGCCAATATCTAGAAACTCCCTCAGAGATGTGTCCAGTGTTTGTCTCCCTGGTGATTCTGGATCCTGTCAAGTTGACGATCACTACACATGACTGGTGTTTTCCCTCTTGCTCAGCATAGAGCCTGGGGACTAGAGAGACACTGAAAAAGTCATTACAAATGTGATGTGTGTCAAGGCAAAGTACAGAATCCTACAAGACCTTCAGGGAATCTAAGCTCATTGTGAGTTGTAGACTTCCCAGAGAAATCAGAACACAGAGCAAAGGACAGGTTGCATGCACCCTCCTCTTTCTGACTTTCAACCCTTCATTGGGTTCTGCTGCCCTGTGGTCAAGTCCATGTTAAGGATTGCACCCATCTAAGTAGGAAAGAGATGGGATTGGATTTGCATTTCTTAGACAATCACTCTAGGCATTTATAAGTCCCATTTTCTTCATTCTTAATCTAAGTATTGTTTTATATTGGAGAAAATATATTCTTATTTGCTTGGGTTTTTTTTTTTTTTTTTTTTTTTTTGAGACAGTATCTCACTATGTAGCCCTGGCTGGCCTGGAACTTGCTATGTAGACAAGGCTTGCCTGGAACACACGGAGGTCTACCTGCCTCTGCCTCCTGAAAGCTAGGATTAAAGGTATATGACACCATGACCAGCCTGAAGAAAATATTTTTTAAAGTATTTTATTTATTACTGTCATTTTATGTGTATGCATGTATTGCCTGCATTAGGTAAGTGCACCCGTGTCGTGCAATACCCACGGAGGACAAAAGAGGCCATCGGATCCCCTGGAACTGAAGTTATGGACAGTCGTTAGCTGCCAATGTGGGTGCTGGGATTTGAACCCAGGTCTTCTGCAAGAATAACCAGTGTTCTTAACCACTGAGCCATCTCGCCAGCCCCCAAAATATTTTTGTTCCATTATTTTTTTTGTCACAAATTGCTCATTAAACCACAATCAGTAGAATCACATACTCTAGGCTTTTTATGTTTTAAAAATATTATTAAAGGGGCTGAAGAGATGGCTCAGCAGTTAAGAACACTGTTCTCGTAGAAGACCTGGGTTCAAATCCTAGCACCCACATGGCAGCTAACAACTATCTGTAATTCCTGTTCCAGGGAATCCAACAGCCTCTTCTGTCCTCCACGGGTATTGCACGACACGGGTGCATTTATGTACATGCCAGCAATACACACATACATACAAAAATAAGAAATAAAATATTTTTAAACAATATATATTTCTGGCAGGTGTTTTCTGGGACCCTCTCTTGCCTAGCCACTTGCATCCTAGGAACAAAGAGGGATGTACACTCCCTTCCTCATCTTCAGTGCTTGTCATGCCTTCCTGTGGGTTGACTTTCCAAACAAAGAGGAACTGGAGTCAAATTTCATCTGGCCTGGCAGGCATCCTGTTGGGTGAGGAGAACCACCGCTGAATTGTGAATTACTGAGGCTTCTGTGTGTGTGGTGACAGTCCTTGTCCTGCTGCCTCCATCTCCTGGGACAGCAGTGCTTTTGAATGACTACCTTATAAAAGTATCCTGCAATAAGATCCTCTCAAGAAGACTTTACAAATTGAGCAGTCACAGAAGGCAGAGTTACATCCTAGGAACTGGTAATGCAATTGGTTCCAGGTGGTGGGATGGCATGGATGAGATGATGCTAATGAAATCTGCCATGCTATCTATTAATACTTCCATGGGTAGTATATTTCTTGTGTTCCCTGAGACTGGCAGGGAGGGCATAGGTGGAAGCACAGATAGTAGAACTTCTCACACTTCAGTGGTCTGTTTTCTGATATCCATGTATGCTTGGCAAACTTCCCTCTCACCTCTACCAGGTGACCAGATAGTACCTGCTTCTTTTTCCAAGGAGGACTCAGAGATTAAGGTGGCATGAGGTAGAAGCAAGCTCCCTAATCATTCCTCAGAGATCCAGTGCAGGTCTTGACCTTCAGGGGATCTTCATGGTACTTTGGTCTCAATGGCATTAAATATTAAAGGGACAGGTGATTCTGTATTTAACATTTGTACCTTTCGTCTCACAACCTAATATGTTTTAAAATTGGAGCTTTTAAAAAACTTAGTCTTATATGAACTTCAGTCTAGTAAGCAACTTGAAATAATCAGCTGCTAAAATACATTGGGTCCCTTCCTCGTGCCATCTTTCCTGGATCTGGCATTCTTTGGTGGCTGTTGATCTCATTCTGTAATTCTTCTCTCCACACTGGCTAAGAAGAGGCTTCTCTTGAGTTCCCTGGGTCCTTCCACATTCTGTCCTCTCTGACACTCTCTATACACTGAGTCTTGATTTGATACCCTACTATGAAGAATTTTCCATGCGAGAAGGAAACAGAACTTTGGCTTTACCAGGTCTGTTTCCCTTTCTGTCAGTTTCATGGTGGCACATAGTTTCTAGAGCCTTATTTAGGTGCAGGCAGAGAGTACTTTGTTGTTTCTCACTACAGATTCCAGCCTCAGCGGGAAGGTACTAAATAAGCCAGTCCTCTTCTCCCAGTGTCTCTGCCCTGAATCCAGTCAGTGTGTAGATTCACACAATTCTTGCTGAAAAGGCAGACTCACTTTGTGATCGAGTATGATCCTGGGAAACCAGGAATTTTTCTTCAGCGATCACTTAGGCCTCATAGGTGCTTAAAGAGCACAAATGCCGCACCCGAGATCCACGTTGAAAACAAAAGCACATGCTGTGGTCAGCTGTGGGCTGTTGAGAATCTCAAATGTTCCTCCATCTCTCATAATTTCAGTTTGTAACGACTTGCAAAGATTTCAAACTTTGGAAACAGTATGTGTGATGCACACATTAAATCATTTTCATTGCTACCCTCTAAGCATTGATTTGAACCAAAATATTAGTATTAGTAGAAATTAATGCATTGGGGGTCAGTTAATTGAGAGGGAGTATGTCATGAAGTGCTCAGGCTGAAAGGATCCTTTGTCAGTTGGCCCTGCTGCTGATATTGTACTGTTGCTAATTGGATGGGGAAGACTGTTTGACAGCTCACTTTCCTGTATCATTTTTAGAACCTTCACGACCCCTGCCTACCTGAAAAGTTTGTCACATGGCCTCTTGTTTCCCCCCACCAGTTTGACACATATATTATTACATTTTAAATAGCACTTAGTCTGTCATATGGAGCATTAGCCTTGAAGATTTGCAGTCCATGTTGTAATTTTGAGGAAGAAAATTGGTTAAATGACAGGAGAAATATGGCATTTTATGAACAAAATTCTTTCCGAGTTTCATTTTCTATTCTAGTCATCCATATCCCTGTCACTAACCTCATTAGGTCAAGGGCTTTGGGGCATTTTGCGCAGAACTGGCATGTGTTTTGGTGACAGTGGCACACATTTTTAGCATCTGAACAGTGATTTTCCTTCCTGTTTGGGGGAATAGTCATTTTCAAAGGCCTATAATTTTTAACTTGAAAAATTAATATTGCACAATGCATTTTGCCTCAGGAGCCCTTTAAAGCTGGATGCTGAAGTTTGTCTCACTTTTCTCCTAAGTCTGGGAACTCCTCAAATTTTATCCAGCAGCCGTGAAGGTCAAGCAATTGAATTAACTTCCTTGGCAGGCTGGAGTTTGGGGATGTTGTTCTTTTATTTGACCCAAAGTTGCCAGGCATCTGAGGCAAACAATATGCCATGACTTTGAGTCTTTAAGGAATGCTTCCTTATTAGAATAATAATGGACAAATGGCCATGTTCATATTGAATGTGGACACGGAAGGAAACATCCGTAACTCTCTGTGTATGCCTGGATAACAGACATGTGGCACTGTGCTGCCAGCTCACATTTAGAATAGTTCCTCACCACTAAACAGATGCTGGTGTGAACTGGGTCACTGTAGCAGCCGGACATGAGAATGAACATGCTTCTTTATTCTTGCAGTGACAGCTTTTGCATTTCTCATGCTAATTTTGACAGTGACACCCTGCTCTGAAATATGAATACACGTGTTACAGTCGTATGGAAGCATTGAGAGATAAAAATCAAACTAGCTCCAGAGGATGCATAAAATACTGCCTCTTTGTTCCCATAATTCTCTTGGTGTTAAGGCATGGAATAAAGGAAGGGAGTGTGTAAGGGTGCATAGGGCTCTAATATAGACATTTTTTTAGTGATTTCTTGGTTGCAGCCACTCAGAAGGGTGCTAATTCACAGAGGAATGTCATCCTCTGAAAGAAGTCACTGACAGGAGGAAAATGGGCAACAGGATATGGAGCAGTGACATTCAGTGAGTCCTTGTCACCAGCAGTCATTAGCATGCAAGCCTGCTGTTAGTTTTCTGTGCTTTATGTTACTGTCTTGACCAGACAGGAGCTTTTGGAACAAGAGTAGCAGTTACTATCACACAACTTATTATTTCTTTCTGGAATGCTTTATATTTTTAGTACCAATGAGATCCTTGTCTGTCCCAATGTGCCTCTAAAAATTTAAAGAGAATCAAAGAATGCATAATTTATATCCATCCCAGAGGTAACAGTGACTCAGTGGTATCCATGAAGGGATGATTTTAAATTTCATGTCTTATGCAAGAGGTGATTTTTATGTGAAAATGGCAAGAGCTGGCCTCAGGGATCTCTAGATAATTATCCCTCTAACAGCAGAGAGAGATTCCAGGGGGATTATTGCTGAAAACTGCGGTGGATGAGCTATGCCCTTGTGAATCATGGTGAATCATGGTTGCCACAACGGAACACATAGCAACCGATGCCCTGTACAGAGCACACCTCACTTCTCTCTCTGAAAAGTTCCACTGGAGACCTATGTGTCTCAGAAGGCAGGTGAGTAGAGATTTCCTGTGGAAGAATTCAAGCCAAGGCCTAGTGAGATTTCTGTTTACCACAGCAGCCCCTTAAGCTTGCTTTCTTCACTTTGGTCCCTGGGCATTCAATGACGAAACCAGTGAATCCGTTAGTCCTTAAGCTATAGATGTCATGACTCCCTGAACCTCTGCTGCTTGCACTGTGCCCAGAGCCTCCTCACCCAAGAGCCTGTAGCATATGGAATGCTGGGTTTGAAAAGCCGTAGTGCTCCCGAGAGCAGAGAGGACAGAATTATATTCTGTTCTCCTTGGCTTTGCTAAAAGTCTCTGCTTTGTTCTTTGAGCCAAACAAGTTTTAGCATATGTTTTTAAGCATTTGATAGCAATTGATTTTCTTTATCTGGAACAACTTACGTGCCAAGGTACACAATCATGTAACAGTGGGGGAAGGAGCTTCTGTAAGCATCGAAGGGCTAATGTATCTGGGAAGAATTACTTTTAAATTAATTTCTATTTATTCTTTTTTCTTTTTATGTTTTTGTTTTTAAATTTTTTTAATTGAGAATTTCATGCATGAGTATTGTCTTTGCATTATTTCCATCCCTCCGCCTCAGACCTCACCAACTCCTCCCGTCTCTCCGTTCCCTCTCAATTTATTTTTTCTTTCATATATTTTGTTTCTTTTTTCTTTGTTAATTTGATTTTTGCATTTTCAAACAGTATCATTTGATGCTATTTAGTTTTCCTCTCCCCTATCTCCACCTCCCCTTATCGTCTGTCCCCCACCCAATTTAATGTACTCTATTATCTATATAATAAGGCCTATAGAGAATAATTGTGCCTCCAAATGTCCTTCAGTGTGGGTCCATCCACTGGAGTCTGGTTAACCTACCAAGGATCCCATGCATGAAACAGACTGTCTCTGCCCCTCTCAGCAGTCACCTCCTGCCACAGATGGGTGGGACTGGGGCTTCCTACCTCCTTCCTTATTCTATGCTGGGATTTTTTTTTTTTTTCTGGTTTGAGCTTGCATGGGACATGGAAGAATTATTTTTGATTATGATTCCCTATTTTGTTTCTTGTTCATCTCTTTGTATATTGTATATCTGTGTATACATGCATTTTTGCTTCCATATGGCAACCTTCATTTCCCATCAGAGAGTGCTTGATAAGTCTGTGGTGTCCTAATTTGTGGCATGCTTTCTAGGTACCAGTGGGTTTCTCATTCCTGCTCTGAACCTTCTCTTCCTTTTGGCTCTGAGTCTGACTCCCCACCCCTCCCATTTTCTAGTATTCCTATGTACACAAAGCAAACCGAAGTTAAGAGATTAGCCACTGTAACCCCTTTATCTCCCAAGTGAGGAACCAGAGGCTTCGGGTGTCTTGTTTTTGAAACAATCTCTTTCAAAAATGGTTTTAAATTTTTAAACATTAATAATTAAGTCAGAGTCTCCATGAGTTCAGGTCTAGTTGAAGCGCAAGTACAGGAGTCAAGTAGTGTTCATGATGAGCTTTGTTACCAATACGACTGCTCTGGAGAATGTAACTCACATGTGCATCCAGCTCCCTTTGAAGTACCTGAACCATCAGCCCTTGGTGGAGCTGCTCAGCCCAGGCCTCTAGCAGTGACAGCCTGTTCAAGAGAACAGGAGGTCAGTTCTGTGCCCTTAGGAATTTAGGGAAGAAACTGACAAGTTCTGTTCCTTCTCAAACTAATCAGTTAAATTGCTCTTTCTCAAGGAGAAGTGAAGGAGAAAGTGGAAATCGTACTCTGTAGAGGGACCGATGTCCTCTTCCTTGAATGGGGAGATGGGTATTATCAGCAATAGGATTGTAGCATGATTATCCTAAGGTCATTTTGCCCATAATATAGAACACATCAAACACTGCTGTAGCAGGAGTGAATCTTCTGGCTTTTCTCATTTGCAAATTTGTTTTCACCTCTCATCTATCTTCTCCTCCACTGCCCACCTGGGCAGCTACAGGAGCCTTTCTACCCAGCCAAAGTCTCTAATGAGTCTGGATGAAATTCATTCATTTGCCCTGACTTCAGTGTGTCTGTTTCTCCTGGTCCTTTCCCTCCACAGATATGCTTGTTAATCTGATATGAAGTCCTACTTACCTAGAACATCCCTCCCAAAATTAAAAAAAAAGTTTCATATTTATTTTAGTGTGCGTGTGTGTGTCTGTGTGTATATGTGGGTGCGTGTCTACATCTGTGTGTGTCTATGTGCTCACATGCCACAGTACATGTGTGGAGGTCAGAGGACAAGTTGTAGTAGTTGGTCCTCTCCTTCCACCACGTGGGTTCACTGGATCAAATGCCCCAAAATTTTTATTTTAAATTTCCCAGGTCTTTCGCATCTAAGGCCTCCAGGCCCTTCCCTATCATCCTTCTCTTCTCTAAATCTCTCTAGTTTCTTCCTTAGTCCTTCAATTTTAGACTAAGTATCAGGTAAGCTACAGGGTTCTTTTGCCTCTTTTCATGTCTTTCATTGGGTCCTCTTTATCCATCCCTCACTTCCATCCTATCTATGTATGGATGATTCTCAAATGTCTATCGTTATTTCTAAATCCTGTGTCCAGCTCTTAGCTGAGATTTCCAATTTTATGATTTCTTCTATGGCTTATTTTCCTGGGAGTTTGAAAGGTGACTGCTTTCAAATGAAACCAATTCTATTTTACAATACAAACTTTTATTTTTCATTTCTTCTCTTGGTTAAAGTCATCACTATTCCCTTTAACCCAAAATGGGAAACCTTGAAGTTGTTTTCAAAGTGTCTTAAACTATGTTGGGTATTTAGAAAACAGAAACACCTGGGGGACAGGGGGAGGGGTCTGGACACTCCCAGGAGGATCAGGAGTTTAATGTCATCCCCAGCTGCTTGGCAAGTTCAGTGTTAACCTGGGCTATGTGAGACCCCACCCCAACAAAGAAAAATAAAAAAGGAAATGAACACAGATTTTGTTCATAGATACTACTTTAATTTTAGAAACATATAATTATTTGTAACTATAGAAATAATTATGAGAGACATAGACTTAACCCAGGGATGATAATGATTAATATTTTCCAGGATATGATGAAGGATAATTCATGAGCTCAGTTTTTAAAGACATGCTCAAGTTTTTCCAAGTAGTTTAAAAAATAAAGGCAGCATGTGAAAAGACAGGAAGCTATTGGAACTCTTGAAACACCACGATGTGGTCAAATTCATTCTTGGAGAATGAGTGGTGTGGAGAGCAGGTGGTCTGAAGCTGAGCGAGGCAGCAGGGGCCAGATGGGGAAAGATAGTTCTTGTTCTGCTGAGGAAGTTGTTCTTAGTAAAGGAAATTTGATGAGGGACAAGACATCGTTTCCATCTGTTTCTCCATGTAGTAATGCCCTTACTCTTCTGAGCATGTTGCTGGGGTTGTCTTCTCCTTAAACCTGTGACAAAATCAAAGGTTTTAAGAGAGATAAATCATCAGACTGGCAAGATGGCTCAGCAGTTAAAATGCTTGCTGCCAACATTGACAACCAAGTTTGATCCAGTGGAGCCACGTGGTAGAAGGAAAGAACCAGTTCCTACAGTTTACCCTTTCACCTCCACATATGTGCCATGGCATGTGAGCAGACACACACACACACACACACACACCCCAAATATGAAACACATTTTTTAAAAAAAGAAGAATATCATGATCTATGTGCCAAAGGAAAGAAGCTGAGCTAATTGTTCAGGGAAATGGAAAATAATATAACTGGTAAGTTGAGAAATGTGGGTCATCTGGGTGGGTATCTGAGGTCTATCCATCTACCTGGTTACCTACTTACCAGCCAGGCACACATTGATGATCAGTCTGTCTGCCATGGATATTTCTGTTTTGTTTTGTTGTTTAATTAGCTTTTTAAATTAGCATACACAGTAATGGTTCACATAGCATTCTCATGCATATTTCTTTTGTTGGTCTGCTTCCCTCCCTCACTTCCCCTGTCCCCCCTGCCCTCCTGCTTCCTGGCTCTTTACCTCATCCAAGCAGTCTCCTTTCATTTTATGTCCCAAATACTCTATTACCTTTCTTTTCTTTCATCCTCCTCGCCCCTCTCCCCCCTCATAAGGCCTCTTTTTTCTGAACCAGCTCATGTACTCTCCAGCAGAGAGTGAGGTTCCTCTTTACCTGCATCCCTGTTAGTATTTGTTGTCATAGGTCCTGTGTGTGTTTGTGTATGTGTGTGGATGCGTGTGGATGCCCATGTATGTGTTTGTACACGTGTGCATTCATGTGGAGGCCAGAGGTCAACTTCAAGTTTTCCTCAGTGGCCATTCACCTTTTGTTTTTAAAGACAGGCCCTCTCATTGGCCTAGAGCTTGTCAAGTATCCTGTCTTCATCTTCAATATCCCCCCCCACCATATATGTGGGATTGCACAGCAATCTATACATAGCAAGCTATCTCTCCAATGACTGTCATAGGTTTTCTTGATGTTAGCTATTCTGACTTGGGTGAAATATAATATCAAAATATTTTGAATATTTTTAAAATTGTATTTGTTTATTGTGTGTCTGCTCACTCGCACCCATGTGCCATGGCACATGTCTGAAGGCCAGAGTGCAGTGGTCGGTTCCCTCTTTCTACTGTATGGGTCTGGAAGATGAAACTCAGGTAATCAAGATTGGTGACAGCTTTTAAGTCTCATATAATCCTGTTTGCCAGTTCTTGAGATTATTCCTGGTGCTATTGGAGTCCTCTTCAGAAAGTTCTCACCTGTGTTAATTTCATGAGTATTTTCCCTGTTTTCCTCTAGCAGTTTCAGCATTCCACATTTTATATTGAGATCTTTAATAAATTTTGGATTTTTTTAATAGCGTGAGAGATACAGATTCCACTTCATTCTTCTCCAAGTAGATATCCAGTTTTCCCAGAAACATTGAAGAAGCTGTCCCTTTCCCATTGTATATTCTTGACACTTCTGTTAAAAAGTTAGGTGGTTGTAGCTATGTGGGATATTCATGAGTTCTCTGTTCTTTTCCATTGGCCCACACATCTGTTTTTGTGTCTCTTCCATGATGTCATTGTTACTATGGCTCTGTAATATAATTTGCATTTAGACTGTGATTCTTTACAGTGTTCTTTCTTCTTAGGATTGGTTTTTTGCATACTTTAAAGAATGTTAAAATTTTTCTGAGTATTGCATTGAATTTGTACATCAATTTTGTTGATACAGCCATTTTCACAATATTAGTCTTGACAATCTATGAGCACGCAAAGTCTTTCCATCACCTAGTGTCTTCTTCAGCTTCTTTCTTGAGCATCTTCAAGTTTCATTGTAGAGGGCCTTCCCCTGTTTTGGTTAGGTTTCTTCCTAGACATTTTATTTTATGTTATTTTCTGAAAGTATTGTGAATGGGACTTTTCCTAACTTCTTCTCAGTGAGTGAATTTATTGATATATAGAAAAGATACTGATTTTTGTATGCTGAGTTTTTTTGTATTCTGTAATTTTGCCAACAGTTTTAGATCTAGAGTTTTCTGATAGGGTACATAGGATCTTTTTAGTATAGGGTCATGGCATTTGCAAATGGGAGTAATTTGGCTTCTTCCTTTAAATAGAATTATTTTTATTTCATGTGTCTAAGTGTTTTGCCTGCATGTGTGTAAGTATACCAGTTGCAATGCCTGCAGAGGCCAGAAGGGGGCGAAAAATCCCCTGGATCTGGAGTTATGAACAGTTGTTAGCTGCCATGTGGGTGCTGGAATCTGAGCCCAGTCCTCTGAAAGTAAAGCCAGTGTTCTTAACTACTGAGCCATCTCTCCAGCCCTGACTTCTTCCTTTTATATTTGTATTCTTTATATTTCTTTCTCTTGTTCTACTGCTGTAGGTAAGACCCAGCACAATGTTGAATAAGAATGAAGAAGAGAGTGGGAAACTGTGTCTCAATCCAGATTTCAAAAGAAATGCTCTCTGTTTCCCCATTTACTGCAATGTTTGCTGTGTTTGTTGCATAGAGCCTTTATAATATTCAGTTACGTTTCTTCCATTAATTTCTTTGGAACTTTATCATGAAGGCATGCTGACCTGCATTAAATGTCTTTTCTGGGTCTACTGACATGACTATGTAATTTCTATCCTTGAGTCTGTTTACACAGTTCCTTACATCTACTGATTCAAATATGTAGAACCAACCTTACATCCCTGGAATGAAATCAACTTCATCATGATAGGATCTTCTCAATATGTTCCCGATTTTACTGAGATCTTCGCATCTATGTTCAACAGAGATTTTTTTTTTTCTAAACTTGTTTTTTGTTTGTTTTGGGAGGGGTTTTGTTGTTGTTTGTTATGTCTTTATCTGGTTTTGGTTATAGGGTAATATTGACTTTGTAGAATGAGTTGGTAGTGTTCTTTTTTGTTCTGTTTTGCAGAGGAGTTTGAGAAGTGTTGGTGTTTGCTCTGCCCACAAAGGTTTACTGTAACAGGCCAGTGAATCCTCCCTTTCTTGGGCTTTTCTTTGTTGGGAGACTTTTTTTTTTGCTTTGTCTTTTGGAGACAGAATCTCCCTATAGCCCCAGCTAACCTGGAACGCACTATATAGACCAGGTGGGCCTCAATCTCACAGAAATTCACCTGTGTCTGGTCCTGAGTGCTAGAATTAAAGATGTGCACTATCATGCCCTCATGCTGAGAGACTTAATTACTGCTGTATTTCCATTGCTTGTTAGTGGTCTGTTAAAGTTGTTTGTCTTCTTGATTTGTAGGTCATGTGTGTTTAGGAACTTATGAATTTACTCTAGATTTTCCAAAGTTTGAATATAAGTTTTTAAAAAATTCCCTAATGATTTTTCTGGATTTCACTAAGAAGTCTACTGTCACAACTCTCTTATCATCTTTAATTTTATTACTTTGGGTCCTCACTCTTTTTTTTTTTTTTTAGTTTGAGTAGGGATTTGTGAATCTTCTTTACCTTCTCAAATAACTAACTCATTATTTAGCTAATCCTGCTCATTCTTCTTTTAGTCTTTAATCCCTTTCTGCCCTATAGTCTTACTTCTTACCATCTTCTGCATTTGGGCTTGGCTTCTTCCTGTTCTTTCTAGAACCTTAAACTGTGCCGTTATATTATTTATTCAATATCTCTCTGATTTGATTTTGTATTTTTAGTTGAATTTTTGCAATTTTCATACAATATGGTTTTGTGGCATTTAGATCCATTCCAGTTGACTCTGCGCTGGAGTGATGGCACAGCTGTTAAAGGCTAAGGCTAACAATCAAAATGTCTCTTTGATTTTTATGAAGGCACTCGTAGCTGTGAACTTTCCTCTTAGAGCTGCCTCAGCTATATTTGAGAGGTAGCTCATATTTTCATTTGAGTCTAAGAATTTAAAAAATTTCCTTTTTCATTGCTTTAATGACCCAGTGTTCATTCAAAAGTACATTGTTCAGTCCTCCAAGTATTTGTGTATTTTGGGGGTTCCTCTTGGTGTTGATTTCTACTTTTATCCCACTATGGTCTGATAAAAAAAAAAGGAATTTTATTATTTTTTATGTGTTAACGCTTTCTTTGTGCCCTAAATTATGAGCAATTTTAGAGACTGTCCACTGAGAAGCATGTATATTTCCTGTCCATTCCTGGTCTGTACATTAGGTAAATCCAGCTGATCTATGATAACTTAACTTTGAAGTTTTTATTTTAAACCAATTTTTAGTTTGGATTATGTATCTAAAGATGAGGCTTGAGTACTGAAAAATCTCCCATTATTATTGTATCAGGACCTATCTGACCATTCATGCCTTTTATTGTTTATTTTAAGAAACTGGGAGCTTCAAGATTTGGTGTGAATTTACAGCTGTTACATCTTCTTGGTGAGTTATTAGATTTATTAATATGTAGTGCCTTCTTTTTCTGTTCTAACCAGTTTATCTGATATAAGAATAGCTCTGGAAGCTTGTTTATGGCTTCCGTTTGCTTGGTAGTTAATTTACATCTTTCAAGTCTCAATTTTTCAGTCTCTTTGCCAATGTGCCCAGTGTATTTCTTGATGACAAGAGAGACTGATATCTTGTTACTTAATGTAGTCAGTTAGTCTGTATCTTTCAATTGGTGAGTTGAGGCATTTGTATGTAAGGTTATAATTGGGGTGGATTTGCTACTTCCTATAGTTTTGTTAGTTGTTTTTCAGATTGGGTAAATTATTGGTAGTTATTTTCTTCTGTTTCTTATACTATTAGAAGTTTGCTGGTTTACTGTGTTGGAAATAATGAATTCCTTCCCAGCTTTTCTCTATTCATCTGCTCCTTTCACTAGAGGTATGCTTTCTTGTTCTCTTATACATGAAGCTGTCTTTCTTCTTTCTCTATGTATAATCTCCCTTTAAATATCTTCAGTGCTAGCTTGGTTGTCATGAATTCCTTTAATTTGTGCTTGTCTTTAATGTTAGTACATCTCTATCTACTTTAAGAGGAAGTTTTGCTGGGTATAATAATATTAGTTGAGACTTATTGACTTTCAGGATTTGAAATATACCAGTCCATGTTTGCCTTTTTCTCAGGGTTGATAATGAGAGATCACATATAATTATGATGAGTTTCTCTTGTGGGTGAGTTGGTATTTCTTCCTTATGTCTTTTAACATCACTTTTTGCTTTATGTTTTCCAGATCTTGCCTATGATAAGTAAAAGAGAAGTTCTCTTCTAGTCATGTATATTTGAGATTATAAATGTCTCTGAGGTTTGGATGTTTATTTCTTTTTTGAGAAATTTTCTTCTGTGATCTCATTTAGTGAAATTTCTATGCTTTTAGACTTTATCTCAGTTCCTTCTTCTACCTGCTCTGGGTTAGTTTTTACACAGTTGGGTTGTGTGTTCACAAGACAACCTAATGACAATAAGGATCCAGGAATGGAAAAGGCAAACATGAGCCAACAGTGTTGTAAGAGTCTCTTTCAACAGCAACATGACTTAGAAGCTGGAGACAGAAGGGAAAACCTGATGGGCTGCTGAAGTATTTTAGGTAAAAGATAAATTGATGGGTTAAAGAAGGAAAGCAGCCATGTTTAAGGACATAGAGATCTCAGTGTCTATTAGCCGTTAGCCATTTAAAAAATATTTTATTTATTTTTATTTTATGTGTATGTGTGTATTGTCTGCATATAGGTAAGTGCGCCCATGTTGTGCAGTGCCCACGGAGGACAGAAGAGGCTGTTGGATCCCCTGGAACTGGAGTTATGGACAGTTGTTAGCTGCCATGTGGGTGCTAGGATTTGAACCCAGGTCTTCTACAAGAATAACTAGTGTTCTTAACTGCTGAGCCATCTCTCCAGCCCATTAGCCATTTCTTAAAGCTTCATTTTATTGCATAAAACCATTTATTTAATGGTTTTCTGAAACATGATGTTTATTAATTATCTATGCATGCAACCCAGAGGATTTGACAGGCCTGTACCTGTGGCTAGTGGACAACATGAAATCATGACCTTATACCTTCCCAGCATGCTCAGTCTCAGGACTCTCAAGTCAGACCTCTAGACAGCCAGTACTAACAGCTAAAAATTGGTTTCTTGAATGAAATCTCTAAACTCTCATCCATAGAATAAGTTTTAAAAACTTACTGATTGTGGGGATGAAAATATTAAATATACAAATGATCACAAACCAACAAATTAGCCCAAGAACTTGAATTCCAGCAGATGGAAATATATATATAAAACACTGGAGTTTTAAGGCCCCTTGAGATAGAAAAATGGCCAGGGCTAGAACTGGTGTCTGTGTTGGGGACAGACTATTGTGAGAGATTTGTTCTTTCTTATTTGTGCAGTTTTCCTTTCTCAACTTGAAATCTGACTTGACTCTGAAGTTTAAGTAGAGTTAGCTCATTTAAGCAAATTGTTTCCCAGAGGAGGTTATCAGGTGTGGTGTTAATTATGTGATGCCACTTTATATTTATACTTGAATAAAAGCAGCCTGACTGTTAGCATCCATTTTAAGCCAAGAGCAGACCCAAACTGCTATGAACCTGTTCCTTCAGAATTCTCTCGCAACTGTGCTCCTGAACCAAAGCCTAGCTCTTTCTTTTATTCAAACAATAAATCTACCGTAAATTGGGGAAGTAAAAGTCAGATGCTTATCTTATCAGGGAAGGATTTTACCTTTTCTGATCCCTAGATTTAGACCAACACACACAACCAAAACAGATGTTAATCCTATCTATTTTTTGTCTCACACATGAGATACTCTTCATACCTTCTTCGTTTCCAAGGAATAAAGAAGCTGTTTGCTATGCTTTCTTGAATATGGAAAACAGACACAGACACAGACACACACACAGACACACACACATACATTCATACATTATTTGGGGTCAAGTTCAAGGAAGGGTCATGAGGGATTAGAGTTATATGCTTTAGGTTTCAAGAGGAGCTCAAGGCTTAGTAGGCTTGTTTACATTAAAAAAAAACTAAGCTAAGATTACCATTTTATTCATAAGGTTAAGGAAGAATCATTTGTTCCTTTGTTCAGAGCATGTCCATATTGTAAAATTCATTACTATAGTCAGGCTGATACTGGTTTGGTTGAAGTCTGGTTTTCTCCTACTTGGTGACTGGAATGACTTTCTCCAATGTGGTTACTGAAAAGAAAAGCTTTTTTTTTTCAACACAGCTGAAATTTTAAACCAATTGCTGTGTGTTCTGAGCATCTGTAGTTCTTGCTGGGTATGTGCCTTGGGCCTGTGTTTGCTCTAGAAAGTACTTTACATAGTAGGGCAAGAGAAAATGACTTCTGAATTAGCCTTTTGAGGCAAAGCATTTATCTAACACCTTGGTTGCCTTTTTTTTTTTTAAACAGGGTCTCTCTAGTCACAGCCCACCCAGAAGTCACAATGTGAACCAGGGTAGCCTTGATCTCACAGAAATCTATCTGCGTCTGCCTCAGGAGGGCTGGGATTTAAGGGGCACACCACCATGCCTGGCTTATCCGATACCTTTTATCAAAAAAATGTGGTAATAGTTATATAATATCCTATGTAAGTCAAGTTTATAAATAACAGAGCCACTTGTCAAAGAAGCAAGAAAAGAGTGTTATTCTACTACAAAGAAGACTCATCGCCTAGGGATTTTTCATATTATGTTTTTTTAAGGTACAATAGATCAACCTTTTTTATTATATCAGGGGAACATTTTCTGATTTTTTTTTTTTTAGAGGCCCAAAGTAAACATCTTTAAATGTCAAAAAGCTTTAAAACCCAAAGAGGCTGTAGTCTTATTACAGAGCAGCCTGGCTGGAATTCATAAATTGAAATATTCTGCAACAAAGTTTATTGTAAACAAGAAACCTAGAAAAGGCATGTGTGTAGTTCAATAAATATAAAGCTCTGGGTTTCTAGCTTGTTAAATGCAAAGATGTTTGAAGTTACATAATCATCCCCTCATGTTATGATTGACAAATCTACTTTCTAAATGCTATTTCTCTTCTTTGTGGACTGTGGGAGGAGAAGCAGAGAATGAGACCTGGCCCCTTCCTCGGGAACCTACTCTTCCATACTTCAGTTCCTTTCCTTTAAATTCCAAGCATTCATGGTTCTCATGCTCCTCCTTTTTGTAAGATTAATTACTTATTGGGCCACAGCTAGACAGAGGTAAAACGATCTTTGAAACTTACATTAATCATTTCAAGTAATTAAAAAATTTTAACAAAGTGCTTTGGGCAAGTAGTTTATTAGATATGATTCTGTTCATTTTAAAGCATTAAATATTTAAAAGTAGCTAGAAAGGCTAGATAAAACGGAGAATGATAGAATTCATTGAACTGAAGAGCACATTATTTTAAAAATAGTAATAGAGGAAAAATGAGGTTAAAATGAATGCCAGGCTGGGGAGATGGCTCAGTGCATAAAGCACTTGCCAACCAAGCCTGAGGGAATGATGTCCAATCCCCAGAACACATAAAGCTGGGTGCTGTAGTATGCATCTATACTCCTAGTATTCCTAGGGTGAAATAGCAGGTGGAGACTGGAGAATCCCCAGAATCTATCAGGCCAGATAGTTTGGACTTTGCAGCAGCAAACAACGAGGAGACCATGTTTCAAAGGGTACAAGTCTTCTGACCTCCACACCTGTGCTGGGTCCTCTGACCACCTGACCTCTACGACATGCACCATAGCATGCACATTCTCTCTCTCTCTCTCTCTCTCTCTCTCTCTCTCTCTCTCTCACACACACACACACACACACACAGGATGAAGCTGAGAGGTTGGAGATTTTGCTCAGTGATACAGTACTTGCCTAAAATAAACAAACTGACAGTGATGCTGTTGATGAAAAGCCATTAGCACTAACATTTTATTACAGTGTGGTGCCCTGCTGACTAGTCAAAGTACAATGAGGATGTTCTGCGTCTTCCTGTGAAAATTTGCTTACAAGGTTTTCACTCCTAGGCTATTGGTCATACCGTCACATCATTTTTTTTTTTTTTTTACTTGACCCCAAAGAAAAAGGCTTAGTAGAAACTAACATTTTTAAAATTTGTTCTTATTGAATTTTTGCATATTTCATACAGAACATCTCAAACAATCTTAATCATCTTTATACCGCCATCCTCACCGGCACCATTCCATAGCCTCCCAACTGGAACCTATATACTCTACCATCCCTGTTAAGGCCCACTGTGTCAAGTCAATGTCCCCAGACTTTCCCAGTGCAAATCCATCCACTGGTCTAGTCAACCTATCTAGAGTCTGTTGTTTTTAGGAAAATCAGCTCTTCTTCATCTAGAAGCAATCAGTTGCCAATATTTCTTCAGATAATATTGAAGTCTGTTGTTCATTTTCCCACTTCTATGTCTGCCTGAGTTTGCATGGGACTTGTGTATGCTGACAGCATTGCCATAGAACCATATGAGGGAGGTTCCAGGAGCTTGTAAAACTCTGTTTCCATATGGTCCTACACCTCCTCCCTGGCTCTTACAGTTTTTCTGCCCCCTCTTCTGTGATGGACCCTGAGCCTTGGGTGGGTGAAATTTAATAAAGGAATCCTGTCCAAGGACCAGCATACAGCAGACTTGATCTCTACACTCTGGCCATTTGTGACCTTTTGTGTTCCTGGCCTTCTGCTGCATTAGGGAGCTTCATTAATGAGAACTGAGAGATTCCACTCAATGAGAGGAAACTCAAGTGTGGTAATGTAAACATAACCAAATACACATGGCTGGAGTTGTCATAGATCTTAGAGAAAACTCCAAGACTATCACATTCCCTAGACTAATATGATTCCTTACTATGTACAACATATGTATCCTTGTATTTACAGACAAATATCCCAGTCACCACTCATCAAAGAAGCTCATTTTGCACCAGTCGGAGACTATTACCAAGTACCACAACGGTCACATATGAACATTGTCTATGAATTGCCCAGGCCAGTGACACATCTACAGTGCCATCCCATCTTAGTCATACTTTCCCCCTCCTCTATCTTAGTGACTTTAAAAAAAAATCCTTGGTTAACCTACCAAGAGCCACACCACTAAACAGGACTGACTCTCCCCACTCCAAGCAGCCATCTGTTGCCAACAGTTGGTAACATGAACAGAAGGGTATTTGGTGACATAAAATTGACTCTGTAGGCATATATATGTGTATACATACACTACATGAAATTGGGTGGGGGTAGTAAAGGGGAGTGCAGATAGGGGAGGGAAAAAGTTCTTGGAAAACCCCATCTGAAACTGGTATAGAAGCACTTTGTTTGAATTACGAATAAACCAATAGGTTTCTTGGATTGAAAACCATTTTCTGTTGGATGTTTCCACTTCTAGAAGGGCAGATACTGCTGTTTATTCTTATTTTAGAAGGTCTGGGCTTGTTCACTGAAAATAATAGGGCTTTAGCCACAAGAATTTCCAAATAACTCCAAAAATAACAATGACGTATCCTTTCATTTTACAGTAGTTAATATTTTGCAAGTCCTTTTAAAAAGTTTTTTTTTAATATTTTATTATTTTTATTTTATGTGTATGAGTATATTGACTACATGTATGTAAGGGCACCCATGTCATGCAATGCCCCTGGAGATCAGAAGAGGGTGTCAGATCCCCTAGAACTGAAGTTACAGACAATTGTTAGATGCCATATAGGTTCTGGGAATTGAACCTGGGTCCTCTGCAAGAATAGTCAGTGCTCTTAACTGCTGAGTCTAACATTTAAACTCACCTCATTTAGAATATTAGCATAGTTCAATCAATAATTAAACTTGCTAAAGATTTATTCTGTTAGTGTTCCATCCCTACAATAAAGTACCTAAGACAAATTAACTAATTGGCTAATTAACAAATTAACTTTTTAACTAATAAAAAAAAAGGGGGGGTTATTTTTCATCACAGTTTTGGAGATTTCAGTCCAGGATTTGTTAGTCCTATTGTTTGGGACTTGTAGGAGGCAACATATCTGGCAGATGTATAAGATAGAGCAGTCTCTCACATCTGGAGCCAGGGAGGAAAAACAAAAAACGAACAAAGGAAGACCATGTCCTCAATGACCAAAGACCTCCCACCAGGCCCCATTCTTATGATATCTACCACCTCCCAGTCATGTCACCCTGGAGACTGTATCCTTTCCTGTATGGGCCTTAAGGGAACATTCAGCATCCATACTGAAGCCTGCACCTGCCTTCTGAGAATGGACATAACCTCCTCCAAGCCTTCTCCTCTCTGTTGATACTGGTCCACATAATTCACTTCCTGCCTATAGCCTTCGCTTGTTTTCCTTCAGAAATAATTTATTCCCCAAATAGCAGTGTTCATTCTGTACTGCTTCAGGTGCAAGCATTTTTTTCAGTTACATTCTAACAGAAGACAGACATGCTATTGACATTGAGAACAATGATTTGTATATTCCAAACTCAGAAATAATATTCTTTTCTTCATCCTAGTTATTCATCTTCCTTGAGGTACTAGCAGAGTAAGATTCATGTGATATAATAAGTATAAAATATATTTGCCTATATGTTGCTGGTTTTCTTTAGAAAAATTGCTGTATTTGAAATCTTCAAAATACCTAGAATTTGTGACCAATGGAAATTTGTTCTTGTAAATGTGGCATCGTCATCCTTTTCAAGAAAGCAGTATGACCTTATAAGGAAAGTTGGGCTTATTGTTTTAAGAATTAAAATACCCAGGGTCAAATACCAACTGGCATATTAATTCATGCTAATAAATAGCAAATGGAGAAAAAAATGTAAATACCAACATCCCCAGAGCAAATTATTTTACTTTCAGCATTTGTATAAGAAAGCATAATTCCAGGAGCAAAAATGTTTTAGTTGAAACCTGGCTTGGGAAAATAGGCAGTTCTTAAACTTCCTAATCTCTCTCTCTCTCTCTCTCTCTCTCTCTCTCTCTCTCTCTCCCCCATATAAATATAAATATATATATATAGCTGTATATGTATATACAGCTATATATATGTATTTTTAAGAAAGGATCTCACTATGTAGCCCTGGCACCAAAGGCATGTGGCACCATGCTTAGCTATAAATTTCCTATTCTTTTGTTTAAATTTATTTATTTTTTTATTTTATGTGCATTCGTGTATTGCCTGCATGTAGGTAAGTGCACCCGTGTCGTGCAATGCCTGCAAAGGACAGAAGAGGCTGTTAGAGCCCCTGGAACTCGAGTTACAAACAATTGTTATCTGCCATGTGGGTGCTGGGATTCGAACCTGGGTCTTCTGCAAGAACAACCAGTGTTCTTAACCGCTGAGCCATCTTTCCAGCCCCAAATTTCCTATTCTTAATTATCATCAGTCATTAGTTATTTACTACTATGATATGCCTGATAGGTATACGCATCAAGTATTTAAAACAGGACTAACAAATAGAACAGAAAGAAATGACTGTAATAGGTGAGTCATCTATTGGTTCTATTTTCAGAGTGTTCCTAAGGGTTGCTTATTGGGATTTTTGTTCATTTCTTTTTTTAATATTTTGTTTATTATTTTTATTTTATCTGTATGAATGTATTGTTTGCATGTACGTAAGTGCACCTGTGTCATGCAATGCCCATGGAGATCAGAAGGTGTTGGATCCCCTGGAACTGGAGTTAGGATGGTTGTTTACCTGCCATGTGGGTGTTGGGAATTGAACCCGGATCCTCTGCAAGAGCAGCCAGTGTTCCTAACTGCTGAGCCCTCTCTCCAGCCTCCCATTTTTTCAAAACATTTTATTTCTCTATTTAAATATAAACCTAGAAAGGTTAGTGCTGTTTTAGCCACTGTCCTGGATCCCCAGGTGTCTTGGTTTGCTCAAAGCTCACTCTTTGATTTGCTGCTTTCCCTGGGTGATTTTGTCCAGTGTGCCATATTCACAGACAAAACGGAAACAGAAGCAGACTCTTTCCTTAAACTAAACTGATTAACAACACAACTCTGCTGACAATGAGTAGAAATTCCCTAGCCGCAGTTCTGAGTATGTCCTTGCAGCTAGGAGCCCCTAGAGACTCTTTCCTTGCTTCACTTTCTTTCCATTGGACCCTGGGAATCCCAAGTCTCCTTCCTGGGTCCTGGAGAGAGTGCCCCAGGCCAAGAGAGCTTTTGAGCTGGGGACCCACACCTCTGACAGCTTACAGAAGGGGAGTGTTCACAATTAAACCCCAAATGCAGAGCAGCTTTTTGCCCCGATGTGTTTGCCCTGTACTCCCAATCCACTCTGTTCTAGCCTGGCTGATCTCTTGCTCTGGTGTTTCTCTGTTGTAAACGACTTCCTGCTGCTTACCTTCTGTCTAAATCAGTGCCTGCCGGCATGACTTCCTCAGAGAAGCCTTGCTGTTTTCCTCCTGGTATCCCCTGAAGCAGTCTCACACGCCTGTGTCACTTTGTGTTGTGTCCCCTCCACTCCTCTGCTCTGCTTGGCCACGCTGAAGTGGAAGCTCAGGAGAGCAGAGGCCTTGCTGCTTTGTTCACCCATTGCTCCCTCTTAGAGTGTTGGGCTGGTGGTGATAGCATTCATCAGAGGCACACTGAATGAAAGAATGCAAACTGCAACAGTGTCAGGACTGCCTTCTCCAAGCATGTGGTGAAGGGCTGCAGGAAGCGGCCTGCAGAGTTCTGGGTCCTGTGCACAGTGTTTCTGTTGGGACAAGCATTACAGGCATTCCTCTCCAAGATAAACTTCTGGATAGCAGTTTTGCTTTGTAAGTTAAGGCTTAGCTCTATTCCTGATACTAGCTGATTCAGTTTCCTAACTGAGAGCCAAGAATAAGTAAACATTGTTTTATTTAAATAAACAGAAAATGAAAGGTTAACGCTGACAATCTATATTTCTAAAGAAATTCCCTCCTGTCCACTCCTGGTCCCTGAGGTCACACAAATGTTTCTGTTGGGACTTTTCCCATGAAAGTCTTCTCTTTGCTTGTTTGAAGCCTCTTACTCAGATCCTGTCAACTCCTCCCCAACATCTCTTGGCTGCTCCTTTGGGCTCCTTTTCAGGACTGGTAGTATTTACGTGTCTGTTGTAAGGCCTCTTGGACATCATCACTCTCTAGTTAGTGCTGTTCTCTGTATTCATCATGAGCATTCTGACAGACCATATTGATTTAAAACTCAGCGAGTGCTTCTTGGGTGCTCCTCTCTACATAACTTGTGTCACTTACAGCAGTCCTGCCTTGATGCTACTTTTGCTTCTCTTCCATCTGTACCTATCCTCATCCTGTTGCTGAGGACTGTGAAGCCGCAGAGGTTATCTAACTCTGGAATTCACCTTGCAGCTCATGTCCAAACATACTGCACATCCCCATGGGCTTACATGCACAGAGCAGGCGAGCACCTTGCTGCCTGGACTAGTTTCTTGGTACCCTTTGCATGCTTGGGGGAGCACAGCCCAGCAGGGGACAGGGCTAGCACACTAAACCCTGAAAATTGAAGTCTGGGGTAATACTGAGAGGAAACAAACGACAAAGGGACTCCTCCTAAGAACATGCAGAACTTTTTTTTTTTTTTTTTTAATCAACAAAAGAATACTTCTCTAGGTCTTCCTAAGCACTTTGCACTTCTATCTCTCCCTCCTCCCAGAACTGTTGGTTCTGGAAAGTAAGAGATTAAAAAAAAAGAAAAGAAAAGAAAAGAAATATGGCTTACTAACTTTTAAGTGACTTACAGATAAAAGAAGTGAGTACTTTGGTTCTGGACTACAAGTAGCTACCAAGAATGAGGGACCACTTTACAGAACACCTCTGTGACTATGTGAAACCTAGGAGATTTTCACTATTTGGTCCTGGTAACTTTGCTACATAAGCATAAAAACTAGTTAGAGCACATCATAGTTTGGACCAGGAAGGTGCGTTTTATAATTATTGATAAATCATTTTAAAATTGCCTTTGAGAGGCCAAAGAGGTGGCTCAGTAGGTAAGAGTGCTTATTGCACTAGTATGAGGACATGAGTTCAAATCCCAAGCACTCATGTAAAAGCTGGAAGTGACTGTGTGTACCTACAACCCCAGCACTGTGGAGGCAGAGTAAGGAGGATCTCTAGGGCTTGCTGATGGCCTTTCTAACTCCAGGTATAGTATGAATCACTGTTTTAAAGAATGAAGAGTGATAGAACAGACTACCAGATGTCCTTCTTTATGTCTGCCTGTAGCACAGCTGTACACCCCTACATGTACATGTGTGTACCTACACCATACACATACACCTAGCACACACACATGCAAGTAAAATACCTGTGATTTGTGGGGACCACTCCTACTTCTAAACCAACCAGAACCAGTAGACAGATAGAAACTAGGAATAGTATTTGTAGTATCTCTAACTTATGGTGGGTTGATTGTCTTGCCAAAAAAAGGGCTTAAATGTGTCAACCAATAAAAACTAACAGTTCAATAGAAGAAAACAAGTAAAGAATATGAATGGATAGTTCAAAGGAAAAGCCAGTAACTGAAACATTGCCTTATTAATGATGGAAATCAAAAGTTAGATAGCTTTTCAACTGTCAACCGAAGACAGTTTAGACTGTTGATGATGCCCAGGAATGATGGGAAATGGCCACACTGTTGGAAGGAATGCATACTGGGAAAATACTTTTGAAGTCATTTTAGTTGTGTTTATCCAAGATATATAGTTATAACTTCAGTAATGCATATTCCATATGTTTTGTACTAGTCAAGACTTGGAAGTGATCTAATAGTGTAGCAATGGGCATATGGATATCATGGTATATGGTTCAGTAGGATACAGTGCAGCAACTGTGTTGGTGAGACTTTTATTGCTGTACTAAATATCTAAGATAAACAATTTAGAAGGAAGAATGATATATTTGGCTCAAGGTTTCTGAGGTTTCAGTCCATGGTGGCTTGGCCCCATCCCTGTGGGCCTATGATAAGGCAGAACATCATAGTGTGGAAGAGCAGAGTTGCTTCCCTCAAGGGTATAGGAAACAGGAAAGGATAGGACAACAAGCTTTCCAGAGCATGTCCCCGTGCCCTGTATCCTATAACTCTGCCCACTCCCTGCCTTCTACTTGAACTCCTGATGATACCACTTTATGAACCCATCAAGGGGTTAATCATTTGATTAAATCAGAGCCCTCAGGATGCAAACAAGTCCCCAAAGTCCACATCTGGCAAAAAATGCCTTGAATACATGACTCTGTGGGACACATTTCTTATTTAAATCACAATGGACATTAATAAGAGCAAACTGATTCATGTCCATCATTTAAAACAATGCAGAAATATTTCATGTAGTAAAAGCGTATTTGAATGAAATAATGTTTCCATCTCGTTTAAACATGTAACAAATATGCACACATGTAATTAAGCATTTATATTTGTAAGGACTGTACATGAAATTGTTTATTATCTAGAAAGTGGAACTGGTTAATTTGAAGGAAGTTGGTATTTTTTTCCTGTTTTTTTAAAATTAATTGAAACCTTTAATTCAATCATATATTTTAAAGAAAATCCCTGGAATATACTTGAAGCACCTTACTAAGAGGATTCTCTTCTAGTAGTTCAAAAATGCTAGTTAATCTAATAAATCTGATATTGTTCATTGTGGTTCCTACTCACAGGATGTTGCAATTTCTGTTTGAAATCAAAATCTCCTTTGTTATAAACTATATATACTCTGTATTTTGCTAAGCTCTTCTGTGATGTTCCCTCACACTACTGCTCTGCTAGGTATCTTACTGTTTTACCTTTGGCAACCAACTTGAAGGGAAAAACAAATCTGCATGTTCTGTGCAGTTAGAATCCTTGCTGTCTTGTTCACAGCTTTGGATAGTTATGATAATTTAGGATAATTTACGTACGCCTCCAAAACAATAGAAGCAGAAACATATTTAAATAAGTTCTCCTATTCTAAGGATGCCTGTTCTGCCTGAGAGAGTTTGGGATCCATCTACTAAGTCTGACTTCCCTCACTGAACTGCATATTACAGTCCATGCCTGTGAAGCTGCACAGAATACTGGATTCCAGTGTAGTCTGTAAGAGTCAGTACAGAAACTTCTATAATAAGAGCCCCGAGAAATGAGAATTAGAGGGGGAAGAAGACATTTAAATAGAGTGTCTGTGCTTGGAGTGGCTATTTGTGACCTATGTCCTTTACAGATCTGTGGGGTCAGCAGGCCAGAGGGGACGCCTCACTGAGTGCAGCTGACTGTGTACTTGTTCCAGCCCAGCTGCACTGGCTAACAGGCCAGATGTGTGTGAGTGTGCCAGACTTCGCTGAGCAGGAATTTCAATGATCCGGAAAGTCCCTGGGAACAGAGTTTTGCCCTGTGTGTGATACCCTTTTGGTTGTGGAAGCCAAATGGCTTGTAGAGAGGAGAGGCAAAGGACCAGGTAGGTGAGAAAAAAAAAAAAAAAAGAGTTTTCTCATGTTGTTTGCATCCTCTTTAAGAACACTGAATGTGGGAGAGGACCTAAGGGGCAGAAAAGAAAAACTCTTTTATCAGAAAGAAATTTCTGTCCTAAAGACCATGTTGGCCAGCCGGTGAAGTCTGCTAGTTGACAATCAAACCCAAGAGCTTCCTCATAAAAATCTGCTTCTCTTTTAATTACCACATAATTTTGTCAATTTCCCATCTAAAATTTCTTAAAATGGTTAATTTGATACTTTACCTGGAAAAGTAGTGTGTGTGGGGGGGCAATGACTTGTCCAGTCCATTTAGTGTTGAAGAGTTAGAAGTGTCACTCAGGCAAAAGTAAGTAAAGTCTGCAAGAGCAGCTAAGGCCAGCAAGTGACTAACTCACTGTGATCTGGCAGGGAAGCATGGCTTTTCCTGATACCTTACAAATGCAGATCCATCCCAGAAGCATCCTGGCTCCTTCCAAGCATGGGGCTGGGATGCTGATCCAGCCTTGCTAGCTAGGCCTCAAGGAAGTGAGGAGCCTGCTAATCATTTTCGAATTAAAGGCTGCTTGAACAAGGACACCCAGAGGAATAGTTCAGACTGGAGACTTTAGAATTCTTCTGGCCAGTTAAACCCTGTCATCAGTGCATTGACTGTTGGTCTTTCAACTGAAAATTTGACAGAGGTCAGAAAGGTGCTTAGGAATGGAAAGGGGACAGCAAACTATAAGTTGATTACCTGGCAAAGACCTGTTCTGATTTCCTTGGAGTTGCCCAAGTCACCTGAGGATGCCTTCTGGGCAGCTCAGCCCCAAGCTGGTTTCCCAGTACCCAGAACAGACCACAGGTATAGCCTTCCAAGAGGCATCATCACATGCAGCTCTCAAGTGACCTTTTCTCCTGCTGCCTCCAGCTTGTGTTTGTCTTCTGATTCCTTGCACTGGACCTCGGTTTCCCTAAATTTTATAAGGCAGGAGGGTGTAAGGGTAGATAGACACCAGTGTTATGTAGAATAGGTTTTAGTGACCACAACCTCTTAACTGGTGTCTTCCAGTGTCTTCCTTTTTCACCATTTTTATTTTTCTACATCTAGTCACAAAATGAATCTTCTCCTTTCAGCCCAACTCCTTAAAGCTATTCGTAGTTGGCAGGTTTGACTGTAAGGTGACTTGAAATGCAGCCTTGCCAGTGATGGAGGAGGTGATCTGCATTCTATGCCTAGCACTGGTGACCAGCCCACTCTCTCAGCTCTGCTTGCTCCTCCCATTCAAGAAGTCTTGCCTCATGCAACCACTCTCGCTAGTGTCAGGGAGTATTTGCCAAAATAACTGGCTTCTCTGTCACTGTTCCTTCTCCTGGTTCTTCTGAAAGTGTTTTCTGTAAGAAGTAAGCTTTCTGAGAGTCATGGACTTGTTTATAGAAGCAGTCAGTTTTTCTTCTCTTGGTCAAAAGTGAAATAATCATTTGACTCTCCTACATGTTCCTGAACTTGGAGCTGGAGTGAGCACTCCCCTGACTCTCCTGGACTTGGAGAGGGAGTGAGCACTCCCCTGACTCTCCTGGACTTGGAGAGGGAGTGAGCACTCCCCTGACTCTCCTGGACTTGGAGAGGGAGTGAGCACTCCCCTGACTCTCCTGGACTTGGAGAGGGAGTGAGCACTCCCCTGACTCTCCATGTTTCTCCCAGCCACTTCTTCTGAGCTGTTGGGGTTAGGACCCCTTCTCCTCTGCAGTGTCCCTCCTCTGTTTCACTCAGCCTGTGTGCTTCCAGATGCATCATCAAGTTTTTCTATTTATTGGAGTATGTGTCCTTTTCTTCCTTTTTCTACTCGAATCATAGCTACTTCTTTTATCCCTTCCCATGAGCCCTTCTCCAGTAGCCCCTGGTAATAGAGATTTCTTTTTTAAATCTACTGTATCTGTCTCAATATATATATCTACTATAGCTGTCATATATGGTACTTGTGATAGTCGGCTTTTATAAGTTATAACATAAATAACTTCAGTTATTTATTTAACTTTTTAAATGTGTCTGCCTTATTTAGATTGTCAAACTTTTTGAGGCTTTTATACTTTGATATAATTGTCATTAACTGTAGTTATAATATTTAAGTGTTTGAAAATATTTGTTTAACTAAAAAAGTCTTAATCATGAATTAACGTTTCAAGATGTTGGGAGCTTTGTTTTCTTTAGTTACTAATTTGCCAGCTGTGATTCTTCTAAACAAATTTTAGGATATGTATTCTTTGTTCGCGTTAACTTACTGAGTTTCGAGAACTCTATAGTAAATTGAACTCACAAGAAAAACTATTTTAGTTAAACATTATAAGTGCAAAGCAAAAGTGAGTCAAAACAGGGTCTATATCCAGTATCACCTCAGTAATCGAGAGCAGAAGCCGAAGGGAAAGGTTAACTTCTTTTTTAGGGAGGGTAATACAAAATCTTTAAAAGAAGTTTTCTTCACCTGAATGAATAGGACTCAGCATTGTGGCAGAGTGCATAGGGTTCGGTGGGGGATAGGAGGAGGCATGGATGGGGGGGGTCTGGATTTGAGTGATAAATGTTGCAAAAAATTTAAAAAGCTCAATTTAAAAACTGTTAAAAAAGTTTTTTATTAGACTTTTTTTAAATTATTTTATTGAATTTTTGAAATTTTTATACAATATAGTTTGATGATACTTAGATCCCCTCTCTGCACCTCCCTACACTGCCCTGCACCCAATTTAATATATATATATACATATATATATACACACATACTTAATATGTCTTAGAGTGTCCAATTTGTGTGTGCAAATACCCCTCATGTCAGTCCATCCTTTTAAGACACTGTCTTTTCCCCTCCCAGCAGCCATCAGTTGCCAGAAGTTCTTTAGGTGGGCTGTGATTTCTTACCCACTTCCCTGTGTCTATGCTGGGCTTTTGTCAGATTTGATCTTGTATAGGACTTGTGTATGCTGTCATCATGGCTATGAGGCTAGCTATCTAAAAGACTGTTTTCTTGTGGTCATCCACCCCCTCTGGCTGTTAGAATCTGTCCACTTCCTCTTCTTAGATGATCCCTGAACCTTGGGGTGGAAGAGGGGCAGAGGTTGGAAGTAGGTGTATTACTCAGGGACAAGCGCTCTGTGGCATCTTGGTCTCTGCATGTTGGCCCAATTGTGGGTTTCTCTGCTAATTATCTCCTGCATAAGGAAACTTCTCAGTGAGAGTTAAAATATGCATTCATCCTAAGTGTAGAGGTTGCATTGAATATGTGTCATTTAAGAGTTAAATGTCTTACACTTATTCTCTGCATTTGGGGACAGGCTGATTTCTATGCTGTCCCTTTCTGCCAAATGTTTCTTTTGTTTTGGATACATGTGAGAAAAGAAAAATAATCTAAAGTTAAAAAGAAAACTGGGCCAGTAAGCCTAGAAAATTCTTTTAATTGCTTGTGTGTTTTCCTAGGACCACCAAAGACCATGGGAATGATGAAGCGTTCAGAAAATTTACTGTTGTTCACATCTCTTGATATAGTGAGAACTCGCTGTGGGATGCTTCAAGCCATACGTTGAAAGTCCACTGCTATTAAACTGCTTTTCATTTTAGGAAATGGTACCCAAAGGAGAGTAATTTAAGAAATTTAAGTGGAGGTGGAAAGATTGAAACCCGTTAACTGTAGGAGGGCGCTGACTATGACTGCTGAGCCACCCTCCACTTTGATGTCTCTGCTCTGTGCTAGCTCTAGAAAGCTGTATGTCATCCCGGAGCTGCAGTGGGGCAGATTCATACATATTTACAAGTTGCAGATTAGAAATGTGCAGCGCAGAGAATGGCGGTGTGCTTTGTCTTTCTGCCTTTCTTCTTTCACTAATAATGCAGTGTTCTTTATACACCCAGAATTTGGAGACTGGTTTAGAAACTTGTCATATTCAGTGTTCACCAATAAGGTCTTTATAATTTAAATGGGATTTTATTTTCTAATTTGGAATCTTGTAGGGGAGGTAGACTGAGGTTTTCTCCATCCTATGTTGAGGCTTTGATGCAATGATTTATTAAGGTACTAGGTAAGATATTGATCCCACTAATAGCTTTTGCCTGGCCACGGTGTTTTACATTTTACTCAGCTAAAAGACCATATCCCCTTTCTCCTCATCTGATTGACCATAAATGCTTTGGCCTTTCCTCAGTAATTATCTCACTTACCAAAGCAGTGGGCAAAAGTCAAGTATTTATAGACTAATTAGTGAAGTCAACATGTCTGAATAGAGTGTTTTACATAATACCAAGAAGTGCTATACAGTTCTGTGAAATTAGCAAAGTTTAGTACCTGGCAAGAAAGAGAGAGTTGAGAAGACAAATAGCTGAAGACACACATGCTCCCATCAGCACAGTGACAGTCTTCTCTTGTGTGATTATGACATAGCCAAAGTGAGGTTTTCATAATGCATTCTGCTCTGTAGTTCCTCTCCTTAGATCATAACTGCTTTTTACTTATGAAAGCTTTGGAATATTAGTGGGTTCTAAGTTGATTTCAGATTTGTTCTTTAGATTTAAATATCTCAGGGTGCCGTGGTATTATTCATATAATTTAGTAATTTTACTCTTTGGTAGAAAGACATGGTAAAAATGCAAGGAAGGACAATTTTGTTACATATAAAATTCCTTTGTACTTTCAAAATGTCTTTTAAAAAGTAGTAACTCCTGCCTAAGGTATAGTGATCTTGGCTCTAAAAGCAAGGAAGAGCACTGCTGGGGTAAGCAAGTGTACCGGGCTGGGAGTCAGAAAATGTGTTTCAAGGGGCTGAGATGATGCTCAGAGGGTAAAGCGCATGCTGTGCAAGCCTGATGGTCTCAGCTCAGTCCTTGGAGCCCACATAAAATTTGGAGGAGAGAACTAGCTCCCCCAAGTTTTTCTCTGACCTTTATATGTGCTGCATTGCATATGCCCAGCAGCATCCATACATCACACACAGACACACACACATCATACACACAATAATAAATAATTTTTTAAGTAAAGAAAAGTTGGTTTGTGTGCTGGCTTTGTAATCAATCCCATGTGTCCTTGCACAGGCCCTAAAGCCTTTGGGTACCAGTGTCCTTTTTTTGAAACTAGAAATACAAAAAAGTTAGAATTATAAAAAAGCAAAGATAATAATGAATGTCCAATTACTTTATAAATTGTGCAAGATTAGAAAGATATCTCTTTAAAAGCATGTCCAATGGCAAGAGGTCCAGTAAGGGATTCCTTTCCATATAAATATGGGTAGCAAAGGGATTGCAGCCCAGGTTGCTATTAAGTTTATACTGATGCTCCCTGTGCCTCCCTGGGTTGGTCCTTCTGATTTAGTGGGCAGCTCAATCCTCTGCATCCCATCTACTTTTGAATGAAAAGTCTTTTTGGAATCTCCAAAGGCAATTGTAGGACCTCTTTGAAGCATCCGGGAATTTTTCAGTATGGAGGACCCAGGTGTAATTATTTCAGTTTTCCCTGTCAGTTCCATTAGTACAATGGAAGAATACTTTTGCCTTTTTATAGTGCTCTAGGCCTAGAATGGGAAACGAAACCAACCACGTACTGCTGCACCTTCCCTAAGTGAGGACCACCTTGAGCCTGACTTGTACTACGTTTTAGTGTGTTCATTCGCCTGTACCTCAAATCCCTCTTTCTCATTACCTGCAGGAACTAACGGTCTTCAAAACCAGAAACAAGAGGAGAACTGAATTTTACAAATGAGCCCAAAATGGCAATGGCCAGCCGTATTTAAGTGAGCCAGTCTCAAAGAAGTGGTGAGTATTCTGATACCAGTAGAGCAGAAACTTTAGTTTCTGACTTTTTTCATCAGGGCAGCCAAGAGTCCAGCCCATCTGTCTTATGGATAGTACTCTCCGTACCTCTTTGTGTGTGTGTGTGTGTGTGTGTGCATGTGTGTGTGTGTGTGTGTCTGTGTGTGTGTGTGTGTGAGAGAGAGAGAGAGAGAGAGAGAGAGTAGTTGTGGAGTGATGGTGATCTGTGTTCACTGTTGACTCTCTTTATTTGTTAGATTGCCTCCTAAGGATGTGTTTCTATGCTAAAGGAGAGTATCTTCTCAATTTATTAGTTACTTGGCTGAGCTTTAACTTTTTTTTCATTACCTCAGCAGGTGACTGAGTACCTGGTCTTACATGGATGTGTGTGAGATCAGGCAGATCTGATGGGTGGTTTGGTCTTAGAACCCAGTAATGACCTAGGCAGAACTTTTTTTATTGAATTTTTGTGATTTTCATGCAATGCACTTTGATGGTATTTAGATCCCCTCCCATATCTGCACATCCGGTTACTGCTCCCACCCAACTTACTGTACTCTATTATATATAATTTAATATATATTTATAATAATAAGGTCTATAGACTCTAATTTATGTCTCCAAATGTCCTTGGGTGTGGGTCCATCCATTGGAGCATGGTCAACCTACCAAGAGTCATATCCTTGAAAGAGACTGACTCTTGCCCTCCCAACAGCCATTGATTAGGCAGAACTTTTGATGCCAAGCTTATCTTGCTTACACCGTTTATTCCCCGGAGTGGCCAAGAGCTTATTTGTGACTACTCTGTAGGCAGCAACAATTTCAGGAATGGTGAGAGGAAGAAAAGATGCAGAGATGAGAGGCGGCCAATCTGAGATGCACAGAAAGACAAAAGGGGGGAAAGGGCAGCCAGACTTCACCCTACCCCTCAAGGTCTCTGCTGGCCTTGAGAGTCTGTGTAAATGAGAAAGAGGGCTGGAATGAGGGTAAAGGGAAAGAAAAGGTTCTTCAAATACAGTAAAAGCCTCCAGGCTGATAAATATATTATGATGTGTTGTTTATCTCCTGGAATAGAGGTAAGCCCTTTTCTGTGGCTGCTAGAAATTTCAAAATCAATCAGCATGAGACCTCCTTTGTATGCCCCTTTCAGGACATCAGAGGGCATCTCCCTCAGTGAGGTTGAGGCTGTCAGTAAATACTTCAGCATTTTCTTGATAAGTTTAAACATTTGCTTCCCTAAGTCTGAACCCTTAAAAAGGGTTGGTGAAAGATCAGAAATCTGACAGAGCTAAAGGTCATTAGCTCTCGCTACAGAGGTTAAAGAATGAGATTCAGGTACCAGGGCATGGAGTAGAGAAAAGGACAGGTCACCTAGACAGGCTGGCAAGGCACTACAATACAAGGAGGCTCAGAACAAAGCTTAGTTTCTAAAGCTTGGCTTCCTGACCACAGCAAGCAAATGGGAAGGGGTGTGTGTGTGTGTGTGTGTGTGTGTGTGTGTGTAAGCTTTGAAATGCACAGAACTTACTGTGTATCCTTGAAGTAGAAACGCCTTCTTTCTATATCTGTGTTCTTCATATCCAGGCACACAATCCTCCCCTACCTGGGGTAGCCATAGAGACAGCTTAGGGAATCCCCCGGAGGCTATAACAGTAATGGGGCCACCAGGACATTAGGTATAATTTAAACTGATATTAAGATGCCAAGTGTTCTGTTGCTTTGTGGTCATCATATTATGAAATGTAGTCATCAGGACTTGCAGCTTATTAAACCTGTGACTATACAATTTGACTAAATTGCAATGTACCTTTTAAGATAAAAATGTTTTTTAGTATAAAAAAAGCTTCATAGCTTAGAAAGGTCTGTAGCATTCTGAAGCACAAATATGCCACATAATTTTTAGAAGATAAATAATCCTCCAAACCTGATTTAATTGCTCCATTTTGAAGCCTAAACACAGGCCACTGTCAGCTCTATTCTGTTAGGTGTGAATGCTTGGAGGAGAGTTTGAGAAAGCATTTCTTGAAGAGATAACACCTGTGGTTTTGCCTTCATTTAAAAACCCAGATAAGGGTCTGTGATACGGCTCAGTGCATAAAGGTGCTTGCCACCAAGACTGACAACCTGAGTTTGATCCCCCGGGACCTACATAGTGGAAGGAGAGAATGAATTCCTGTAAGTTGTTATTTGGGCCCCATGCCTGTGGTATACATGAGTGCATAGACACACACACACACACACACACACACACACACACACACACAAATGTACTAAAAATTTTTTAAACCAAGTTTATGATCTTAAGAATTATCTAAAGTTTGTTATTTTAAAAATTAGATAGATCTACTGGAGGGGTACCCCAGTTGCCTCACCCTGTGTCCCTGTTCAACATGGAAGAAGCCAGAACATTCTGTGTCCTGATTTCCTATCATTGGCAATTTGGGTAACCTCTTCAGGGGATGGTGTGACAAGAATAGGAGGTAGGAATTGGCTAGGCAGTTAAGGTAAAAAGACCCCAAAGAAAAGTAGCCAGTTTCTTGGATAAAAATCAAAATGTACTTGGGCCTCTTAGCAACATACTCTGTTCCAAAGGCCAAAAATGTCAAAAGTATTTGGGAGCTCTTATATAAACACTAAGAGATTTTAGGGTTACCTCTTCAGAGGGGGAAATGTTAGAGTAGCAAAAAGCCCCATTAAAAAAAAGAAAGAATACAGGACGTTGTTCAGGAAAAAGTGATGGGGAGATATGAAAGGAGTTGGAGGGGAGGGGGTAGGCGTGGATTTGATCAAAACATCTTATATGCATGTATGAAATTCTCAATAATTTTTTTTAAAGTTAAAAAATAATCCCATTTCTAGGGGCCAGTGAGATGGTTCAGTGGGTAAAGGCTCTTGCTGCACAAGCCTGGTGAACTGAAGTCAATTCCTAGAACCCATGTAAAGGTGGAGGAAAAAAACTGACTCCACAAAGTTGACCTCTCCTCTGCCTTCCAAATGCAGATAATGGCATGCATGCATGCATGCACGCACGCGCACACACACACACACACACACACACACACCATGCATGCACATACACAATGATAATGTTAATGAATTTAAAAAATTTTATGTCTAGGGTGATTCTGGTATTTGAAAGACATTATTGGGATATGGTATAGTTATAGTAGGAGTCTACTTTCTAACCATTATGGATTGCTTATGATCTAAATCCATAAAACATTAGAAGTCACATTTTGTGATTTGAAACCCTTGCCTTAATAGCACAAACTGGTGATTTAAATTACTATTGTAATATCTTAAAAGGTTCATTGGGCCAAGATAATTAACTCTCTGAAGGCAAAACAAACTGCAACTTCTCTACCACGTACAACTACCCTGCAAATAGCTGTTAGGCTTTCTATAAGGAAAAGAATTGCTGTATTACTTTGTGAGCACTTTATCGTGGGAAAGTCATTTAGTACCTCTGAAGCTCTATTTTTTTAATGTCTAAGCCAAGTTCTTGTCAGAGCTTTTATGGTGGCTGGCTCTGCACCCAGCCACCTGTGATGAATGTACAGTCCCAAACCAACATCAGGCATTAGGTGTACCTTGCCTGTACTTGGGTATAAAGCAAATCGTATAGGTAGAAGGATTCCTAAGATGCCCCTGAATTTCCTATAAGGAACCTCACACTTGGGCTCTTTGAGCCTCTGTGTACCATCTCCTCAGAAGCCCTGCATAGTCCTTTCTGGTTCTCTCTAGTGCTGGAAGTAGATGCTGAGTTGCATTTGGGCAACTCTACGTATGTTCAACACGTTCAACACTGACCCTCACACCTTGGTATGTTCAGATACAAATGTTGACCAGAGTTGACATACTAGGCCTGAAACCTGAGATGCTAGAACTGGGTTATTGTGGCTGGTCTCTTTTGTACTGGAGACTGGGAAGGAGACCTGCGAGACTCAGAACATGCACACATTTGCAAAAGCATCCTCTAGGATCTACTTCTATACTTAGTGTATTTAAAATAATTGTAAATTTCAGCAATGTTAAAAATAACGTCATCCAAAAAGTCATGCATCGTGGTTCCTTAGGCTATTTTTGCATGCAGTATCTTTGATCATAGTGGAATATAAAACTCCTATTTTGGTGCAGTCAGATGAACTGAAGATATAAAAGAAGTTAGTCATGAATCATAGTTATTTTACTAGGTTTGGGGTCAAAAGCAAGGACTCACAGCACTTCCTAATGAAGTATTTTAACGTATGTTGGCAGCCAATACATTGCTATTCTTGTCTATGTTTGGAGCTTAATGACTAGCTAAAAATACATTTTTCAGATAATGAATTTTCAAATTGCCACCAATCAGCCATTCCCAGCTTTTCTCCCTTATCCTGCAGATGACTGAGATACCCCATGAATCATTGCAGGCTGAGGAAACACAATCCTAAGACTTTTGCTGAATTCTCAGAAGTTTGTAGCTTCTATAATCATTTTGTTTCTGGTCAACTATTTAAAAATGAAGCAGCTGGTTTATACAAGCTTGGTATAAGCTTATAATCCCAGCACTTGAGAGGATCAGGTGTTCAGCATCATCTTTGACTACATAAAGAGTTCAAGCCCAGCCAGGTCCACCTGAGACGCTTTCTCAAAACAAATAAAAACATACAAACAAAAAGCCACTGTAGAAAGCCACAGATCTCATACTTTAAGCACCTAGGTCTATCCATACCCTAACCATCAGTACTTGGAATTTCCCATTAAGTCTGCCCATAAATTCCCATCCTACCTTTAGCTACTTAGAATTACGTTTCTGTGACTTGAAACTGGAATAATTCTAATGATTTGGAGGGGGGCAGTTAGGGATTATTTTGCTTATAAGAAATTTTGTTAATTTTTTATTTAAAAAGAAATGATGACATTTTCCTTGCAGTAGGCTCCTCTGAAGGAGAAATGCCTTCTCTCTAATGTGTTTCAATAATCTGAAATTTAAGCTCATTTCTAAAGCAGTTGTATTTTATTTCTGTTGCACTCAAAAGGAAAGATGCCTTTGGCCACACCTAGAAAGTCCTGTTTTTCTTTCTGTAGTAAGTTTAGTTTGCTTTTATGCATCCTCTAAGCAGTCTCTTGGAGAAAATAGAGCCCCTACACATGCGCAACCCTAGCAGGAGAGTAATCAAGTTTGAAAATCAATTTAGGGGTCACCACCTGCCTTGCACACTAGCACTATGGATCAGAGCTGACTGTCTTCTAGGGTTCCAGTAATACTACGTCTCTTTAGTAACATAGCGTCCACTTTCTGAGCTGCCTCTCTGGAGGTCAGCTCTTGTTTGGCCCAGTATAGGTTTCCTGAACCTCAGAAGACACAGGGATGTACTGCAGTAGCCATGAGTTGTAATATCTGATCATGGTTTTCAACTCAAAGGAGTGACTTCTGATAAAACTTTCTGACTTCTTTGCTGGCCAGATTTCTAGACAAAAGTATTCCCTTTGGGTCCATGTGAATGAAATAAACTACAGTTGCACCTCCATTTGTCTCCTGGTGATTATTTAGGAAGTTCACTTTCAAATCTTCCTCTTTGATGTCTTTATCAGTTCCTTTTTGCAATCAAAGACAACTTTTATCTTCAATCATTAATGAATATTTTTAAAGTTTGCTTTCCTTATATGGATATCTGTCACTTACTAGCAGTACATAGCAATTTAATATGTTCTTCTGCAAAGCTCTTTGGCTGTTTGTAATAATTTCATTTCTGTGCCTTTGTCTTTAGTGTGTTTTCATTTAAGGAAACCAAAGAAGATAGAGATTTAAGAACATGAACTTGAAAAAAAAGAAAAGGTGATGATGTTGGTAAAATCTTTCCTCCTAGAAGTGAAGTTTAGACTTCATTAAAGAGCCTTACTGCCCAGTTGGTGGATGGACCAGGGCTGCTAGTCTCAGAGGTATCAGCTGTCATCAGTTCTGAGGCAAGGCTGATTCTCCTATGACTCTATGGTTGGCTGAGCCAGTTTAACCAACAATGATGCAGGCGCTGCTGTGGAAGCAGTAAGTCTCCATTGACCCAAGGGGAGGTGTTGACAGCTCAGATGGGAAGGAGGCAGTGCAGGTCTGCCTGCATGTGCCCTCTGCAGAAGGCACTCACTTTCAGGGAAACCAGCCTAACAATGTGAGCCAGCAAGTTAGTCCTAGAGATGCTGTGAAGGTAGTTTAAAGAGCTCTGTTTTGACAGTTTGCTGGGTTTGTTTCTGTTTGTTCAAGTCAGTGGAAAGGGTAGGAATGGTAAAGGAGGAAGTGCAGCAGTAGGTGAGAAATCTTTTTTTTTTTACCTTTGAATTATTTAGACACAAATGGTCTTTTTCTATTGAATTGCAGAAATTGAGGGTATGGGGAACATTTCTGCTGCCAAAGGGTGGAAAGGGTGAGGGTCCTTAGAAGGTGGTGAGCTAGAGACAGCACAGAGCAGTAATAGAGGACCCTGGTTTGCTTTTGATCTCTTCTACAGGTTTGCCTTAGCAGTGAGAGTGACATAGAATCTTCTTCCACACCCAGGAGCCCCTGGGGATGGGTCCCATGCTGCTCACCTGTGATCTGGTGCCTGAGACCCCAGTTAGCCTGACTCCAGACATGCAGGCACAGCTCATCCTCCCACTGACTGGGCTGCTCTGCCATATCTGACCAGTGCCAGATATGGCAGCTCCTCTGAGTCTTCCTTCGTAGCTGGAATGCTGCTGTTCTGAGAGACTGACTCTAAACCTGCCTAAAAGTCTGCCTGCTCCATATCCTGTCACTTCCCCCTATGGCCTACATGAGTCCTTTGTTAAGTACTTTCCATTGTTCAGGATGATGATGATGATGATGATTATTGCTTGTCTGTTTTGTCTCTTCCAACCAGAGTGCCTGTTCCATGAGGGCAGACATCTTATTCATCACCCTATCCCCAGAAGTTCAATATAGAGTCAATTAATACTGAATATCTGACCTCTCTAGACCTGTTTTAGTGTTGAACTAATATTTTATGTTTCATTTTAAACAAAAGGTTCTTTTGCTCTCTGCCATTATAAGGAAAATATCCTTTTGTTAAGATAGCATCCCCTTCTACCTCACCCCATCCCAGCACCTAACAGGGTCTTTGGAACGCAGCTAAGGTTGCTGGCTTTATTGAGTAAGGTGGAGTGAGGAAAATGGTTGCCAACAAATAGATGTCTGTCACCAGTGTAGAGGAAACACCTTCCTGTGAGAACAGCACCCTCTTCACTCTGAGGGAGCATGTGTCCTGTCATGCAGCATGGATGTTGAAAACATCATTTCCTGCTTCTCTCCATCTGTGCTTCATTTTTCAATTAAATGAACCATTAAGTCCTGCCACTTGGCAGAAAGGAGGAGGGAAGATTGACTCCCAGGAACTTAGCATGCAGTTGAACTCTCATAGCTGAGCTTGTGGTCTCAGACCAGGTCTCCTACAGAGGCTGATCCTGTTCTCACTACGTCCTTCCCACCCTAACAATCCCTACCTCTCTGTGGTCTCTTATTTATGTGTATGAGAGATAGGAATGTGACTAAAAGATTACTTTTATGTGGTAGTTTAATAGCAGAATGGTCATCAAATGGCACCCTAGAGTCAGCTGGAAAAGCTAGTTGAATAAAAAGTACATTTTCATTATTACCTTGAAGATGGTGTGATAGGAAAACTCAGTAGCTTCATACATCTCCAGGGTCCTTTAGAGATGACTGTCAGCTTACTCAAGTGTGTATTGTCTTTTTATCTGGGGTCTCACTTTGTTTTAATGGTACCTGGAATTCCCTTGAGATGGAAAAGATACATGTTGAGCTGATGACCTCTTACCATAGTTGGATGCAGCTATGTGATCATCAGAGAGAGGTTGCTGTGAGGGTGAGGTCAATAGGAGAGGTGAATTAGGGATCATCTAAGGAGGTGGGCTAATGACTTAGTGGGCCAACCAAGGGGTGAAAGTTTGGGAGTGTGAGGTGGTGTTTATACATAGATGGGTACAGAAGAAAAGTTTTTAAAAGAAAACAAATAAGTAACTCTATGACAGCTTGCTATAGTCTTGTTTCAGAGCAAAACAACTGTTCTCCCTTATCACTTAGTCCTTTCCTTTTGAAGATAAACAAAAGTATCTCTCCCTCCTCAGCCTACAGGCTGCTTGACCAGCAGGTACTTTCAATTACTGTCTTCTTCCCAGAGCCAAGGGACACGAATTGCAGTCCTGCCAGGTGAGATGACACTGACTTGATGAAGGTTGACTTCTGTCCCTGAGGTAGTTAGATGATTTGGAAATCTGATAGTTCCTATTGTTATTATGTTTCCAGTCCAAAAAATTAGCAAGCTACCCAGAGCCTTATGATTAGTTGTATAGTTATTTTGGCAATAAGTACATTGTGTTTTCAAGAAAACACAACACACCCTTCCCTAATTCAATTCTGTCAGCTTTTATCAGCAGCAACTATGACTCGTACTCTGCATTGGTCCTCAGGGAAAGAACAGGGATGAAATGTCTTCATGTCAATGGAAACCAAGATGCCAGGCTAGGTGTGAAGAGGCTAAGAAATGGCTGCATGCCTGCTCCTCTTCTATGACTTAAAATACTTCCTTCTTCAATGTCTAACTCTTGTCAGTACTTGGCATAGATAATCTCTTTGCAATGATGGAGCCAAGGAGGTAATACTAACAATTTATAGATAAAGAAACTGAGTCTCAGAGAAAATAAATAACTCTTCAAGTCTAACTCTTCAAGAGCAAGGGAATGATTCTGATTGTATCCTTGCTTTTCAGTTGAACAATAATGTGGCTGGGAATGCATTTTTATGTAGAGCCACCTCACCTGCTAATTGCTAAGGCCATCTATAGAAGAGATGAAGCAGAGGGATGATCTTCACAGTCTTTGAAAGCTCAGTGATGGCTAAGAGGCTTGAAACTGTTAACGGGAATCAGTGTGTGGCAGGGGAGATGACTGAGAATGTCCCGGCTATCAGAGGCAAGGGCTTCTTTGCTCCATCTTTGGTAACTTGAATGAAGCGGAAGCCCCTTTAGTGCTTGTTCTAAAGGGGAAAATACAAGCAAAAAAAAAAAAGAACAAAAATTCTTTAGTATAAGAGTCCTTACTGCTGGAAGGAGAGGCAGGGAAATGCGGTACCTCAGTGACTCATTCTGGACCATGAACAGTGGTGTGTAAAACAGTCTGTGTGAGAGCTCAATGCACATGTTTACAAGTTTCTGAAAGAAATTTCAGGAAATGCTATTGCTTATATATGGTAATACTCTTCTATCTTCTACCATAGCTAACAAACACATTCAGTGGACCAACTCCTTACTGGCTCACAGAATGAAGTTCTAAGAAAAAAGCTCTAATAATCCCCCAGGTTTCTTCCTCTCCTTTCTCCTCACACCCATTGTGACAGCAGATACTGACACCTCTGCCTGCCTTGCTGCCCGTCTTCCTTCCATATTTCCATGTGTAATATATCCACATAAATATCTATTAAATACATATTTCCATGTACCTTCCCCACTGCTAGAAACTGAATGTGATGGCATTGGGAGGTGGAGCTTTGGGATGTGATTTGGTCATAAGCGGAGGGCCCTCATGACTGACAAAGAATTCTAAGAGTGCTGTCTAGCCTGCTCTGCCCTGAGAGCACTCAGCCAGAAGTCAGCTGTCTATGAATCAGGAAGCATCTTCTCATCAGACACCAGATTTGTCAGCACCTTGGTCTTGAACTTCACAGCTCCAGAATTTTAAATTGCTGTTGTTTATAGGTCACTGGCATTGTGTTATAGCAGCCAGAATGAACTGAGGCCCCTGCACCTTAAATTCCAGTGACCTTTGGCACCTCTGCCACTTCATTGTTTCAGCTGAGGGGTGTGTGTCATTTATCATTCATATCCTGCAGTTTATGGCTGCTGAGGGAATTTCTGCTAACAGAGGAAGCTTCCTTAGTGTTCAGAACGCTCTCTCTTTTGGGGGAGATGCTTTTTGACATAATTTTTATAACTGGAAAGACAAGGAAAAACTTTCATTGACACTCAAAATTCTTTTGATCCTATTAAAAAGTTTTCCTTTTTATTTTAGAACTCCAAATTTGAAAAGCCAGGTAAATCCAGGCCTAGCAAGTAATTTGAGTTGTTATGTTTTCAATTATAAAAATGGTTTTATAACAGAAATACTTCTTTTGAAAGTAGTGGTACTGGAATTTGTGTTAAAGAAAAACAGAAAATTATCTTTTTTTAGGATTATTTATTTTGATTTTTGTTTTGTGTATGAAAAATAGAGCATAATGAAACTTTTGTGTTTGAATTTTTTTTGAGGAAGTGTCAACCTGGTCTGAGTTCTGGGGGTTTCTGATTGAACTATGCAAAGTCTTTTGTAAGAAAAAGTCCGTGGTACACTGTTGTTTTATTTGAAATAATTTTCAGTATAGAAATTGCAGAGAAAAGTATTGAGGACTGATTGAAGATGTTGGAACTGAGGGAAATTTTCATAAGCTTGCAATCTTTCAAGCATATTAAATAATGGAAATAAGACAAAATTATAAGTAATAAATTTGATAAGTGGTCTAAAAATATTAGGTTTTACTATGGATATAAACCTACCACAGATATTTCCCATTAGGCTGTTGCTTCATAAAAATCAGAGCCATCACCCAGGATCCCACGTTCCCCTCTTATACCCCTCCCCCCAGAGAGGCATTGCTATGTCCTGTCTCTGCTTCAGAGACACATCTTTTCTACCTGCTTTTGTTTCTCAGATTGAAGATACTTTTATTTGATGGTAGGCGGTCTCTGGAAGACTGAAATGAGCTCCTTCTGCGTTCTACTCTATCCTTGCTTTTCTAATCATTTTTCGCCATAGCAATTTAAAAGAATTTAAATATTTACAAGTTCATGAAATTAAACGCATAGCGGGATGCAGCTTAGTGGCAGAGCGCTTGCCTAATATGCACATTGTGGGTTTGATCACCAGAACTGAAAGAAAGTTAAAGTGAAGTCTGAAGATAATACTGCCCTGTACTACGGTTAGTATATTTCTTTAAAAATCACAATCCCAAAATGCACTGCAGGACCCAGCACATTCCAGTTTCTCCTCTCTTGCCTCATATGCCTCCTTTCCACGCCTCTGATTTCCTGAGCCTTTTTTTCCCTAAGGCCTTCCACATACCTTTGTGTGTCAAATATCAAGAGCTTTGTTTCTTTAAAAAGGGTCACCTTAGGAGACCGTGTGTTCTTTGTTTTGTATAAAACCAAAAGTCTTTATCTGGAACTGCATTTTAGAGCTCAGGTCACATCACAGGATTTTGGGAGGTCTTCAGTGGAAACATATTTAGTAACAGAGTTTACTAAAAGTTTGGTTGACTGAGAACATTTGTTTTCAAAGTACTTGTACAAATTTCATTTAAATTTCATTTAATCCTCATTTGGAGATGGTAAGATGAGAGACTTAAATCCAAAGATGTTAGCAATTTTATAAATTGTAAATAGACATAATACTCCAGTTAAAAGACATTGTCAGACTATATGGATAAGATTCAATTTAATGCTATTTTCAAGAGCTTTATCTAGAATTCGGTGAAAAAATGGAAACACTATTCATGGAAAACATGCAAACACTGTTGCCCTCCCACACAAAGAGAGTGATGACACCATTAATACCAGTAATGCGTTAAAAACTTACCTGATAGAAAAATTCTATTTTACAACTGTAGAAGCTTGACTCCACCTGAAAGTTAAAATAACCCCCATATTTTAGTCAATAATAGAAGCCAAGTAAAGCAAAGATAGAGCCAAAAGGAGGAACCGAAAAATGCACAGGTCATCAAAGATTCTGATTTCTCAACAATTGAGAGCTTTCTAAGGAAAGCATTTATAAAGTTCGTACAATGTTATGATAAACTTTACTGTGGGACATGGAAACATCGAGCATACAAATACAGAAAATCATCCATTTTCTACTATATGTGCAATATGTTTTTAAATGACTAGATAATGACCCAGAAAATAATCTGAAAATATTTTAGAGGCTTAAAAACTGTGTTCGAGAATTAAAATGGTTAAAAGTTGATCATAATTCACTTAAGCTACTAGTATATATATATATATATATATATAAATATAGTCATGCATTTTTCCCATGAGTTTATTTTGAAACCATACATAGTCAAGCATCCCTGATGATGGAGATACATTCTGAGAAATGTGTCACTAGATGATTTTGTCAGTTTTGAAAGTGTCCTTAATACAAACATTGACTACCATGATATGATTAACTGATAAAATCTTATGTAACCACTATCGTTTAATAGTTCATAGTTCATTGGGGTGTCATATAAATGGTGCATGACTATATTCTTCTTTTACAAATTTTATGCTTATTATTAGGCTATCTTACTTATTGTTGATTGTGAATAATTCCTTTTTTACTTTTAAAAATTATTGAATTTTTGTGAATTTCATACAATACATCTTGATCATATTTAGACCTTCCCATCTGCAACTGCCCCCATTGCCCCCCCCACTGGATTTCGTGCATTCTGTCATATATGCTAAGGTCTATTAAAATATATTTTTAACTAAATAATAGACTGGAAAGAAAATTGCAGTGCATACTCCCAAATATTTGACCTGAATGTTATTAAAATTTTGACATCAAAATGTGTAAATTCAACCAGTACCATTATTGAGGGAAATTTATAGCTTTAAATGAATGTCAGAAGAAAGACTGAGGCAGAAATGAATGAAATGGAGACTAAAAGAAAAATGCATAGAATTAATTAAACAGTTCTTTGAAAAATAAATGAAACTAATAAGACCCCCTAGCCAAACTAATGAAAAGAAAGAGAAGACCCAAATTAATAAATCTTAAATATGAAAAGGGAGTTGTTATAATAGATTCTAGTGAAACCTAAATTATCATTAGGGAATAAGTTGAAAATTTATAGCCCAAATTTAGAAAGTCTAAAAAAAAATAAATTATTAGAAACATATAACCTATCAAGAGATTATAAAGCAATGTAACAGTTTCATAAGAAGCAGTAAGTAAAAGTCTTCCCACAAAGGGAAAGCCAGGGCCAGAAGAATTCAATGCTGAATTCAGCCAAACCTTTAATGGATAGCTAACTCCAATGCTCCTCAAACTGATTCATTAAGCACCATGAAACTCATTCTACAAATCCAGTATCACCCTAATACCAAAACCAGGTAAGGACACAGCACAAAAAGAAAATGATAGACAAATTCTCTGATGAGCTTAGATACAAAAATTCTCAACAAAGGGGTTGCCTGTTCCAGGGATCCAAAACCCTCTTTTGACCTCCACAGGCACCTGCATGCACATGGTACACATACATATATACTCAGGTATACACACATACACATAATTAGTAAATCTTTTTAAAAAAATTCTCAACAAAATATTTGCAAACTTAATTCATAAAGACATTAAGAAATCATACATCACAACCAAGTTGGTTTCATTCCAGGGATACAAGGTTGGTTTGACATTTGCAAATTAATAAATGTAATATGCTGCATAAATAGACACAAGGGGAGAAATCATGTGATCATCTTGATAGATGTAGAAACAGCTTTTGATAGAATTCAATGTCCCTTAATGATAAAAGTCTTAAAGAAATTAGGAATAGAAGAAACATATCTCAATATAGTAAAGGCTATATAAATCAAACCTATGGGGGAAAAACAGAGAAAATTTCCTCTAAAATCAGGAATGGAGACAAGGATGCCCACTCTCTCCACTCTTGTTCAATACAGTTGTTGAGGTCTTGCCAAGAAAAAAACTTAGGAAAAATATTCCATTTTCAATAGCTTCAAAAAAAAACAAAATACTTAGAATAAACCTAATGAAGGACATGGAAGATGTCTATAATGAAAACTTGAAGATACTGAAGAAAGAAGTGGAAGAAGACCGTAGATAGTGGAAAGACTTCCAGTGTTCAAGGACTGACAAAATTAATACTGTGAAAATGACTGTGGTACCAAAATAAGTCTATAGATGAAACTGAAACCTCATCAAAATTCCAATAACAGTCTTCACAGAACTAGAAAAACAAAAGATTCTAAAATTCAGAAAAGATCCTAAATTGCCAAAGCAATCCTTAGCAGCAGTAACAGTGCTAGAGATATTACAATACCTGCTCTCAAATTACATTACAAAGCCATAGCATCAAACAACATGGCATTGATACAAACACAGATACATAGGCCAATGGAATATAGTAAAAGACTTTGAAATAAACCCCCAGAACTAAAGTCATATGTGTTTTGACAAGAACATACGTTGAACGAAAGATGGCCTCTTTAACAAATGGGGCTAGGAAAACTAAATATCCACATGTAGAAAAGTCAGACTAAATCCATGGTTTCTACTTTACACAAAAATCAATTCAAATTGACTAATGACCTTAATGCAGGACCTGAAAGTCTGCAACTACTTGAGGAAAACATAAGTAAAAAACTTGATGACATGGGCATAGGCAAGAACTTTCTAAATGAGAATCTGGTAGCAGAGAAAATAATTCTAATGGATTACATTTAAAAGCTTCAAAGAAAGCATAAAAAATAGAAAAGGGTGCTGGAGAAATGATTCAACAGGTAAGTGCTTGCTGCTCTTTTAGAAACCAGAGTTCAGTCCCCCACACCCACATAGGGTGACTCATAACTGCCTGTAACTCCAGCTCCTAGAGGATCCAACACCCTCTTCTGGTCTCTGCATGAGCAACCCCCTTTCCCCAACCCACTTTACATGGCCAACACAGACACATACACATACTTGAAAAACTAAAATAAATCTTTATTTAAATTTTTTAAAAGCTCTACAAATGAAAAGAAACTACCATCGGAGTGAATAAAGAGTCTAAGAATAGGAGAGAAGAAAAACCCTTTGCCAACGATATCAGACAAGATTCATATCCAGGTTAGCAAAATTAAAGATCAGTAAACCAAATCAATCAGTAGATGGGCTAATGAACTTGAGTAGATAGTTTTCGTGAAGAAATACAGAGGCTAGTAAATACTTGTAAATGTGTGGAACAGCCTTAGCAATCACTTCTTATTTCAAATTCCATCTCTCCACGATCAGAGTGGTTATACCAAGAGAGCAAAAGAGAACAAATGCTGGAAAGGGTGTGGGGAAAGAGGATTCTGTTCACTGTTGGTGGGAGGATAGACCTCGGCAACCGCTATGGAAGTCAGTATGAAATTTCCTCAAAAAGCTACCATATGGCCCAGCCAATACCACTCTTGAGTATATATTCAAGAGAATTTTAAGTCAGCACAGCACAGAGAGGCTTGTACGTTTAGTGCTGCACTATTCACCATAGCCGAGAGGTGAGATCAGCCTAGATGTCCATCAGGAGATTAATGAACAAAGAAAATAGGGTACGTATACATAGTGAAATTTTTTAATTTTAAAAATTTAATTTTTTTATTTCATGTGTATGAATGTTTTGCCTTCAAGTAAGTGCACCATGTGCTCAAGGAGGCCAGAAGATGGCATCCTGAGGGGAGGAAAAAATCGTAAACATGGGGCAGAAAAGAGAGGATAATGAAATACATGTTAATAGTCAAGCAGAAATGGAAAGCCTTTCAGGAAAGGAAGGGAATCAACTAAAGTGGGCCAGGAGGCTCAATGGAGGTCTAGAGGGAGGAGGGCAATGGTAGAGAACAAAGTTTTAATTTTCCACACTAACTTTATAACACACTCATTAAAATTTAACATTATTTCATGACAGTAATCCTCACATCAGGAGTAATAGGTGTTTTTCTTAAAGAATGGCTTAAGAAAATGATGGGAAAAAAGGGAAAATGAAAGGAATGCTCCCTTTCCTTCTGAAATCATAGTCTGTAAAGACAATAATAAATTAGCTAGATCATTGTAATTTTAAGCTAAGAATTACCCAAGAATACTTGTATTAACATGAGGACAGAACTGGCAGGAAGGACCAGGCTCAGGTCCCATGACCTGGTGTTTAAGCCCAAGGACATGCAGACTAGTATTGATGTCTTCAATCCAGGATGTTGGTTCTGAGAGTCAGAGACTAAATAAATACCTGGTACGAGGCTTCTGCCTCCAGCTGCACTTGAGGACTCAATGGGCAGGTACCCCAAGTAGCCCTCAGATTCCAGAAAAAATGAATACTACTCCATGGTTCCAGTCAGTAATAAGCAAGTAAATATAGTTTGACTGTGGCTTGCCATCAGGAGAAGATAGAGAAAACATTGATTTTCAGCAGTTTCCTCCACCTAGTTTTAAGTGTGAGATATTGTATCTCATCTCATGAAATCTTTCATAATTTAACTTGAGAGCTTATTAATTTCAGTGAAATATTTTGATACAGTTGTCCAACTTCACAGAAGCAATGCTGTGACTACGGAAGGAAAAAGACCCAAAGTAGCTATTATCACAGTCACCAGCATCATGTCTGTACCTGTCCTATAGCCCCCATGCTACTGCATCTTGGGGATGCAAAAATCATACTAGCAGTCCCTGAGACAGCATATGTTTGACTCCAACTAGCATGCTCAGATTCCTTCCAGATAGCTCTGAGGTGGATGTCTCCCATGTATGCTCTGAGCCAGCCTTCTTGATGACTGCTGTGGGCCACGTATCATTAATAACTTGGAATTTTGATCTCTGACCCTTTAATTTGATTGAGAAATGCCTAGGGAACCAATAAAGAACACTTCTTGTTGTGTCTGTGAAGGTCCCTCTGAGACTTTTGGATCCTACAGGTGTGATCTAATCAATGGATCAGCACAGTAATGGATTTAATGGCATTGGGGGAGGCGATGGTAACTCTCAGTGTTGCATCCTTGTTGAAGGAAGGAGTCACTGGGGATATATCCTTGGAGCTCTATAGTGTCCTGGGCCCCTCTCTCTTTACTCCCAGCTTCCTGGATGCCATGAGGTGAACAGCCTTTACTACTGCTTCCACTGCCTCACCCCAGGCTCAATCCAGTGGACCCTGATGAACATGGACTGAGACCTCTGTTAACTGTGAATTCTGTAAACTTTCTCCCTTCATTAACTTTCCTCAGGCATTTGGTCACTGTGATGAGAGACTAATACAGTGGAGATCAAGTTCCATACCTGAGGCCCATAGCCTAGCCCAAGACTAGGTCTTATCGCCATTGAGTTGACAAATGTTTCTCACATTTTGGACTTCTGGCATTCAGTGAGACTTTGGATAAATAACTCTGTTAGCTTAGTAAAACCTCTGCCTAGAACCCTGGCATGCCCACCATAGGGGCCACTCAACATTCCAAGTGCACTAGTATTGTCCTCAGGATTGCTGCTTTCCTGTGGGAACTTGTCTTTGTGACTCCTTTTCCTTCCGTTTCTGTCTGAAGAGGCTCCTCCATCGCTCCAGTAAATTAAGCCAAAGAGAATCCACCTCCCTGTGCTCTGTACATATGAAATGTGACAAGTGTGCAACCAAAGACAGCCTCCACTCAGATGTAGGGACAGAGTGCGCCTCACACCGCCCTTAACAAAAGGTAGGCAGCATGGCACTTTCTACATATGAGGCTGTGAATCTCTAGAATGACAGTGCAGGCATTACAGAAGGTGACAGTGCCTTTTGAAGACTTAAGGTGGCCACACAGACACTTCTGTGTCTCTTTTGTCAATTGCGCTTTAGAAGATACATTTTTCTTGAAATACAGGATTTTAATATTACTTGTAAGTAAATCAGAAATAAGTTTCTCAGAAGCCAATTCTGTAAACTTTTCTATGTAAGAGGCCCAGATTCCTTAAACTCAAGACTGGTTACCTGCTTCATTAAGAAACAGTGCAAATAAATTATATGAAAAAATTATGGAAAGCAATTGGCTAGAGAGTGATTATAGGGCTAATGTGAATAGTAATTGGCTTGTTTAGGATGTACCATCAAACCAGATTCACCAATCATTTCTAGTTTAAGTAAATGATGCAGCATTATAGCAATTAAAATATGATTAATTTCTCCACAGTGTTTCTACATTAACTTAAGAAATAATCATTTGGGTTTAATCCAAATCAACAAAAAATATACAGTGTCTAAATGGCACATTTACCTTTCCAGTAATTTTTCCTGCTGCAAAATTTGTAGAACAGTGCAAGACAGAGCCTCGTTTCTGAACTGCAGAGCTTAAAGGATATGCTCCTAAGGCGTACACCTTCCTCACAACCCCTATTTATTTATGCTACAGGTCATAATTCTAGTGAATGTGACACTGCAGCCATTCTTACAGTCACAAATTATAATGTGTATGTGCAAATTATAACTTTCTTGCACAGAGCAAGAAGCAGAGCTGTATGAGGTGATACAGGAAGGATAAGTAAAAGTCATTTGATACAGTAAGCGAAATAAATTACCATGAATTTTTTTAACAGGAGAGTTTTTTCCCCCCTGAAAGATGTTTGGTTCTGCTAAATGAAGAGTTTCTAGCTGACAAATGTCAAAATGCCATGGAGAGCAGGCAACCTGATTGATGCACTGGCCAACCTGTGGGCTGAAACTTGGGCCCATGAATCTTGAATATGGTGCCATTTTCAGCTCTGTCTCCTTTCTGAGGCCTATGAGAAGTTATTCCCACTGGCATGCTATTTTCTCTTTGTTATGAAAAGGAGTCTCCTACACGGTGGGTGCTTCAGGTGCCAAACTAGAGTGTGATGGGGAGCAGACTATCAGAGATCCAAGTAGGACCGGGTACTCTCTGGGATCCTAGTGGCAATAGAAAGATGTATCTCACTAACAAACGGGACAGCATGTTTGCTTAGCTGGTTGTGACAGGTGCCAAGTCTTATTGTTGTACTTTTAGGTCCAAATACAGAGCCAGGCTATTAAATATTTAATGATGGTGGTGGTGGTGGCATTAGAGCAGTGACTAAATGCTGGAGTAAAGTTAATGAAGAGAAAGGGCTCATTTTGGCTTACAGTTTACAGAGATTTCAGTCCATGTTCAGTGGGATCCACTGGTTTGGGCCTGACATGAGCAGTGGAAGCAATGGTAAAGGCTGCTCACCTCATGGCATGCAGGAAGCAGAGAGGCTCAGGACACTAATAGAGATCCAAGAACAAGTCCCCAGTGACCTCCTTCAGCTTCAGTGAGGGCATTTAGTCACTAAGCGTGTATGTGTCATGTGATGTTATCTCTGATTGTCTGGAAGAGTTGTTTCCTCTGTTCTTAGACATGATGGAGAGAATATAAGTTTCTTGCTCATGGTCACACAACCAGTGACTTGGAGCTGAGCTCAGACCACTAATTAAGGAAACTCTGCGCATAGGCAAACAGTTGAATGAACTGTTGAGCAGCACAGTGCTCTATTTATGTTTATGGGCCTGGATGCATTTGATTTACATTAGACTGGAGCAGGGTTTCTTAACTTTTTGACATTTCAGAAACCTTAGCACTGCAGGATGTTGGCCAGTATCCCTTTTTAACTTGATCAAAAGTTGCTAATGGTAATTTTAGGTCAGAACTATCTATGACAATTGCCAAATGCCTCTCCGAGGGGTAGTTTGTTGCTTATGGAGAAGAACTGGACTGAAAAGACTGTTAGGCACCTGTACTTAGCAATGCCTACTGGTGTCATCTGAAAAAAACTGTGATTTGCCAATAGAGTAAAAACACCATGTCCAGGAACTCCTGAAAGACCTAGCTTAGGTACACTGACCTTCCTTTGTGTACGGCATTACTGTCCTCACATCAGAAAGTTAGGGGACTGGGTGAACACACCCCCAATGAAAGAAGGCAAAGCACCAACCCTAGAATCTGTATACAGTGTGGAAATTATTTTCCTATTCTAGGAGATAAACCAGTAGCTGTTTAGAGGTTGTCCATGAACAAAAGCACTGTGTATTAATGGAAAGCATTTGCACTAATAGCAGCCAGCAACAGTGAGCTCATTCTTCAAGACACAAGCCTGGCCCCCAAGGAGCTCAGGTGAGAGCCAGTGGATTGTCACATGTTCCACTGTCAGCTTTCTTGAGAATTTCTGTTGCCAAGTATCCAAACTTTCTGTGATTGGTGCAGAAAACAGGGTTAGATCAAGAAGTATGGTTTGGTTTACAATAGGAAGAGCATGGCAGTTTTTGAAATTAAATTGGTACGATTGAAACTAGTCACTGAATATTCCAATACTCATTTTGTATTAAAATAGAGGATCTAACTAAGGGGTTCACAGTTTTAGGACCTCACATGGCCTTGCTATCCTTTGGTTATACTATGTAGCATTCTGGTGTGGATGCCCTGGACTATTTAAAAGAGTTTAAGTGCCTATATAAAAATGAAAATTTCTAAGTACTTCAGAATCTATTTTACAGAGACAGTCTGGTTTAAACCTACTTAGGTAGACTCCCCAGAGACCATTTGCATTTAATGAGGCTAACTCTGTATGTATTTAATTTATTAAAAGGCAATATTAAAGAATGAGAGAGGGGGCTGGAGAGATAGCTCAGCAGTTAAGAGCATTGGCTGCTCTTGCACAGGACCCAGGAGCAGTTCCCAGCACCCATGTGGCAGCTAACAACTATTTGTAACTCTAGTTCCAGAGTATACAACACCTTCTTCTGACTTCTGTGGGCATTGCATGACATGGGCGCACTTACATACATGTAGGCAATACATTCATACACATAAAATAAAAATAGTAAGATAAAATATTTTTTTAAAAAAAGAATGAGAGAGCATTTTACAGAATTAGTATATTTAGAACTCTGGAATACTTTTTGAATTGTGATTAATCAAAAATTCAAATCTGACAAGAAAATCTAGATTTATAAATCATTGATGGGATCATGAGTTCTTAATACCATAAGTCTATTTTAGCCCTTTTTTTAAAAAAAGGACTGATGGTTAGTATTTCTAATGCATGAAGGGCAATGCGGGTTGCCAATTGTTTGGACCAAGAAGTGATAAAGATAAGGAAGGATTCAAGTAACAAAACTAAGGTACCAAGACTCCACCTGACTATGAATCAGATATGAAGAAATATTTATCTGAGGAAAAATATATTCAAGACTTAGGGTGGACCAAAGAAAACTATTATTGGGCTTAATAAAATAATTTTCATTTAACCATCTTTCAGCCTATTTCATTGAGAAGGAAGGAAAGGAGGCAGGAGAATCTGTGTAGTTGGACAATGGAGGGTTCTTCCCTTAGTTCACCTGCTCCTGGGAGGTTGCAATGACCCAGGACTGCAGCTCTACCTCAGGGTCAGGCCATGGCTCACTGGATGGGAACTTTCCACCAGATTCTTCAGACTGGGCACAGAAGGTCTTATTTCCAAAAAATATATATTCTGGAGTTAAACAAGTGAAGGCATGTCTGAGAGAAAAGACCATCGTTTTTCTTTTCTTCCTTTTCATTTCCTTTCTTCTTTCTATTTAAATTTTTGTTTCATACAGGGTCTCATTCTGTAGCCCAAGGTGGCTTGGAGCTCATTCTGTAGTTCAGGTTGGCCTCAAACATGCAGTCATCCTCCACCTTAGCCTCTCAGGCACTTGGAGTCTAGACAAGAGCCATCAAGCAAAACGAGAACAGCATTTCAAATAAAAGTGCTCTTATGAAAGAACATTTTCTCAACTTTTTAGTTTCAGAACTTCTTTACTCTTAAAATCTATTGGTCATTCCAAAGAGCTTTTGTTCATATCATTTATATATATTGACATGAACTATATCATAAATTAAAATAATTGAACATATTATGGTACTTAGGAATTTGAAAGGGACAGCCATGCTACCTGTGAACATAAAGAAGACACTTATTTTGAAAATAATCATTTTTTCAAAACAAAAAAATGTTGATAAGGTTAGTGCCCTTTGACATCTTTGCAGACCTGTTTACTGTCAAACTGGCCTGGGGTAATAGAAGATTGACATACCCATCTCCCTCTTCTCTGTTATGACACATTTCAGTTAAAGAACACAAAGAAAATCCAGCCTCACAGATGAATGTTAAAGGGAGAAACCTTTTAACAGGCTTTTCAGATTCTGTAGATACTTTTATTTGATATTATACACAAAACTCAAAAATTGCCCTGATCCTTCTTAAGCTGACTACAGATTTATCCACCCTTGCTTTGCTTTGTCAATGCAAATATCAGCACAGTGTGAAAGGCAGATAATGTTTTATTTTTACTTTGAAGAAGGATTTGGTCTCCCAAACACCAAGAACAGCTCTCGGGAACACCTAAGGGTCCACAGATCCTATTAGGAGAAATAAAGTGTAGAAGAAGCTGATGGTAGACTGTCAAGTTCTAAAGGGACAGAAGATTATTGTCATAATTTTTAAATTATGTATATATATATATATTTTTTTTTTTTGGTCTTTTCTGAGACAGGGTCTCCCTGTAGCCCCAGCTGTCCTGGATTCACTATGGAGACCAGGCTGGCCTTGAACTCACAGAGATCGCCTGCCTCTGCCTCCCTAATGCTGGGATTAAAGGCGTGTGCCACCACGCCCAGCATTAAATTATGTATTTTAACTAAAATATGTATAATAAAGAGAAAACTAGAAAACATCAAAATGTTAAACTGGGTAGAAAAGTATCTTTTTTCTTAATTTTCTTTTTCTTTAAAAAATTTTCTTACTAAAGTATTTTGTAACAAAATTGCTATTTTTTTCAGGCTTTGACATATTAAAATGAAACCTTTTTAAAATTTAAGGAAAAATCTAGAGCTCCTACGGTCTGTTACCCTAAAAATGGTGTTTTTGCATTTGGTCATTTTCACTCTTACTCCCTTTTGTCTACTCTGATGAGTGCTTTTCACGGAGTGATGCAGTTTGTTTTCCTCCTTAATAGTGCATAAAAACTTTCCTGAATTTTATATTTGACTAGGAAGTTTTTTTAATTACATATGAAACATTCAAAACTCTTATTGCTGGTACAAATTTTGGCTAATATTGAGATGAACTGGCTAATATGAAAGGTGCCAAATAATATTGGTTATTGCACTGTTTTCTTGCAAGGGACTAATAGTAATTTTTCATTAACTGAGTTTAAAGAAATGTAATCATCACATTAATACTCTAACAATTTTAGATCCTTAATTATGCTAATTTGATTTTAATGATTTAGCAAATTCCTGTTTGTTCTTAACGATGATTTAAAAATAGCCAGAGGTACTTTCAGTTTAGGCACAGTTTTGTTTAATATTATTGTTGCTGTAACTACACTCTTTTGACTTTTAATCACTCTCAGCCTGGTTTATTCCACACACAACTTGGGGCTAATGTATTAGGGTAACTCCTTTCTGATTCAGGCATTGCATTAAGTCTGACGTGAGAGATTCCTGCTTCTTGGCATTTTGCTCCACACATTTCTAAACCATATAATCTTCATTTCTTGGCATTGACTTCTTGATGAGCTGTAGGTGAGGAAGGTTAACACAGGTGTAGTCTGGGGGTCACTCCCCGGTGGATTCCCATCAGGACCAATGAACAGAAAATAATTAGAAGGCAGTATCTTTTCCTTTCTACAGTTCTGGTTCTTTTGAAGAAATTTTACTCTATCACAAACGAAATGCCCTAAACACCTTGTCTGCTCTGATTATATACTTCACTTCTCCAAAATATATGTGTCAAGCATGTTATTACCAAAGCATCAGATGATTTATGACAACTGATAGGTGTTGCTGAGATGCTTTGAACATTGATGCTTTATTTAGTAGCTTCCTATCTGCCCCAAGATAATCTGTGCCCACATGCCATATGAAGCAGGAATTGTATATTGAAACATTACACACTTACCAGGGAGTCATCTCACTTCAATTGCGGATACAGATGGATCTGGAGTCTGAGCATCTGAACTCAGATTGCCCTGTGTTGGACAGCTTAGTGTAGCAGCTGCATTCCGTGTTTGTTATTTTCATAGCTGTGCAAGCAATCATTAGTTTATTGGCTTTTTAACTTGATTTGGCTCTTGAGACAGTTGGCCTGGGGTTAGTCCTAGACCTTCCACTTCCCGTACCATCAGTTGGGGAAGCTATTTAACCTTTCTCTGTCAATGTCTTTATCTGTGAAATGGGAATAGCATGGTTTCTATAATTAGTAAGTGAGCTCCTGATATTAGTTCTTTAGGAGAGCACATCATACTGATAAACACAATCCTGCATTGAGCAGCCAAAGCTGAAATGCTCTGTTAGGGTATTTGGAAGCTGGGAGTCATGTTTTCCATACACTAGCCTCATGAAATTGCATTTCAAGGACAAGAAAATACTTTACTGCTCAGACTTAAGAAATAAGGAAACAATGTTGGAGCCAGAGAATCAGGAAAAGATACTTGAAATGTCTCTTACTTAAAAAAAAAAAATCAAAGGAGTGGTTAAATAATAGAAGGAATGATACTGAAAGTCAAAATGGTGATTTGGGAAGTTAAGACAGTTCTCCACCAAATACGGAGCAATGAGCAGAGGTTGGGTTAGGGTTAGGGTTAGCAGTGCAGGGTGGGATGGAAAATCAGTCCGAAAGGTCAAATACTTATTGACTTGGAGTTCTAGAAGAACAGAGAAAGTAGATAAGACAATCATCAAAGAAATTATGGGGGAAATAATGGAAGATAATTTCTCTGTCTCAAGACAAATCTGTGTCTTCAGATTTAATGGTCAAACAATTTCCCAGCACAGTGAAAGAAAACCCACTTGTTCCTAATTACATCTTGATGAGATTCCAGAACTCCTGAAATAAAGAGAAAATCCTCAATGTTTCCAGGTATGGGATAGGGTTGGAGACTGGGGATGGGCACCTAAGGGAGAAAGAACTTTCTGGTGTAGACCCTTTTTGGCCACCCTGGATCCTGCAATACAGTAGATCATATGCCTTTAAAATTCTCATGGAAAATAATTTTGAACCTAAAATTCTCCAACACAAAGATAAAATATGTTAAGGGTGGCCGGGCATAGTGGCACATGCTTTAATCCCAGCACTCAGGAGGCAGAGGCAGGCGGATCTCTGTGAGTTCAAGGCCAGCCTGGTCTACAAAGTGAGTTCCAGGACAGCTGGGGCTACAGGGAGACCCTGTCTCAAAAAGACCAAAAAAAAAAAAAATGTTGGGGGGGGCTGGAGTGTCAAAAAGAAAAAAATAAAGAAAATTAAATTCTGCTTTGTAATGAAAAAAAAAAAAATAGGGGGGTGCGGGGGGTGCTAAAAAAAAAAAAAAGTTAGGGGGGCTGAGGGGGCTATAAAAAAAAAAATTAAGAAAAATAAATTTTCCTTTAAAGATAAAAAAAAAAAAAAAAAAAAAAAAAAAAAAAAAAAAGTTAGGGGTGCTGAGTGTGCTATAAAAGAATAAATTAAGAAAATTACATTTTCCCTTATAAGGAAAATAAGAAATAAAGGTAAGAATTTTTGTGTGTATAGGGTGTGTGTGTGTGTGTGTCTGTGTCTGTGTCTGTGTGTGTGTGTACACATGTGCTTGCAGGTATGCATGCAGGTGTGGACATTCGTTTGGAGGCCAGAGATTGTCAGGTTTCTTCCTCACTACTTATTTTTTGAGGCAGAATTGCTCAAGGAACTTGGAGTACTCTGATTTGGGTAGAGTAGAGAGCCAGGAAGCCCAGGAAGCCATCTATCTCTGCAACCCCAGCACTGGGGTTCCAGTGTGTGCCGCTACACTGGGCTTTTTTATGTGGGTGCTAGGGGTCCCAACTCTGGTCTTCATGCTTGTATGGCAAGCACCTCACCGACTGAGCCATCTCCTCAGCCCCCAAGATAAGAAATTTTTAAATGGACAAGTGCTCAACTCATGAAATATGGAATTACAAAAATTATATATTGAAATAAGTACTGAGTGCTGTGGTGCCTGTAAGCCTATAACTTGAGAAGACTGAAGCAGGAAGATTGCTGTGGGTTCAAGGCCAGCCAGAGCTACATAAGTAAGACTCTGTCTTTGAAAGAAAAAGGAAAAATGACAATTTTTATCTGAATAATAATATTTAGTGTTAACGAATCCAGGATATATATGCACACACATATACATATAATATTTTATATTCACTTATAATTGCTATAAGATTATAATAATTAGTGAAACTCCTTTTAGAAGATAGTTTAGCACTATTTAAAATGAACCTTCCACTTGTTCCAGTGAAAGTATAGTTTGTAGGTAGGTTTCTGTCATGAAGCTGTATCTGTATACAAAGAGTATATCCTGAGGGAGCGGGGGTCACTAAATGAAGGATAAGACTGGATAGTGGACAAAGCAATATTATCTCTAGAGTCTTCTGTACCACTTACATCACTTAAAGAATTGGTCCTTTTTGTTTTGGTTTGTTTAGGGTTTTTTTGAGAGAGGGTCTCCTGTAGCCCAGACTGGCCTTGAACTGACTATATGTTCAAGGCTGGCCTTGAAATCCTGAGCCCCCTGCCTCCACTTCCCCTAAGATGAAATTATAGGCATGCCCTCCCATACCCAACTAAATTCTAAGTGCTTAAGGCTTCAGATAGTCTAATATTTCCATCCTAAAATCTATCTGAGATTTCACCAATAAAACAGAAATTACACCTGGACTGCTGATCAACAGAGGAAATGTTGAGTTGAATCTCCTCCAAATTCAAGTGAATAAAAACATTTGGTTTTGATCTGAAATGAGGCTTAGAAAATTTCAACCCCAAAGGAAATCCCTTTGGAAAATTATGACAGAGTGAAAATTGGATTATAATGGAAGTCTATGTACTCTATAATTTTATGGTTTCCCAGAGTGTATCATCTCACTTTGTATTGTGTTTACTTAATTAGATGTTTGAAATATGGAAAACAATATTTAGAAGAAGGCAGTAACGTAGTCTTAATGAGACTCAAAGAGCACAAATGGGAAAAAATAAATTCAGGTGTCTTTACATTATAATCATATAAATAATAATCCTGGTGTAGAAAGTGAGCTGGCTCTTTATTACTTTCTATCACTCAGATTCTTTCTAATATATAATGCAGATTTTTTTGTAAGATGCAACAGGTTAAATTCACTGACAGAGGATGGAAGCTTTTTAGAAGTATATTATTTTTAGATTTCATCCCAGCAGGGCTTAAATTAGATATGTTATGAACTGTAGTTGTATAAAAGGATTTGGAAATGTAGGCCTCAGAAACAACATATAAAAAATATCAAGTAAATTCTCCTTATATAGCATGCACTAGAGCTTTTAAATGAGAGAAAATCTGTAGCTTTGATGGGTAGATGGGAGTTGGAGGAAGAACTACAGAATGGTTGTGTAGAAGACAGTGACACTGTTGCCTCCGGAGTTACTAGGACATCACGAGTGTGAAGCATGTGGCAGGAGGCTTCCATGCTGTACACAACAGATTCTACATAAAATGATTTCATTATTTATTTGTCAAACTTTGATTCAGGTCTGCCATGTCTGAGAAACTTGGCTCCTTTTCTGCATGAGTTTTAGCAAAAGGAGAATTGAGACTCGGGGAAGTTATAGCATTCCAGACCATTTCCTACAGAGCAACTATCTATTCTAGGCTAAGAAAAAAATAAAACAGAGCATTGTATAACCAAAAGGTTTTCCATGTTAGAACCCTTGAAGTATGGTATCTTCCACTTTGTATTAGTAGAAGGGTAAAGAGAAAATATATTTCACAATATAAAAGATGGTTTCAAATCAAAATCTTCTGCTAAACTTTTCTTTTCCCCTCGTGGTCTCCTAGTTGAAATATTTTTTTCAGTGTTTTAGAAAACTGTGTCTTTCTAGTGTGATAGCCAGAAAACGTCCTTTCAAAACTTTTGTGCTTTTACCTCTTCTCACCCCAATTTTTCAAGGCCAGAGAGAAAGATTGAAAATAATGGGTACAGGGCTGGAGAGATGCCCAGCAGTTAAGAGCCCTGGCTGCTCTTGCAGAGGACCCAGGTTCAATTTCCAGCACCCACATGGCAGCTAACAACCATCTGTAACTCCAATTGCTGGAGATCCGTTGATGCCCTCTTCTGAACTCCACAGTAATTGTCCAAGATGGGTGCACTTACATATATGCAGGCAATACACATAAAATAATTTTTTAACTTTTTAATTAAAAAGTATAATGGGTACAAAATAAAGGCTTTCAAGTGCAAAATATAGAGGTTTCAATGAAAGGATGATGAAAAAGTGACTTGTCCTTTAATCTTCAATAAAGCTAGTTTGGTCTCCAGTAATGCTGTAGCCATTATGCTCTAGTGAGCTGGGACGTGTTATTCATAAGCAGGCCATATTATATGCTTTTAAAAATTCTTAATTGAAATTTTTGTAATTTTCATATAATATAATTTGATGGCATTTGGATCCCCTCTCCCATCCATACCACCCGCCACGGCCCCCTGCCCAATTCAGTATATTCCACTATATATACAGTATGGCCTATAGAGTCTGATTTTGCCCCCACAAGTCCCTTAGGATGAGTCCATCCACTATAGCCTGATAAACCTACCAAAAGTCCCATTCCTGTGAGAGACTGTCTCTCCTCCTCCCAGCAGTCATCAATTGCCCAAAGTTCCTTAGGTTGGGTTGAGATTTCTTACACACTTCCTCATATCTCTACTGGGATTTGATTTGGTTTGAACTTGCATGGAACTTGTGCATGCTGTCAACATTGCTGTGAGTTCATATGTGTACCTGACCAGCTGAATGGAAAACTGTTTCATTGTGGCCATCCATCACCTCTGACTCTTAAAGTCTTTCCACCTTTTCTTCCACAATGATTCCTGAGCCTTGGGAGGCAGAAGTTTGAAGTTGGTATCCTATAAAAGAGTAACTCTTTTTCTCTGCACATTGGCCAGTTTGGGGTTTCTGTGTTAATCACCATCTGTTGTGTAAGGAAACTTCTCTGGTGAGAGTTGAGAGATGAATTCATCTTTATGTCTAGAGGTTGCACTGGAGATGTGTCACTTAGGGCTAAGCATCTCACAAACTCTGGTTCTCTGCACTTGACAGGTTGTGGAACTCTATCTTAGTCTCAATCTGTTGCAAAAAGAAGCTTTTTTAAAGAGTGGTGAGGGGTACACTTGTCTGTAAATATGAGGATGCATGTTTAGAATAGAGTAAGAATTCATGTTGATCTAGGGATGTGGCAAAAGTAGGTTTTTCTCTAGGATATATGACCTCTCCAGCCATGTGTATTTGGCTATGTTTACAGTACCACACGTAAGTTCCCTCCCATTAAGCAGGACTTAATCCCAATTAGATAACTGTTGATTACTGCCAAGATAAAAGTGCCACTACTGCACCAGTAGCAATAGTTTGCTGAACCACTCATTGTTTATTAGACTTCACAGCTGAGTAGGACCATTGGTTGTTTTTTTTCCTTAGCAGCTAGCAGAGTATCCTTTCATACCATGAGGACTAGTCTTCAGTAGGGAGGCTTCCAGGTCAGTTCCAGATCAATTGCCCCAGGCCCTGTGTTCAAAGCTTGAACTGTCTTCAGCAATAGGGTCTTATCTTCAAGTTCTGGGAGGCAATCTAGGGCTGTGGCAATTTCCTGTTTTATGGGGAGTCTCTTGGACTACCCTGAGGGCAACAACTTGAAGGGAGGTTGCTCCTGCCCAGTTTTTCACACTATCTAAGTATTATTTATCTTACCTCTCCCTCTGCCTATATGACCTTCCCTACTTCCTCTCCAGTTAAAATATCTCCCGTTACCCCTTTTCCCTCCTTGATAACACTTGTCACATTATATGCTTTTATTTAACAGTGGTACTTTGATTTGTTGATCACTATTGAAAGAAAAGTGATACCAAATAATGCATTATATTTTTTCATAATCATATTCAAAAATTTTTAAGTGTCAAGTCTGAGTAGAGAGCCTTTTTCATTAATCAGTTTATGGATCAAATCAACAGGCAACAATTCTCTTCTCTAGAAGTAGACTGTCCAAAGCAGAACTTTTAGGAACATATTAAAATAATACCAGTTAATTCCAGAATTAAAAATATGCATTAGTAACTCACTGAATGGGAGAAAATACTTGCAAATTATGTATCTGATGAGAGTCTGATACTTCGCCATCTCAATAACAGTAGTAAAACAAACTGCTTCATAAGAAAATGGCCAAAGCACTGGAATAGACAGTTTCTGAGGAAGATATATAAATGACCAATAAACATATGAAAAGATGGTGAACTTAATCATTAGAGAAGTGTGTCTACATCAAACCCACAATGAGATACCACTTCACACCTGTTAGCATGCCTAGTGAAAAACAAAACACAAACCAGAAAGCAAATCCATGAAGTGCTGAAATAAAATCTTGTACCCTGTTGTAGGAATATAAAGTGGGGTAGCTGTTATGGAGAGCAGCATGGAGGTTCCTCAAAAAAGGCAAAATAGAATCACCGTGTATGATCGGGACATTTCACTTATGGGTGTGTACCCCACAGGGTGGGCACCCCTGTTCATAGCAGCGTCATTCATTTCAGTAACCCAAATGTTCATTGATAGATGAATGAGGAAATTAAATGTGCTATAGACATACTGTGGTGTTCATCCTTGAAAAGGAAGAAGATTCTGACACATCCTGCGGTATGGATGAGGCTTGAGGACAATTAAAAACATTGTATACAAGTCCATTTACATGAAGTACCTAGTGTAGTCAAATTCAGGTAGAAAGTTGATGATTGGTAGGGGCCAGGGGCCAGGGAGAGAGGAAGCAGGGAGTTCTTGTCTAAACAGATATAGAACTCCAGTTTTGTAAAATGAAGAATTCTGTGGATGGACAGGTGATAGTTATACAGCAATGTAAATGCTTTTAATGTATACTTAAAAGTGGCTGAAATTTATGTTATGTGCAATTTACTGCAACTAAAAATTGAAGGTATATGTGTATATACACACATATAATTAACATTAAATCTGAAAGTGTAGTTGCTGACAGGAGGGCTTTAACAAATCACTTTTTGGATTTGGTTTATTTATATTTATCAAATGGCTTCTACTGGCATGCATTATTGTGGATACTAGAGATGCTAGATTATAAACAGTTACTGTTCATACTGTTAGAGAACTGGTAAGGGCACATAACATATCCATTTGTATGTACGCAACTGAACGTCAGGAAGTAACATAATAAAATAAGCAGACTAAAGGTAGTAATGGAAACACTGTTGAACAAGTGGTTGGGGAAGATCTCTGTGAAGAAGTTATATTTAAGCAGAAGCCTGAGTGAAAGGGAGGGGTGTGTGTGGCCATGAAGGTATCTTAGGGAAGGTATTGCTGGGAGGAAGCAGACCCATATGGTAAATGAAGAGAATGCAGGAAAAACATGAAGCGTAGTGTCTTTTCCCTGCTTGCTGGTGGTGAGCCGGCTACATGATGTCGTGCATGGGAATCACTTGTCCTGGAGGATCTGGTACGTGAGTGCCTACATCTAGTGCTAATTATAAGGTGTTGCTTGATGGACTGTGTTAGATGTGCATTCTTCAGAATCAGAATGGTACCTGAAAGATCAGATGCTTCTACTATCTTCTAACATAGGGGCCTTTGGGAATATGTGGGGGGTGGGGAGGATGGGGGGAGAGAAGGGTCAAAGTTCCTTGATGCTGCTTCCAGAGCAGCTCTGCATTTGTCAAAAGATGGTGCTGCTTGCCCTGAAGATTTGCCTCCTTAAAAGGTTTTGCTTAGACATAATTTAACTGCTGAGAGAGGCTGAGAAGTTGCTCAAAAAAAACCCTTGTTTGTCACTTGAGAAAACAGTCATGAGTATAAACAATTAACTTCCTTAAGTGTTGGTTTTACTCTAGTCTTCCTGGTTTTTGTCCTTTTTCCTGTTCCTCTGTTTTCTATTTTATAGTTATTACAATTTTTCAATAGAAATTTCTTGTTTTACTATCAGATTCTGAGATAATTAGGATAAATAAGGTACAGCCATCATTTAGACTCAAGTTTCTTGTTTTATAACCCAGACTCATTAGAACTAGACTCCATGCCCTGGGAGCCTCTTTTGGGTGTAGCCAGGAGACTTGCACCATAAGTGGTTCTGACAGAAGCAACCCAAGGCCACACTTTGAGAACAACCAAACAAAACTCTCCAGAAGGGAGCCTTGCAGTGGATGGAATAAAGTGTGTCAGGGATTATTATTGAACTTTATGGATTTAAATAAAAGACCTAGAGGTTTAAATGACTCATCTGAGCATGCTTTGCTACTACAGTGTGGCTAAGACACATTCTATATTCTTGCCACAAAACCACTGCTTCCCTAATGGAGGCCTACAGAACTGTCACTTTCCACACTGAGGCTTCATAGGACAGTGCTATATTTTATAAATTATCTCCATTTATTCTGAGGTTTTGTTCTTCTAAATGCTTTGAGTATGCTTTGTTTTATTTTGTTTTGTTTTCTCCCTGTAGCTCAGCTGGCCTGGAACGCACTAGACCCGATTGACCTTGATCTCACAGAGATCTTCTTGCCTCTGCCTCCCAAATACTGGGATTAAAAGTGTGTGCCACCATACTGGCATTAAAGTAACCTTTCTTTTATGCTATATTCATAATTGTAGGTAGTATTTTTATTTATTTATTAAGTGGCAGGAAACTACAACTCTGAATCCCAATGACTGAAGCACAGTGGGATTGCCTGAAAAGACAGTGTGAGCAGGTAGTGAAAGCCTGCTCTCTAAGCCTTTCCAGCATCTCCCTCGTCCTGAAGGAATTCTACAGGCACATGATATGGTAGAAAGTATACCAGACAAAGAGTTGTGAGATGGAGACACTAATCATATCTTCTTCATTAATTTGCTTCGTAATTTTGGAAAATCACTTCATTTTTCTGAGTTTGTATCATCATCTATGATTTTGTGTGCTTAAGGATAAATTTTTATATTTTGAAATATGAAGATCATTAAAATGGATTAAGGCTGGTTTTCCTTCATTAGGAGTAATTCATCAGCTCTGCCGTATTTATATGAAATGACTAATACGATTTTTTTTTATTAAACTCAGTACACAGAAAGCTCATTAAGCCAGTACTGACTTACCCAAAGTGGTATTTTAGTCAAGGCAATTGCTATTCTCTAGTAATCTAGATTTGTGTGATCCAGTAATAAAAATATTGAATTATCTGAATATAGTTAATATAAGACTAATTTTTTTCCCATCGTCTCATTTCTACATAACATTTTACCTCATACTTCAGGGAATGAGCATAAGTGAGAGAGGTCTTTTCCAGGGAGCATCAGCCTCTGACTCCTCAGGAAGGAAGAACACCTCGCTGGCCACCGTGCTGTTCCAGGGATCATGTCCACAAATTCATGACCATATACTTACGATTTGGTTATTCATGATCCTATACAAATCAGTTCCAGGGATATCTTTTTAATATGAAAATGCCTGTCTGCTTTAAAACTCAAATTTTCAAAATGCTTATTCTTTCATGCACTCAGAAAACATGTATTGAGGCCCTGCTATTTGCTGAGCCCTGAGCAAGGCCTGGGAGACACAGCTCATATTCCAGGGAACTCCAGGTCTGGTAGAGAAGTTAGCCTTAAACAAAGCCATTATGATGCTGTAAAACTAAGATATAGGAACATGAGGGGCTGGAGAGATGGCTCAGCGATTAAGAACACTGGTTGTTCTTGCAGAAGACCTGGGTTCAAATGCCAGCATCCACATGATGGTAACAACTGTCTGTAACTCCAGTTCCAGAGGATCCAATGGCCTCTTCTCTCCTCCGCAGGCATTGCACGCCACAGGTGCACTTACCTACATGGAGGCAATACATGCATACACATAGAATAATAATAAAATATTTAAAAAAGATATAGGAATATGAATATCTTTCACTAAGTTTTATACTCAGACTTCCATTTGTATTCAGCCTAAGTGAGGACCTTCTAGGGAAAAGTATATTTTATACATTATGCATTTTTCAGGGAAGGACATGATATTGGCTGTGTAGAGCCCAGGAACAAGCCATTACTTGGGTGTGAAGGGGTGTAGGGCAGACTGTGCCATCCTTTTCCTAGATGAGGATAGTTACACATTTCATGAGAAAGAGAATGTGGTTCATGAACCCTCTTGCCCCTCCCTGATGGGGCAGCCCCAATGAGTCCTTGCTGTCCAGCCTGGGCGAAGCCTCCAGCATCAGTCATTGACAGCCCTGCCTGCTTCTCTTATTATATCCTGTGGGAGAGGTGAACAGGAAGCTGCATATGGGATTCCCCCATGCCCAACACTTCATATGGTACCTATTTCATTCTAAAAATATTTCATTGATTTGGCTCTTTCTTATAAAGAGAATTTAATTGTTCTCTTATTATAAGGGGTGGAGGGAGCCTGTCCCTAGACACAAGGAATCTGCATCTTATGCAAATGATCGTAGCAAGAGTCAAGTTACTTTTACATTTTGACATAATAAGATAGTGTGCTCATGAATGCTTTTCTGGCTTTTGTTTGGAAACTAAGACTGTAGCCTTTTGCATCCATCTCTACATGAATGAAAATTAGGTTTCCAGCAAAGTGTCCAGACATCATTACCACATTCCTAGAAGTTACTATATATGAGTTTCCCTCTCACTCACTCTTCTTCCCTTCAGCTGAGTGTGAAGAAACTCCCGTTATTTGTATGTTACAGATGATCGGTTAAAATACTACCCACTGGTCTGGATAGGGGAAGCAAGTGTGAGGCAGCATGGGAGAGACCCAAGGTCTGAGAGGCTGGGCTCCTCCTGCCTCTGAACTCCTAAGGCTATTATTGGCTGCACACATTTCAAATTTGAATTATGTTGGAATTCTTTGGAGTCATACTTTGAGGCAGAAATACTCTCATAATAAATCAGCATAATGGTACCCATGTAGCTGGAACTGAGTGAGTGGGGTCTGCTGATGGAGACCCTCATCTCTCCATCAGCCAGCCCAGGGTGATTTCAGATAGCCAAGTCACCTAGTTACTTTGCCTTACAGGTAGGTATTTGACATCAGAACTTAGCATCTGAAAGGCATAACCATAGTTCCCGTTATCACAAGCTCTGTTTTTGATTCTTTGGACTCAAGTGCTGGTAAAAATACTGGAGTTGAGCCTGCTCTTCCTCTCCTGGCTCTTCGAGGGGTGGAGGTGTTCACATCCCACTTCATGCTGCTCAGTGGTTCAGCCAAGGGAGGCCACTGGACGCTGCAGCCTCTGTATCTTTCCTTCAGTTCCTTCTCCGTCACAGCTGAACACAGCCGGACATTCAGCTCCTGGTATCTTTTGAACAAGAACACAGTGCTTTTGGACCTCAGGTCAGCGTTTGAGTCTCACTTCACCCTCATTATCTTCATGGCCTTGGACAAACTCCTTTAGCTATCCATTAAAATGAAGGCAAACCTGCCTCCCAGGGCTGTATGGAATGTAAGTAAAGTAACTAATAGACATTGGTCTTCTCTTCTTTTATTTCTCTGTTGAAGGGAAGGGGAATGTCTAGATCATTCCTTCTATGGTCTGATTAATAATGTTATGTTTATATTTCAAATCTCTGTATAATATAACAGTTTTTGAAAGCATAAATGGTATCAACTGAATTTACAAAGTTAATGCTAAAATTTTTAGCAGATAATAAAAAAAAGAGTATCACTTTGTGCACTGGAAACAAATCATGTTAGCTTAATTTTTTTTGCAATCCATGGTAGAATACAGATGTCTTTAAATGTGTCTATTGGATAGAGTGTGGTACTTTAGGGATTTTTAGTCCAATCCTTCCTGGGAAGGATTATGCAGTTCAGCGTGGTTGGAGCTAAACTCTACAGAAGCATCGGGCTCTGCCTTGTAATGTACAGGTGCCCATCACCTTTCCATAGGATACATTTTACTGTCTCATCTTCTAAGATGTCACCAGAGTCCTTTTAGCAGCTGCTTTTAACAGCCTTCTTCTTTTCTTTCTTATCCAGTGCAAGTGTATTGCACTCAGAAGTTTCCAACATTGTCCATTGCTCACTTCAGTTGCCTTTGTTTAGTACTTTTAAAATCCTGGTACATAAGGAAGAAGAGAAAGGAGAGTCATTTAGGACATGGTTTTAAGAGATGATGATGGGTGCAGGTGATGGTTGGTAGCCAGGCTGAACTTGCTATGCAGTCACTGTGGTTCATAATGCCCAGCCTGCCCCATCCCTGTTCTCCCATGGAGTCTGATCATGTCCTCTTCTTTCCCACTGTTGGCACTGCTGCAAAGCGTTCTGAGGCCTGGCACTCTGCCACTTTCTCTGACCTTAAGTGTTTCGCTATGTCTTCTAGCTCACTGGCCCCTCCTCCTTGTATCCTTAAAAACTCTCTTTTATCTGACTGATGGACATCTGGCAAATATGTCAGAGCATCTCATGTGATGATAGTTCTCTATTTAAGTACACATGCAGTTTCCTCATCTACATAAAAATCTCTGAAAAGAGAAATGATGTCTTATCACATTCCAGACTCCACCCAGCTAAGCCTGGCTTCTATTAGTGATGCTAGAGAATTTTAAAGAATTCAAATAGAACAAATTCATGAAATTACACAAGATAACTTTCCTTTTTAAAGGAAATTTAGAAAATTTGAAAATGGAGATCGTGTTTGTGTGTGTGTGTGTGTGTGTGTGTGTGTGTGTGTGTGTGTGTGTATCTAAGGGAATATAATGAGCAAGCAGTGAGGAATGTTCCAGTGGAATTTGCTGGGGACAGGCTCTAGGGCTTGCTTCTGATACACTACGAAAGAATTAGACAATGGGTGTTATCCAGGGTCCTGGTGATGGAAATCTAGATCAACAAGGCAATAAGAAACACTGTCACATTGCTAAGCTAGAGAACATTTGTTTATTCAGAGTTATTTAGTAAACATGCTAAAAGCATTTACTATAAGCTAAGCAGCTCCTGGGTTCTGAGAACATTAGATAAATGATGCCCAGGCCTTTGGGGCAAGCTTATACCCCAATGGGGAGCCAGACACATTAATAGATACTTAAATAGCAATGTAAATGTTCAGCATTCAGTGATGAGGGAGACATTATACATATCCCCAGGGCTCAGAGGGATGCTATACACACAAAAATTCCAGATCAAGCTCCTTAGTCTGCCTCAAGAGCATGGAGAACAGAGACAGCTTGTGTGGAAGACAAGGCCATGGAATATGAACCTAGGACTGCCAAGAAGATTGGCTATGCCATCCAACATTCCGACTCCCAGGATGGCAGCAGATCACACAGGGAACAAAGAGTTCTTTGGACTTCTGTTTCTGTTTCTGCCTCCTCTTGCTGACTAGCTGTCTCTACTGCCTCCTCCTGTGATCTGTACTGCAACCTGGATTCGCTTGGTCTTTGGAGCCCAGTTTGGGTAACAAACAAATGCATAGTATAGAATTTCTGCCAGGAGCCTGGGTGGGGTGGGGACTGAAAGGAACAGTTTAGTTAGCCACAGATCCTGGAGAAGTGGGATGCAGTTCATTTGTGGGAACAGCTTGAGATGAATGAAGTGCAGAAATAGAGAATGGGAAGCAGTCACAGTGGCCCAGCAGACTGTAAATGCAGGTTGGAGTTTCCTTCTTAGTCTACATAATTTGTTTTTATTAGTGAGTAGGTAAGATGTTATAGATTAGCATGTAAGAGGAAGAGTATAAGGTAGATGATGAGATTGGAAGGGGCACAAGTGTATGTTCAGGAATTTTGTGTAATTGAATTGAGTTCAGATGGTTATAATTGTCTTAGTATAAACTAATACATATCTCAGATGCCCTACCAATGCTTTTGGATGAAACCTTAGTATGAAGAGTCATAACTAAAAGGAATCACATGATAATTTACATACTCGTACTAACACCCAGGGTCTTTGATGCTGTTGTTCTCTACCCATACCCTTTCTAGACCCTCAAGCATCTCTATATGTTTTAAAATTATTATTTTATGTATATATGTGTTGCCAGCATGAGTGTAGGCGTGTAGGTGTATGCATATCATGCAATGCCCACTGAGGTCAGAAGAGGGTGTTGGATCCCCTGGAACTGGAGTTACAGATAGTTGTTAGCTGCCATGTAGGTGCTGGGATTCAAACCTGGGTCCTCTGCAGGAGCAGCCAGTGCTCTTAACCACTGAGCCATCTCTTCAGCGCTGCATCTGAATACTTTTGAAAAGAAATGAAATTTGCCAAGGGTTATTGACTTGAATGGAGGAGAGAGTTTTTTTCATGTGCTCTAGAATCACTTCGACACTATACATAAGGAAGTGTAAAATTAGTAAAGACTCTATTTGTTTTTATAATTTACCTTTAAATTTTTTGGCATCATCCCTGAGTAATATGTACAGTACATGTGAATTTATCTAGATCTCAAAGATGGAAACCTAATATCCTAAGCATATAATTAATAAAATTTAAGATGTTTATCTGCTACTTGAAGGATTAGTAAAGTAGTTACTATAAATGTTTCAGTTACCTTTATATCTGATCAGGAAGGACATAGACATTTTTCCTCCAGTTTTAAAATGAATGAGGTTCTAAATATGTAGTCTTTGTACAATTATATGAACAGTATTTAAGAATCTAACAAACCAAATTTAAAAATCTAGTCAACTCTTGAACATCCCTATAGATTTATTCTACATGCAAGACCACCCTATATTAATTAAACTGGTGCTGGGTGTTACACTAATATATCACGAAATCTACTGCTTCCACTCAGCTTGTGATCTAAAGTCCTGTTGAAACACCAAAAAGGAAAAAAAAAAAAAAAACACAAGAAATAATAATAGAAAACTAGACTGACTTCTCATAGAAGGGATTACCTAACCATTCCTCTGTCTTCTGCTAATAGATTATTTGCATAATAAATTTCAGAGCCAGATGGTGGCAGAGGATAACTAACTACATGCCTCAACTATCAGAAGCAACCTAATTTGGGGCTGGAAAGATGACTCAGTGGTTAAGAACTCTAGCTGCTCTTGCAGAGGACCCAGGTTGATTCCCAGCACCACATGGCAGCTAACAACCATCAACAACTCTGGTTCCAGGAAATCCAATGCCCTCTTCTGGCCTCCACAGGCTTTGCAGGACATGGGTGCACTTATAGGCATATAGGCAAGACATTCAAACATATACATCAAAATAAATAAATCCAGAAGAATTAATTTATAAAAAGAAGCAAAGTAATTTCCATGAGTGATCAAATTGTAAGGTTAGGGGGCTGAAGAGATGGCTCAGTGGCTCTTGCAGGGGACCTGGGTTTGGTTCCCAGCACCCACATGATGTTACTTCAGGTCTAATGGATTCAACACAGGTACACTTAAATACATGTAGGCAAAGCACTCACACACATAAAGTTAAAAAAAAATTTTTTAAGTCAGGTTAGCTCTCACAACACGCTTCCTGAGAATGCATGAAAAAGGAGGCGTTTCAAAGAGAGGAAACCACACTCACATGGCTGGTGTGTCTCTGTGCTGAGCAATGCGTTCCTTGGATGAGTTTTGTTTTAGAATACTTCCCCATCTGATCATGCATCTATGTTCCCTGACTTATGGCCCCATCAAGTCTACTTTGAAAGGAAATAATAGTGTGCTATATCCGTTGACTATTGTTCACAGTAGGTGACTTATCTGTTATGCTTTAACAACACCATAAACTCGGTGACTTAGGCACAGCAGAAAAATATCTCTCACAGTTCTGGAAACTGTGAAATCCAAGGTAGTGTCATCCTCAGATTCAGCATATCTTACTTAGAAGCCCATTTTTCTGGCTCCTAGCTCTGTCTTCACAAGGTAAGAGGGACAAGAGATCATTTTAGGCCTCTTTTCTAAGGACACTTACCCTATTCTCATGATATAATCACCCCTTTCAAGACTCCACCTCTTAATAATACCACCTTTAGGTCAAGATTTGAGTGTAAGAACTTGGTGTACATGGGTGGCATTCTCAGATCATGGAGAAAGACATAAATGAACCACACCAGGGTCATTTATACCTACAACCATGATGGCCCACAGAGGACACTCACTTCTGAGCTTCTGATCAAAGACCTTGCTTGGGGCTTACTGTGTGTGGTACAGGTTTCACTGAAGTTTGTAAAGTTCAACATAACGTTTATAAAGACCCCAAGACTGGATGGCATGTACCTGCAGTGACCAAGCTAAACGTTTCATTAACAATTTTTTCAGCCATAAAATGCATTTGTGTGGTGAAGTGTGTGTGGTCTGCTATCTAAATCACATGGGTTATTTGTGTGGCAATCTGAGATCTCTATCACTGGATTAGCATAATGACTTTAGCCTATTTTCATCAGAGGTTACTGTTGAAAAGGAAAAATTAAGGTAGTCTGTTTCTACTAATCCCAAATTATGTTTTGTATATCTTTTATTTCAATTCTTTAATGTGAGGGCAAATTCTAAATCTCTTTTAAGAGAAGAAAAACGTCCATGAGTCTGTTTGACATGCATATAATCTCAAGAATTTAGGTTATACAAGAAGAGGAAGCTGATGTTCTGGGTATTTGGAACTGGCTACATTGTTTGTGGAATTTTATTAAAACTACATTGGCTTTTTGCACGTGACAAATTCTTCTCCAAGACTGAAGAACATTTTACAATTAGGCTGTTTGACATACAAGACCACTGAGAAAACAAACTAGGGAAAGCACTGACTAGAGTTTTCTAGAAGCAGGAGACAAAGAACTGAAGTCCTATACCTCTGTTCTCTTATGTTGCTCCATATGTGCTTGTGCAAAAGAATTTTGTCTCTCCAGGTGGTATTAGTGGTCATTACAGATGGAAATGTGACCTTGTAGTAGCCAAGAAAAAAGACCTCCTGAAGATTCTTGCTTCTGGTAATAAAGAGGCGGGAAAAAAAAGGACTGAATTCACAAGCCAAGCTTCACTTCTCCAATCTGGTTGCCCATTAATATCTCCAAGCCCGATGATGGAGCTCTAGGTGTATATATAGGAGCATGTACTTCTTCATATGCAGCAGATGTATGCTTAAAAACCTGAGTTGGACCACATGTTCATAGATCCCACAGAAAGATTCCTACTGACTTAAATTATAATCACACAGTTGTTGTACCTGTAATTAGATTGATGCCCCGCAGTTAGCGATGGCTTTAACTTTCTACCCTCCAGGCTTTTGGTCAGGAAATCAGTGATATGCCAGTGTTCATAGGGGTTTAGAAACCTTTGGTAAATTCTGTTTCAGAGGGAATCACCATCCCTTACTCCCTCCATATTCAGTCATTCATGTATTCTACAAATACCTCCAAACTTCTTCCTCAGTCCTAGACATGTAGAGTAGAAAATAAAAAGATTCAGTGTCTGCCCAGGAGTGAAGTCTCCCTCATCTTGCACATTAAGGGAGTTTCGAGGTCTTGCCTGGGAGAATGAATTGGTCACATAAAGAAGCAATATCCAGGGGTGTTTGACTGGAAGACAGAAATGTGGAGGCCCTGAGTGGAAACAGGAGGGTGACCAGTCTGGGAGGAACTCAAAGTTGCTCTGCAAAGCTCAGATAAGAGGCACTACTGTGAGTTGAGTCTCAGCACTTCTCAGATGACTGTAGAGATTGCCTGAAACCTCAGGCCCCCCTGTGTTGAGGCTGGCACATGGACCCGGCAGCCACAGAACTGGGGATCACGTTGGTGTCATTCTTTAGCTTCTCCTTGCATGAGTTTTAAAAATGGTGTTATCTGTTGGGAAGGTCGTGAGAATGCAATAAGACAGGGCGTGTAGTGAAACTGTTTGAGCCTTTAGCTTGCTCATAGGACACTCAGAGCATCAGTAAAGAAATCTGAGAAATGCTCATAAGAAGCTGGCTAAAGCTTCAGTTTAGCTTCAGAAGACTTGGCGATTCTGTAGCTCTGCTGTGAAGGAGAATACAGATTCTTGTCCCCTCCCTCAGAGATATAATTCTTAGATCTTGGCTAGGATCCAGGAATGTGCACTTTCGAACCACCCACAGAGCTTGGTTGCTGTGCAAATGGTCTCAGAATCTTTATGAGACGTTTTCTGAGCCTTAGCGGTTTTGGAGCATGCAATGCCTCTGGACTCAAGACTGTTATGGTCCCTGCCCTGCCACATTTGGCTGTGAAACCTTGGACAACTCAGGACTCTGTGTGCATTCCTTTATCTAGAAAGTATATTCTTTTTTTAAATTTATTTTATTTTTATTTTATTTTATGTGTATGTGTGTATTGCCTGCATGTAGGTAAGTGTACCCATGTCGCACAATGCCTGTGGAGGACAGAAGAGGCTGTTGCATCCCCTGGAACTGGATTTACAGACAGTTGTTAGCTGCCATGTGGGTGCTGGGATTCGAACCCAGGTCTTCTGCAAGAACAGCCAGTGTTCTTAACCGCTGAGCCACCTCTCCAGCCCTAGGAAGTATCATCTTACACTGCTGTGAAAGTGAAACAAAAGGTGGTTCTGAAAGCTATCAACGAAATAACCACTGCTGTGTGATATTACTGTTGAAACAGAAGACAACTCGACCTATAGTCTACCACAGAGAGCCAAGCCAGGTAGTTCAGGTGACATGTTTACTTTAGGAAGGAGTGTAGTGTTTGAAACTGTACCTAAGGCGACTGCTCTCCTAGAAACTGCCTATCTTATCTTGAACTTCAAGGTCAGTTGCCCAGCTGATATTCCAGTGCTCCATAGACATAGGTGATAGGAATTATTAAATACTTATTTTAAGAAAGTTCTACAAATCAGACTATAATGGGATTGTCAGTAGATTTTGCTCTATCATTTTAGACAACTAAGTATGTGAGATTTAATTGGAAGTGGCTGGTTGGATTGGGTGGGACCAGAATCCAGAACTTGGTTGGGGAATGCCCAGAGGAGAGCTGCCTGGCTGATGGGGCTGGCTAAGCCTCTGTATTGTTCCCTTCTGGCTGTGTAACTTAACACTCCCATCTCCGCAGATGTGTTTGGCTACAAGTGCAAGTTCAGTTGCCAAAGTGAAAAGTGAAACAAGAGTAGATTTGGCTGGGACACATTTTATAATTAATTTGATAAAAATGTATTTTGTACTAGATCTAAACATTGAAATAATTCTTTCCTAAAATATAAGTGCTTCTGATTTAAGAATTTAGTAGCTACCCAGAGGGATTTATTTTGAAAGAGAAAAGTATTTAGGGCTAAAAATAAAATAGCTCTCAATTGGAAATTTAGGACACATAACCCTAGTTCGGATTGTATTTTATTCTACTTCAATTTTAATAGAATCCTACAGGAAAAATAACTGAAGTCCAAAATTGCCTCTGTCTCTAGAGGTGGATATGAAGTAGATGGTCTTGCTCTACCTAACTCACAAAGATAAAAGCTAATTATCTCCACTTCTGCATCTGTCTGCTAAAAGAGACATAGATACACACAAATGTAAGTACACAGATAAACGTATGTGAGTGTACACAAGCTCTGCATTAATATGGACATTTCATATTTTCAATGGCATGTATATAGTTAATTAAAAACTCATAATTTTATTCTATTTTTCTTTGAAATTTATATCACTTTTCAAACCGTGATTAATAGCTAAGAGTATAACTTTTCCTAAAGATGAATGAGTTGTATTCCTTTTAATTTATTGATTTTAAGTGCATGTATTACTTCTCTGGTATTTTCCCTCATATAGTAAATTTCAGAAAGGAAATATAAACCACAAATGTAGATCTGGTTACTGTGCTTGACCTATGAGTCAAAAAGATCTCCAAACATTTATTGGTGTAGATGGATGATTGCTTTGCTATGGATGACTCACTGGGCTACAAGAGGTCTGTGTTAAGAATGATATAACAGTACTTACGTTGTTTATTACTACTTCAGAATGTGTGATTAGTTACCGTCTCCAGAATATTAAAATTATAAATGATCATAGAGGATGAATCGAAGACAAAACATGTATCATGGAAACAGGGACAGTCCCAGTCCACACCCTGGTGTGGCTTTTACAACTTCCCCCTTTGTTCCCTGCACAGCAGCCATTGCTGTATGGATTTTTTGAATGCTTCTCATCCTTCTTTCTCCTGGTTATTTAACTCTTCTGTTCTCTAGGGCTTTCAACTCCCTTCATTTTTTCCTGACCTTTAGTACTTATCTTAAAACCTCAGGATAAATGTTCTTGTGGGAACCATTCATGACTTTTCTCTGAACTCTCACCTAGTCTAGCATGCTATTCTCTTTATCCCAGTGCTTGGCACAAATCAGGGTCTTATTCCTTTAACTGTGAGTCTTCTCGGCTACATAAGAAACTGTGTTGTCAGTGTCTCTGCCATTTCCTTCATCTCCCTGATCTAGAGCACAATTCTTGGCACAGCTTGGGTACTCAAATAATAAGTTTTAAAAGGCAGATGTATGGATAGATGACTGGATGGATGGACTAATGGAAAATGTAATGTTCATAAAGATGCTGACCTCTTGAAAGCCTGATCTTATTAACAGTAATCTGAGCCAGGACATATGTACTTGTTGGATTTTCAAAAATAAATGCAGATTGACTAATTTATTTAATGATCAGACAAAAATACAAGAGATAGATAGCAAGTAAAATTCAAAGTTACATCCTTGGCCAAAAACAAAGGGATAATAATCATGAAAAACCATCATATATCCTTTGGTTCTTCTGGAAGCTACAAATGCATTACTAACATTTAAATTTTTTATTGTGTAGTATGTTAGATATCTGTAGCATAGTGCTGGCAACTCTTTCAGTCAATTATATGCTCGTTGGCAAACTGTTTCAAAATATGATGGTAAACTTTGGAGCTGTGTGCTGTTCGGCAGGCCATATGACATTTCCATGTTGGTATTCTGGTTTTTTTTACCCCCTCCATTTTGTTCACTCATCATTTGAATGCTTCTTGCCAACTTTTGTTCTTAGGATGGAGGAGGTTTGTGTTCAGGAATGAAAATATGTGGGGGGGGGCGGGCAGCAAGATGGCTCAGAGGGGAAAAGTGCCTGCCATCAAATTGGATGACCTAAGTTCAATCCCCAGAACCCACGTGGTAGAAAGAGAGAACTGACTTTCACAACTTGTCTTCTGACTTGGCACACAAGGCCCCCTCTCCAATATATAGGCAAAAGTAATAAAAAAAAATTTAAATGAAAATATGCAAAATGTTATGAGTGCTTGTATTATATAATTAGTTTGGAAGCAGGTTAGAATTCACATTCTGAGCACTGTGACTCCCATAGGACCTTGGGTAACTAACTGCCTTTGCAGACCTGCCAGTGGTAGGAAAGCTCAGTCCAATATTATCAAACAATTGATCAGTGTATGCATACATATGGAATATTAGATGTGCACATATATACTATAGATGCAAATTTTGTACACAGGAAAAAATATATATTACATGTATATTATATTGTGCAGTACATTATGTGTATATATTATATGTATTTCTCAGCTACTATGGTTATTTCAATAATACTTCTTGGCTGCCCTGGGGTATTCTGGCTGCTTGTTTGTGGAGAGGAAATGTCAGTGCTGTCCTCTTGGCACTCCACAAACAAACCCAGAAGATTATTAGTGTTTGAAGCAGTAGCTGCTGGTGATAGATTTTCTCCTACAAGGAGGTGAGAAGATACAGGCCAGTAGTCCAGCATTTCCTAGTCTGATATAAAAGACTGAGTCAGAGTAGTGAAATGGCATACTGCTCCATGTCTTACTTTGGGAACTTTGGAACTTCTTGGCAAACTACTGTTCCTAAGGAGAACTCCTTGACCTAATTTAGCAAGTTCTAAATGAAGCATCTTGCTCACAGCACAGAGGATGGAGTTCATCTGTGGTGTGTTGTTTGCTTTCAGCTTTTTTCTTTTAAAGTTCAATGTGATTTGTTTATGTTCAAGTAAACTGATTGTATTTCAGTGCTCATGGATCAAAGAGACCACGCAAATGCAACAGCACCCACTCTGTCACGTGTACATCAATCTATAAACTAAACTCCTTCGAAAGAAATTACTCTCTGAAAATATACCAAGCTACCAGCTCTAAGAATGTTCATAAAGCTAGCTCAGTAAAAAAAATATAAACTTGTTTTATGTTTAAAGACGCCAGCCATCTCCAAATAACTTTGAAAGCCCTTCTTGAAAGAGAAAACACATTTACCAGTATGCTTTGAAAAACAGGCAGGGAATGAATGGGGACCCTGAGGCTGTTTCTGTGATTAAATGCCTCTGCTCATATCCTTATTTTATCCAAAACACATACTTTATTGAGCTGTAGCTCCACTGGCTCTTTAAAAAGCTAAATATGGAAGAGAATAGTACATCAAGGTGAAGCCAGAGGTATTCAGAAATATAAATGTAGCCTTAAGCTTGCATGGTGCCAGTTTGAAAAAATTCAGTGTGGACATTGCTGGATTTCTTTGTCTTTTCCTCCATGCCTTTGGCAATAGGAACAGTAGCAACCATGCTACCAACCATAGTTGGTGCTTACTGTGTGCCAGGCATGTTTTCAATGACTTACATATAGTAATCCATTTATTTCCCACAACAATCCAAGGAGCTAGACACTATTATCTCTTAATTTACAGACAATATTGAAGAGATTAGATTATGTTTTTAAGACATTAGCTGGTAAATCAGTTATAAGGATGGAATTTGAACTCAGACAGTTCAGTTCCAGAATTCATATTCTGAGCAACTCCAACATTTTGCATCTTACCTAGAAATGACTGTAATTATGGCCAATATTAGGATTCAAAATGTAGGGAATGGCTTTGTCAGAGTTGTAGGAGCTGGCCAGAACAATGATCAGAGAATGCACAACAAAGCATTCCCAGGTCAAAAAGTCTAGATTGTGCCAAATACTTTACCTGGACTTGTTCTTTTATTTTCACGATAAAATTATGAAGTTGTTACTCATTTAAAAAATTGACAGAATACTTGATGTGTGTTAGTCTACTAGATTTTTAGATATTGTGATGAATGAGACAATGGATATTACCCTATGACAGGGACATTGCCCCTTCTAGACATCATAGGTTAATTGAAAAAAAAAACAAACAAACAAAAAAAAACCAACCAACCAAATCCTCAATGCCAGGAATGGACTCCCTCTCTAGAAGCTGTTGACCAGGGGACCCATGGACCCTCAAACAATACTGGCCATTGCCCCTGCTCTTGATTGCCCACCAGAACATGGCAGTAAGAACCTATTTCTGAAGACACTGTATATATGAACTGTAGAATAAACACAGAGAAATCAAGCTGGTGCTGACTTCAGAGCCTCATCTCTACTGGCTTGAAATTATAGTGCTGGAAGGTATTATGTATACTACCAGAAGAAAAAAAAAATCAACCTTACCCAGCTGTGAATCCTGGTAACTATGGCAACAGTTGGCCTGGCAAGATGTGCCAACTGATACAATAGTGGCAGGAATGTTTTGGGAGTAACCAACCACTCTAATTGAACTTACAGTCATTTGAAGAAGGAGCCCATACCTGAACTGATATCAGCCTGAGGCTAGACAGGTCACAGGACATAAGGGAGAGCCCAGTATATTTTTTTATTAAATAGTTATCATAGTAAACTTACTTCTAATGACTTATTATTATTCCCATAGACGAATTTATCACTCAACTCTCACCAGGGAAGTTTCTTATGCAACATATGGTGATTAACACAGAAACCCACAACTGGTCAGTGTTCAGAGAGCAAGAGGCGGCAGTGTGCTTGTCCCCGAATAGGACACCTGTATCAAACTTCTGCCTCACCAAGATTCAGGGATCATTGTAGAAGAGAGGCCAGAAAGATTGTAAAAGCCTGAGGTGGTGGATGATCACAAGGAAACAGTTTTCCAGATAGCTGGACAGTTAACATAGAACTTACAGCAATGATGATAGCATGCACAAGTCCCATGTAAACTCAAACCAGACAAAATTCTGGCATGGACATGAGGAAATGGGTCCCCAACCTGACCTAAGGAACTTTTGGCAACTGATGACTGCTGAGAGGGGGAGAGACAGTCTCTTTCAAGGATGGGACTCTTGGTAGGTTAATCAGGCTCCAGTGGATGAACTCACACCGAAGCACATTTGAGAACACAAATTAGACTCCGTAGGCCATATATAAATATAATAGAGTACATTAAATTGGAGAACAATAAGGGGGTGTGTGGATAGGAGAGGGGATCTAAATACTATCAAGTTATATTACACTAAAAAATCACAAAAAATCAAAAAAAAATGTTTAAAAATTTGACAGAATACCTGGTGTATGTTAGTCTTCTAGATTTTTAGATGTGGTAAATGAGACAGTATCTTTGGTCTCACAGAACTTCTAATTCTTAGAAAGAATTGAATAGTAAATTATAATGCTAGTAACAACCATCACTACATGTGAATTCATCAGAAATAGTGCAATACTGAGAGGGAAGCAAGATCTTATCCTATACCAATCCTGGTTCCAACCATGGCAGAACAATCCTGCAACAATTAAAGGTGATGGAATTCTCCTTCCATTTCTTAATCTTCCCTTGTGAAGCTGGTTTTTACTTTCCTCTCCCAGTTTGGTCTGCTTGTGCACATATAATGCCTCTCTATGATGACTTTCTACAGAGATTTGAAGTCTGTTACTACATGTGAAGCTTTCGGAGCCCTAGTTTTTGCAAAACAAAACAAGTACCCCCAAAACAAATAACAAAAACAAAGGACTAGGACTAGTTTGATAGGTATAGGCCTGCCCAACCCTGAGAACGTATTCTGGAGACCTCCTGCACTGAGTAGTTCTAATTCAGGAAAGGATGGAATGGGGAAAGAGCCCATATTTTTTCTTTTTCTTTAGGAAAAGCAAGCCAGCATTCATCTTTGAAGCCTCTGCAGGATGTGAAATATTTAAAGTCTGCTACTGAATTTCGGATATTTTCCACTACCAAATGACAGTGGAAAAACTCTTCATTTGAAGTAAACTCACAGCTCAGGATATTTGAAGATGAATGAGAATACCATCCAAAGACTCTATGCTGGTTCTTAATTTGCCATTTGCCTCTTTTTTAGGTTTTCTGCTTCATTTTTGCTTTCCCTGAATCTGTATTGAAGAATAGTCATCATACCCTGAAAGTCCAGTTCCTGCTGGATCAGGCATAGCCCATATTTGAAACGAAGTAATTCTGTAGTGCCCTGCTCTGCCTGATGTCATTTGAATTATGTCTTATTTGATGGTGAGGTACTGGGTGCTCATGGTGAAAAGTGGGATGTGACTCACAGACATGTTTTCGGAAATCTGTTTTCTTGCTCATTGAAATCACATGGGGAGTGAATTACAGAAGCAGGATAGTTGAGGGTGGCTCCAACTTAAGAGTTCCATTGCTGTATTACTAAGCAGGGAGACCTGCAATACCCATGCTAGGAACTATCACATAGTCATTAGGTTGGGTATTTACTCAATTTATTTTTCACAAATATTTTAACCATTTCTGTATCATTAACACAATATCCCTGAAGGAGGCTATCTTGTGATAGATTCTGAAGTGTTATAATAATGCCTGCCACAGGGTACAATATGTAGATATTCCTGTGTAAGAAATGTCATGTTTTCATTTCTTAACATTTTCATTGATTTGAGAATTTCATGCAGTGAATTTTGACCATATTCAGCCCCCTCCCTCATGTAATACCCCCCTCAACTTTATGACCTCTATTAGTAGTTGATTTTTTTAAAAAACTTATCAAGTCTAATCTGTGTTTCCCAAGTGCTTTTGGGTGTGGGTCTACCCCCTGCAGTCTGGTTAACCTCCAAGGCATCACACTAGTAAGAAAAACTAGCTTTCCTTCTCCAAGCATCTGTCAATTACCAGCAGGACCTCATGTAAATGCTGAGGGCTACATGCCGAATCTGATGGATTTATGTAAATGTGGAGAAATATTTTGTGTTTGCTTATATCAGTAACACATATGTATATACTTTTAGAAATAAAAAGGGAGGCTTATAATAAAAGACTGTACTAGATTCTACTTCCAGATTTATTTCCCCAGAGAAAAACTTAAAATTATTTTAATTATTTTATATACTTGTATTTTTGTTAGTGACTTACAGCTTTAAATACATTTGTAATATTGACTGATCACATATGCATGCATATTTGTATGTATGTGTATTCACAGTTTTTTTGATTTATCGAAGTTCATTATTATCTGCTGACTTAACACAATGATGGATAAAAATCTAACTTATTTGTACCACCACTTACAATAGAGCATAACTTTTAGTTTTTATCTTATCATCTGTATTTAAATAATATACGTTGCCATTGTTAGATTTAGGAGAGCAGAAAAAGGAGGCAGTTTAAAATTAAGAAATAACCAGAGCCAGACCTGCAACGGGCAAAGAATATGTCCTCTTTAATTCAGGAGAACATAGCAAAGGGCCGGTGCTGTCCATGGATACAAACATCAGCAGACATAAGCAGAGCAGTCTGGTCTTATAAATGAACTCTGCTGAAGGCAGCTGTAGGAATTTGCTCAGTGTCAGGTGTCAGACATCAGTGTCCTTGGGGTACTTGAAGTTGACTCTGCAAACAGTCTCTGTAATAATCAGTTGATAAGGCCAGGCCTCCAGAGCAGGCTATGACACAGCAGGTGTTAAGTGCCCCTGTAACCAGTCTCTGTCAGCCAGAGAAGTGACCAGTTGATAAGGCCTGATTAAAGGCCAAGCTGCCAATTTGTGCCATTTGGCCACCTTGAAGAATTTATGTAAGGAAGCTTATGGCTCTCCTACAGTTTACACATTCTATCAGTCATAGTTGAAGTCTAGAAGTCTTCCAGAGGTCCACATGTGGAAGGCTTGATCATGAGGTTGGCATTATTGGTATGTTATAGCATCTTTGAGAGGTGGGACCTGGCGATAAGAAGTTAGATCATGGGGATGGTCTCTCAAAGAGAATATTGGAACCTCAGTTCCTTCTTGTTTTACTTTTCATTTCCTGGCCATCATGAGGTGAATAGCTCACTCTAGCACACATTGTCCACATCCTCTACCATCTTACCGCAAAACATCCCTCTACTTGCAAAATAGCAGTGGGGTCAGTTGACCAGGATTGAAGTTTCTGAAACTCTGAGCAAAAAGAATCTTTTCCTTGTTGTATGTTGATTATTTTAGGTTTCTTGTCATAGTAATAGAAAGCTAGCTGACAGTTTATTTTGCCTTCATTTCTGCAAATAATGATTTATTTGCAAGATATGACTATTATCATCTTCGTCTTTTTGTGCTACGTAACAAAATGTCTGATGCTGAGTTATTTGTAAAGAACAGGAATTGTTTCTGACAGTCCTAGAACTTGGAAAATCTATGCTCAAGATAGTAGCAGTTTCAGTGTCTGATGAGAGCCTGTTCCATGAGTAACATCTTATAGCAGAACTCTTAAATAGATGATAAAGAGCAGAAGGAGATGAACTATTTGTACTCCTGAAGAGCAAAATGGGCCCAAGCTAGCTCCCTTCAGACCTGTTATAAGGCACTAATCTATTCATAAGGGTGAAGCTCTTCTGACATGTATTTCTTGAAAGGCTCCACTTTTTCATGTTATCTCAGTGGGCTTAAGTCTCAATAAGAATTTTGGTGGATGCAGTCTATCAATTACCCTTTCTATAGTTTTTTCTCCCTTTAATACTTTCTGGTTTCTCTTTATAAAGTTTGATATAATTTACATTGTATCTTTATCTTTATATTGAGACATTAATGTTTTATCTACGGGTCTATTCTTTTTTTAAGATTTTTTTACTTATTTTTATTTTATGTGTATGCATGTATTGTCTGCGTGTAGGTCAGTGCACCCGTGTCATGCAGTGCCCACAGAGGTCAGAAGAGACTGTCAGATCCTCTGGGACTGGAATTACGGACAGTTGTTAGCTACCATATGGGTGCTGGGATTCGAACACGGGTCTTCTGCAAGAACAACCAGTGTTCTTAAGTGCTGAGCCATCTCTCCAGCCCCTACAGGTCTATTCTTAGGATTAAATTATAAATAAATTACTACTATGTTGTCTATTGGAATAACCCTTTTAGTATGAAGGTCTTTATTTCTCATGTTGTTTATCTTTTCATTTGTGCCTTAAAATCACTTTATAATGCAGCGCTAACCACCTCTGCTCTTATTTTGCGTCCTTTTACCTTCACAGCAGGTCTTCTTGAATTTAAGTTGTTACCCTTGGGGATAGGATGTAGATGGCTCTTATTTGTATGCATTCAGACACTGCTTAGCTTTTTATTGATGAATTGAATCCATTTACATTTAAAATAAAGTCATTTTGCTATTTTGCTGTTTGTTTTATAATTTTTTCCTTCTTTTTTTCCTATCTGTCTTCCTTTGGAATTTTTTTGTGCTTTGGTTCTCCAACGGTTTGTTCTCTTTTTTTAAATAATTTTTTTCTTAATTTTTTTGTGTACTTCATATAGAACAACTCGAGAACTCTCAATCTTCTTTATACCCCTGTCCCCAACTGGCTCCCTCTCACACACACCCCCCACCACTGGAGCCCATATACTCAGTCATCCCTGTCAGGCCCCCTGGTTTATCAGTGTCCCCAGTGGTTCCCCAGTGCAAGTCTATCCACTAAGTCTAGTCAAATGGGTAGGTTCATTTTTGGTTTCCCATAGGGGTCACCTAAGTTTGCAATCCCACGAGCAGTGGATGAGCGTTCCTCTTTCCCCACATCCTCTCCAACATTTGGTATCATTTGTTCTCTTGATTTTAAGCCAATCTGACTGGGGTAAGAGAAAATCTTAAAGTGGTTTTAATTTGCATTTCCCTAATTACTAGTGATGTTGAACACCTTTTAAGATGCTTCTTAGCTATCTTTATTTCTTCTTTTGAGAACTCTGTTCAGATCCTTACCCCATCTTTTAATTGGGTTACTTGCTTTCTTGATTCTTTATTTTGTGAGTTCTTTATAATTCTGGGTGTTAAACCTCTGTCAGATCTGTCGCTGGTGATGATTTTCTCCCACTCTATGGGTTTTCTCTTCACTTCCTTGGTTGCTTCTTTTGATGTACAGAAGCTTTTTAGTTTAATGAGGTTCAATTTGTTGATTCTTGACCTTACTATGTAGGCAATTGATGTCCGGTTTAGAAAGTCCTTTTCTACACCTATATTTTGTAGGTTATTGCCAATGTTTTCGTCTAACAGTTTCAGAGTTTCAGGCTTCACATTGAGATCTTTGATGCATTTTGGGTTGAAGTGAAAGATAGGGATCTAGTTTCATTCTTCTACAAGTAGAGATCCAGTTTTGCCAGCCCCATTTGCTGAGGATGCTGTCTTTCCTCCAGTGAAGTTTGTTGTCTTTTTTATTAACATGAGGTTGGGCTGAAACCCTACAAGAGTCTATTTTATGATAATTATGTTCAATCACATATAAAATATATACTTTTATTAGACACACATACTTTGTTATTAATATCTAAATTTACTTCTTATATTGTGCATCCTCTAACACATTTTTATGGTTATTCCTAAGGAGTTAATATTTTAAACCATATTGGTGTTAATCCAATGTGATATATGTGCAATATTTACAGTATATATTGTTTATTGTCTGCATTTACCTTTACCAGTAAGATTAATGCTTCCATATTGTTTCATGTCAAAATTTGGTGCTTTGAAGACCCCTTTATTGCTTCTGTAGGATAGGTTGTTGGTGATCAACACCCTTCATTTATATTTGCCTTGAAATATCTTAACTTCACTTAATATAACCGTTCCTAGTTCCATCTATTTACCTACAAATTTCATGATTTTTGTCTTCCTTATCACTGAGCTAGAACTCCATTATGTAAATGCACCACATTTTCATTTTCATTATCCATTACTTAGTTGAGGGACACTTAGGTTGCTTCCATTTCTTAGATATTGTGAAAAGAGTCCCAACAAACATGGATGTACAAGTATCTCTGCAGTAGGATGAGTCCTTTGGGTATATGCCAAGGAGTGGTATACCTGGATCATATGGTAGATTGTTTTGTTTTGTTTTTTGTTTTTTAAGGGTTCTCCACCGTGCTTTCCATAGTGATTGCATAAGTTGCAGTCCCACAAGCAGTGAATGAACGTTTCCCACATCCTTGCCAGCATTTGATATCGTTTGTTTTTTTGATCTTAGCCAGTCTGACTGGGGTAAGATGAAATCTTAAGGTGGTTTTAATTTGCATTTCCCTAATTTCTAAGGATTTTGAACACTTTTTAAGGTGTTTCTTAGTCATTTTTGTTTCTTCTTTTGAAAGCTCTGTTCAGATTCATAGTCCATCTTTTAATTGGGTTATTTGTTTTCTTGTTTCTTTGTTTTCTGAGTTCTTTGTTTATTCTGGATATTAATTCTCTGTCAGATGTATAGCTGATGAAGATTTTCTCCCATTCTGTGGGGTTTCCTCTTCATTTCTTTGGTTGTTTCTTTTGTTGTTGCATGTACTCATGTTTGGGTCTTCAATTTTGTTCCATTGACCTATGTGTCTGTTTCCATGCCAGTACCATACTGTTTTTATGTCTATAGCTTTGTAATATTATTTGAGATCTGGTATGGTAATAGCCCCTGAATTGTTTATGAGCTCATTGGCTATCTGGGCTCTATTGTGATTCCAAATGAGTTTTAGGATTTGTGGGTTTTTTTCTAACTCTGTGAAGAATGTCATGGGGATTTTGATTGGGATTGCATTGAAGTTACATACTGCTTTGGTAGGGTGGTCATTTCACAATATTTATCCAGGAACACAGGAAATCTTTCCATCTTCTGGTGACTTCCTCAACCTCTTTCTTCAAAGATTTAAATTTTTCATTGTAGAGATCTTGAATGTCTTTGGCCAAGTATATTCCTAGATAGTTTTTCTGAAGCTATTGTGAATGGGAGGGCTTCCATGTACACTTCCTCCAATTACTTGTTATTGTTATATAGAAAGGCTACTGATTTCTGTAGATTGATTTTATAACCTATAACTTTACTGAACGTGTTAATCATTTCTATGAGTTTTCTGGTGGAATTTTTGGGATCTCTTAGTTATAGTGTCATATCATCTGCAAATAAGGATAATTTGACCTCTTCTTTTCCAATTAGTACTCCTTTAATTTCCTTCTCTTCTCTTATTGCTCTAGCAAGAGTTTCAAGTGTTATATTAAAAAGGAGTGGGGATAGTGGGCAGCCTTGTCTGGTTCCTGATTTAATGGGAATGCTGGTAGGTTTTCTCCATTTAGAATGATGTTGGCTATGGATTTTTTTTGTAAAAATTTTTAATTATGTTGAGGAATGTTCCCTCCAGTCCAATTCCCTCTAGGACTTTTAACATAAATTCATACTGGATTTTGTCAAAGGCCTTTTCTGCAATTATTGAGATGACAATGTAATTTTTGTCTTTAAGTTCATTTGTATGATTTATTACATTTTATTGGCTTACGTGTATCTAACCATTCCTCCATCTCTGGAATGAAGCTGACTTTTTCATTGTGGATGATCTTTGTTATGTGTAGCTGTATGTGGTTTGCAAGTTACTTTGTTCTGAAATTTTGCATCTTTGCTCATTAATGATATGGATCTATAGTTTTCTTTTTTATTGTGTCTTTACCTGGTTTGGGCTTCATAGAAAGAGTTTAGCAGTTCTTCTGTTTCTATCTTTGTGAATAATTTAAGTAGTGTTGGTTGTAGAGCTTCTTTAAAGAAGATGTCTGGTAGAATTCTGCCATCTGGGCCTGGGCTTTTTTTTATTTGGGAGGTTTCATACTACTATTGCAGTTTCCTTATTTGTTATGGGTCTGTTTAATTTGTCAGTCTCTTGTTGGTTTAACTTTGGTGGTTCCCATGAATTTATACATTCATCCATTTCTTTTGGGCTTCAAACTTAATGGAGTATTTGTTTTTAAAGCATTACCTTGTAATGTTCTGAATCTTTTTGGTGTCTGTTCTGATATTTCCCCATTCATCTCTGATTTTTTTTATTTGGATTTGCTCCTTTCTTTTGGTTAACTGGGCTAAGTGTCTGTCTATCTTGTTTATCTTTTCAAAGAAGCCACTCTTCTTTGAAAAGATAAGCAAGGTAAGATAAGACAAGATAATGCAAAGGTTTATTGAGTCTTTGTATTGTTTTCTTTGTTTCTATTTCATTAATTTCTGCTCTGACTTTGTTATTTCTTCTCTGTTAGGTTTAGGTTTCAGTCTTTTTGCCTTTCCAGAGTCTTGAGTTGCAATATTAAGTAATTTATTTGGGCTATTTCTGATATTTTGTTTTGTTTCGTTTTTTGACAGGAACTCCCTAGTTCCAGCCTGCCTAGGGGTCACTATGTAGAATAGACTGGCCTTGATCTTACAGAGATCTGCCTGTCTTTGTCTCCCAAAGGCTGGGATTAAAGGCACCTATCACCAAATATTTTGTCTTTCTGATTTTTTAATGTAGATACATAGCTATGAACTTTTCTCTTAGAACTACTTTTAATGTGTCCCAGAGATTTTGTTGTGTTTTATTATCCTTTTCATTTAATTCTGGAATAATTTTATTTCTTTCTTAATTTCTTCTTTGATCCATTCATCATTCAAGTGTGTGTGTGTGTGTTTTTTTTATCTCCATGAGTTCGTGTAGTTACTAGTGCCTCTTTTGGTGCTGAGTTTAAGTTTTATTGTTTTGTGGTCTGATAGAATGTATAGAATTATTTCACTTCTTTTGTAATTGTTGAGGTTTGTTTTGTGACTCAGTGTGTGGTCAATTTTAGAGAAACTTCCATGGGCTGCTGAATAGACAGTGTATTCTTTGGTGCTTGGGTAGAATATTTGGTAGATGTCTGTTTGGTCCATTTGAATGGTATCATTTAATTCAGATGTCTCTCTGTTTATTCTTTGTCCAATGACCTGCCTAATGGAGGCATGGGGCATTAAAGTCACCTGCTATTACTAAATTGGGGTTAGTCTGTGACTTAAAGTCCTGTAATACTGTTTTTATGAAATTGGGTGCACCAGAGTTTGGTGTATATATGTTCATGATTGTAATATCTTCTTGGTCAATTGTTCCTTTCATCAGAATGAAGTGACCTTCTTTATGTCTTTTGAGTAGCTTTAGTTTGAAGTCTATTTTTTTAGATATTAGAATTGCACCCCCTTCTTGTTTCTTAGTGCCATTTGCTTGGAATATTTTTTTTCATCCTTTCCCTTAAGGTAGTGCCTTTCCTTGAAGGTGAGAAGGGTTTCTTGCAGACAACAAAAAGATTTTATTTGTTTATCCATTCGACTACCCTGTGTCTTTTGGCTGGGAAGTTCAGTCCATTGATATCTAAAGTTATTGTTGAAAGATATGTATTGGTTACCATCATCCTAATTTCTGTTTGCATTCTTGTTTTAATTTTGTGTTTCCACAATTGTACCTTCTTTTAGTTTCTTTCTTTTGCCTCTTGAATACAGTTGTTCCTTTCTTCAGTCTTTTGTATTGCTTCAAGTATTCTCTGTAGGGTTGGATTGATGGACATGAATTCATTCAGCCTATTCATGTTATGGAAGATTTTTTCCTTCCCCCTCACCTTTAATTTTTTTAAATTTATTTTTATTTTTATGTGTATGAGTGTTATTCTGCATATGTGTAAGTGTTCCCATGTCACACAATGCCTGTGGAGGACAGAAGAGGTCATCAGATCCCTTGGAACTGGAGTTACAGGCCTTTGTTAGCTGCCACGTGGGTGCTGGGATTCGAACCCAGGTCCTCTGCAAGAACAGCCAGGGCTCTTAACCACTGAACCATCTCTCCTTCAATTTTAATAGAGAGTTTTGTTGGGTAAAATATTCTTGGTTGGCATCTATGATCATTTAGAACTTGGTATACCTTGGTTCTGGCTTTTCTGGCTTCCATAGTTTTCACTGAAACTCAGATGTAATTCTGATGGGTTTTTCTTAATATGTTACTTGTTGTTTTTCTTTTGCAGCTTTCTGTACCTTCTCTTTGTTCTGTATATTTAATTTCTTACCATGATGCACAATGGAGGCTTTCTTTTCTGGTTCTATTTGGTGTTCTATGTATTTCTTGTACTCGTATGGGTATGACTTTCCTTAATTTTTGGAATTTTTCTTTTATAATCCTGTTGAAGATCTGGTCAATATCATTTACCTGGGATGATTCTCCTTCCTCTATGCCTATGAAGGGTAATTTGGTCTTTTCATGGCATCCCATATTTACTGCATATCCTACTCCTATTTTTTTTTTAATTTTTCATATTCTTTGAGTGTTCCAATCTTTCAAATTTTTCATCAAATCTTGATACTGTTTTCTTTTTCATTCATTCTATCAGTGAGGCTTTCTCCTGTCATTTCAAATTGGCTTATTGAGTTTTTCACTTCCTTCTTCATTTTGGGCTGTGATTTCTTCAATATTTCTATCTCTTTTGTGAATTCAGGCAGAAGTCTATCCTTGTACTCTTTTAGTTCTTTAAGTTGTGTGTTTTTTAAATTCATTGAATTCTTTGATCATGTTTATGATTGTTCTCTTAAATTCTGTGTCCTGGGTTACCTCGAGGGGGTTCTCATTGTAGAACTTTTATAGGACTGTTGGTGTTTGGTGGGGACATATTTTGTTTTTTCATATTTTTAAGTGATTTTTGGCATGTGGATTTTGTTTGTTTGTTTCTTGTGATTCTGGTATGAAACTCAAGGCTCCCTTTGTTGAGTTGAAGTTTGAATCTTATTGATGGACCTTCGCTGCTTTCTGATTGGGTATGAAAAGCTGATTGGTCTAGGCTTCAGGTTCTCTCTTTGAATTTATATTAGAGGGACCAGATGGCTCCAGTAAGGCTACTCAGGAGCTCTCCAGGAGGATGAAGTAGCCAGTTAGGAGCACTTCAGTAGACCAAGATGGATAGTGCCAAGGTCCAAGGAGAGGAACCAGTTGTGCTTGTCCCTATTAGTTAGCAGGAAAGCCTAAACTCTGGAGCAGTGGGAGGAACTGTAGGTGGTCCCAAAGCAGGGGATGGATATGGTGCATTTTGGTCAGCTCACCCAAGAGGCTGAGTCAGGCACTCTCAGACAGTCTCAAATCTGCACTTTGAGGAGAGGTTATGGGAGGAAGACTCCAGGCCCCTACTAGCCAATAGGGAAGCTTGGTCCTAGAGCAGTAGGAGGGACTGCAGATGGTCTTAAAGTAGGGGGATGGGCATGGCATGGTTTGGGCATCTCACCCTGAAGACCAAGTCAGGCACTTTCAGGCAGTCTCAAAATGTCTGGGAGCAAAGAGGGGTTATGGGAAAAGGAAGTTTAGTCACTACTGCAATCTTTTTAAAAACTTAATTTTTATCTTTGTTGAACTTCTAATTTTGTTCATTTATTATTTCTCTGAACTCATGTAGTTGCTTATTTTTGTTCTCTGTAGCTCACCGAACTTCTTCAAGATGATTATTTGAATTCCTTGACCAGAAATTTACACATCTTCATTTCTTCAGAGTTGGTTACTAGAACTTTATTCTATTCCTTTGGTGCTGTGATGGTTCATTTGTCAACATCACACAAGTTACAATCAACTGGGAAGGGAATGTCTAATTAGGTGGACTATAGGTATGTCTCTAGGGGATTATCTTATGTTAATTGATGTGGGAAGAGCAGCCCAAGTGAGTTGTACCTTTCTCTAGGCAGAAACCCTGGAGTGTAGAAGACTATAAAACTGGAGAAGGTGAGCTGTGCACTAGATGCATACACTGATTTGTTGTTCTCTGCTTTTGACCATGGTCGTAATGTGACCAATTCTCACAAGCCCCTGCCCTTGTGATTCCCCTGCAATGATTTACTGTAACCCAGAATTGTGAGCTAAAAATAAACCCTTTCTACCCTAAGTTGCTTTTTTCAGGGTATTTTATCATAGCACAGGAAACAAAACTAAGATGCTGTGTTATTTTCCTGATTCCTTGTGATGCTTTGTAGCTTGATGTTCATGTTGGTGTATTCAAAGCTGTCACCTTACTCACTCCTTATAGACCAGTTTTTGCTGGGAAAACTTTTAATGTTTAGTCTAGAAAGTGGTTCTGAATAGCAAATTTGTATGAACTGCATGTGGCCCATTGATGAGGTGTGTGGATAGTAGGCTTGCTGTTAGATTTGCCTTGGGTATGCTTATTGACTTCCATTTATATTTCTGTTGGCACTCTGTGTCTTTTTAGAAATGATTGTTGTGGCTATTACTGGTGATACTGTGGTGATACTGTGGGTATTACTACAAGATTGTTTTGCTTATGCCTACTCATTATATATTTATCAAAATTAAGTAATGAACACAATACAATTACTATAGTCAGTCTTATTCTACCTCACCAGTTTTTCAACTCTACAACTTTTCTGTTCAAGGATACAAGTATCAGATATTTTATTCAGTCACCACTAATCTGTGGCAAGTCTTTCAATTTAATGGCCTTGATATTTTGAATAATATTAAGTATTTTACAAAATATTCCCTTTTTCCAATGTAGTGTCCCTGTTAGTCAAAGATTAAGGGTTCTTGAGAAAAATGTCACAGAAGTGAAATTCACTTTTCCTCACATTGAAAATTGACATTACCAACACAGCTTCAGTGGTGCTGTGGTCTGACCACTTGACTGAAGTAGCTTCTGCTGTGTCTCTGTACAGGTTCCATTTTCCTTTTCCGCATTGTATTTATTTCAAGCACGTTTCTATGACTAGCCTTAGTCAAGGGGAAAGAAACTTAAATTACATCTTCTGGATCGAAGAGCGTGAAAGAGGGTTAGGCCCATATTAAAAATATTTATAGTAACTATAAAATAATTAAGGGGATTATTTTCATGCTGTTTGTTGATTTTGGTTCTAGTTAAAGTCTTGATTTACTTTAATATTCATCGTTGTCTATTGTAGTTACTATAGATATCCTCATTTCTATTTTCCTCATTCCTTCTACATTTTTTAAAATTTAGAGTTCTCCAAAGAAGTCACACACCCCTGTGTTCTATTTGTTTGTTTATTTGCCCATCTGTTTATTCAGTCATTTGCCTGCATCATTATAGACTTGCAGATATAATTTATCTTATTGTTTGGGTTTTATGTTCTCATACTCTCATGATTTTGTTCCTCAAATTGCTCCAGTTTTGGCCACTGGGAGATCTTTCAACTTGGCTCCTGTGACTTTTGATATACTCAATCTTAGTTTTTATTGTTTTTATTTATTTTTAACACTTCCATACTTCTATCACTATAGGTTTCCTCAAGCTGATCCATAATTAATGTTTTAATCCATAATTAATGTTAAACTAGCCCACAGAGTAGACAAATCAATAATCCCATAAATATTTATAGAGTTAAAATACTGTGTTCGATGCAATGGAGAACAATGAGGTTTAAGATATAATTTCTGCTTTCAGAGATCCTTTGAGGCCTTTACAGAGAAGAAATAAACTAAGGAAAGATAATAAAAAATACATAGTAGAAAAAGATTAAGTCAGTAAGGGCTGGAATTCCCAGGAGAGGAAAACTAGTACTGTGCTGGATATATAAACAAGGGGCCCAGAAAAATGGATGTTTGGTTAAGTGAAATGGAAAGAAGGCACAGTATAGGGTTCGTTACCTTTGTGTATAAGAAGTCACAGAGGATGAAGGGCATCTTTGATGCAAGACACGAATTTCTTTTTTAGTAAGATAAAACTAATTTGTTAGAAGCAGAAAATGAAACTAACCCTGTATTTCTTGAATTATTAAATGAAAGTATTCTTGCAAAGAATTCCAGATACAGATGAAATTACTGGTGAGATTCATCAGCACTGAAAAAACAAATGACACCAATCCCAAGGAAGTGCAGCTAAAAGCACAGAGTATTTTCAAGCCATTGCCTGAGATCGTTGCAGCCTAATACACAATCCTGTTATGTATATGATAACCAAAGTGACACCTTGACATCCCTCATGATCATAAATGTAATAATGGTCACTGTAGTGACGTGTAAAGAGAATAATGCATCATAATCAATTGAATGTATTTCAGGTATTTAAGTGTACTTTAATAGCTAAAATTAATTTTTATTAATGCAATAATAATGAGTAAAAATCATATGATTATCTCAAAGGCAGCACTTGTTAAATTTTAATACATAATTACGATAAAAACTCTCAGAAGAACTGAAAGTAAAAGGGATTTTCCTTCATGTAGTTAAGGAAATCTATGTGAAACCTGCAGGTTATAATGATGACATAATGAACATGCTCTTTCTAAATCAATGAAAGGCATAGGTTCCACCCTGACCAGTTTTAAGCGATTTTGAATCGGAGATCCTAGCCTATGTAATTGGGTGAGTAAAAAAAAGCCCGTAGAGTAAAAATCAAGAAGTATAAACCTGTCATATTTCACTTAGAAAATTTGCTTATAAATTTGTATATGGCATTTCAAGAAAAGCAAAAGTATATATTAGAACTGGCAAAAGTTTATTGAATTTAGCAAAGTGTTAGGATTCAAGGTCAGTATAAAATATCAATTCTGTCTGAACATACTCAAAAACTATAAAGTGAAACTACAAATGAAACCCCCTAAGTTAGAACCAAAGCCACACAATCATTAACACATTAAAGAAGTACAAAGCCAATATGCTGAAATCATTTTTTAAATCTATGAAAATTTTAGAAAGGCAAATACATGGAGAGATTATTCGTATCTTATACTGAAGTCTCTGTATTAACATGTTGATTCTTTCCAAAGCTAACATAAATATTGAATACTGCCCCCATACTTTAATGTGAAAATTAAGTTGGTTCTAAAATTTATAAAGAAACATAGGAATTTGGAAACTTTAAATCAGTTTTGAAAAAAAATGATACTGGCCAACACTCTGAAAATAAGGCATTTCAAGTGTATCAATAGAAGGAAATGATTATCAGGAAATAAACACACTTTTACAGTCAGTTCTTAACAAAGGCAAACAGAAGTAGTTTCTTGGGTTAAGGAAAGGTTTGTTAAGAAGTAAAGCTAATTACTAGAGCCATTAATTTAGTCTGTTGAAACAAAGTTTATGATACCTGCCTTGTCCTGTAAAAAAAATAGTTCAAAGTATGTAATATACCTTTACATAAAAGTAAAAACTATAAACATTCAAAAATTTAGTAGAATATCTTAGAATGGTGGTGACTATTTCTTAGGATGCCATGTACTAACTATATGCATGGAGAAAAAAGTTAACTTAAAAATTAAAAGTTCCTCATCGGAAGCATTGTTAATAGGAAAGCACAGAGTGGGAAAACGGTTTGCTATACATACCTACATATATATATGACAAAATAATTGACTTCAGAAAACATAACCTTTTCATCTCAATTTAAAAACTCAAAGAAGCTAGGCCTTGTGGCTCAGGCCTGTAATCCCAACTGCTTGGAATCATGAGTTCAAGGTCTTCCTAGGCTAGAGAGCAAGTTCAAGCTTGAGTAATTTAGTGAGACCCTGTCTCAAAAAGACAAAAAAAAAAAAAAAAGAAAGAAAGAAAAGAAAAGAAAAACGGGGTCGGGGGTATATTTCAGTGGTCAAGAATCTTGGGGTTCAAACCCTAGCACCAAAAAAATAACTTTTAAAAATTCAAAGAAAAGCCCTTCCTGAATATGAAAATTTCTTAAACAGAATCTTCATTAAAAAAAGATGTAAGAATGTTCAAGAAATATTTGAAGATATAATGTCATCATAAATCAATAGAAAAATGCAAGTCAAATAGAAATACACTCTCACTAGAATAATTAAAAACAAAAGGACCTAAAGCACCAACTATAGCTGATGTTGTGGTAATGTTACAGCTAATCCCATGCCAGTGAGGGCATGGAATACTGCGGGTTTTTTAGAAATTTTTAATTCCTTATGAGCTTAAACATGAACTTTCACCATGGCTGAGCATTCTCACACCTAGCTATTTACTGTTACAAAATGAAGACATACATAGGCCTGAATAAAAACATAAAGCCTTGAATAAAAATGTTCATAATATCTTTCTTATGACCTAGTACTACATCAGTTCAAATACCCATCAAGGAAACTAGAAACAGACAAGAGAATAAAAAAGAAATTAAGCCAAGCTCATACAATAGAGTAGTACTCCTCTAAGAGGACACTACTTAGATACAGTAGAATGATACTCATGAATTAACTGCATGAATATAAAAATGAGAATTAACTCATGAATATAAAAAGAAATCATAATCATGTTGAGGAAAAGAAACCAGACATAAATGGAACAATGCTGTGTGAAATATTGTATGTTTATATGTCTATATATGAAGTTCGAGTATAGGCAAAACCATCTATGGTGATCAAAATCAGAATTTCATGTTTGACTGGAAGGGGACTGTCTGAAGCCATGGAAATGCCCTTTATTGTGACTGTGTAACCTTAGTTGGGAGTGTGCACTTGACAAGACATTGATCTGTGCTCACAACAGTGTATTTGATTGTGTCTCATGTGTATACCAGTTGAAGAAATTGAGGATGTAGTCTTTGAGAGTCTTGACTCTTCTTTGTTGAAGTATTTATCAAACCTTGGGTTTTCAGCATTCCTAACCGCAGCAAGAACCGTTTCTCAATGTCAGCACATCCCTCAGAACAAAGTCATTGTGCTTCCTTTCCCCAAGAATGCAGGTATCCAACAGCCCTCTTGATTTCAGTTACCAATATTCTTAACATTTCTCCATGCCCATGCGCAAAATACTGCTATGACCTTTGACTGCTTCTTTTGTCCCACTATTGATTTCCTCTAACTGCTGAATTTCTTTTTGTTCTCTGAATTATTCTGTCTCCCAGCCCCTTCTATATATTTCTTTTGCTGTCTCTCTAAATCACGTATTTAACAAATTAATCTCTTCATTTTCCCCCTCATTCACAGTATGATGTAATATTCATCTTTATGGCTGTTATCTGATATAAAAATGCTTCTAATTATTCTAAGCCAGTCTACAAATTTTCATGTTTATTATGCTGGAATTCATATTAATTCTATTTTCCAATTGCAAAAAAAAATTTTTTT
>NW_008356676.1:465175-561710 GCF_000622305.1 Nannospalax galili
TATTTTCCAATTGCAAAAAAAAAAAAATTTTTTTTCTGCCCTGGTCTCCAGTGAGTCATGAGTTATCTCTACTTCCTTGCTATTCAGATAGAACATTTATGGTGTCTTATAATTTTAAGATTTATTTGCAACTTTTCTGAATAGATTTGAAATTGTATTTGAAGTTCATTTGGGAATTGCTTTTTTTTTACGGTATGTGTAGACAATGCTACTAAGGTTTTATTACTCAATTTTTAAAATTTAACTTAAGTGTATACTGAGCACCTATTTTGTGTTTGGCACAGCACTGAGAGCTGTTGATTTGTTGTGAACATGACTAAAGTTTTCTTACTTTAACAGAACATCAAGTCTGCCATATCAGAAAGTTGAAAAATATGTGTTCATGAATAGTTCAGTGTGATAAGTGTGTGTCAGGCTAATCTCAACATGATTCTGGTCAAGGTAGTAGTTAATTGTCACTCTTGTGGTTGATTTTGGGTATCCTTTTTGACTGGATTACAGCTTACATAGGGAGCTGTGAAAACATGAGTGATTCAGTAGGCACTCAACCTGTCTCTCTTCTCCGGAAAGAGAAACCCAGGTTGTTTGGCTTTTGACTAGAATGACTGGGCTGGTGCACGTGTCTGTGGGATGTTCCTGGAAAAGTGTACTTGAGTCAGTGGGCTGAGTTGGGAAGATCTTCCTGCAGTGTGGGCAGAAACCATCCGAGCACTGGGGCCTAGAGAGAACAAGAATGCAGAGGAAAGGCCAATTCTTACTCTCTTGCTTGGAGCTGGGATGCAATTTTCCTTCTGCCCTTGGACTTCAGAATACCTGTAGCCTTTGTGCTATAGGACTCACACCATGGCTCCACAGGGCCTCTGACCTTTGGTCTGGAATTTGGAATTCAAATATCAGCTTCCCTAATTCTAAGAATTCCCATGTGTACTGAGCCCCACTTCTGGCTTCCCTTGTTCTCCAACCTGTAGTAGGATTTCTCAGTCTCTGTAATTGACTAGACTGATCACTTAATAACCTCTTCTCAACTCTTTGAGTATGTCTATATAGAAAGAGATATAGACTGTATCAATTCTGTCTCACTCAAGAACCTAGTCTGAAACCCTAAGGATTCTCCAGAGAAACAGAGAAAATAGGATATAGGGTGTATATGAATACATGTATACACATATGAACATACATGTTAAAACACATTTATTGTGAATATTTATCTCATGTGATCCTGGAGATTGGCAGGTCAAGAGTCTGCCTGGTGAGCCAGCAAGTTGAAGTTCCAGGGAAGAGTTAATATTGCACATTGAGTCTGGAGGCAAAATTTCCTCGTCTTCAAGGACCTCAGTGTGTTTTCTCTGAAGGCCTGTCCACATTATGGGATATAATCTGCTTTACTCAGTGTCTCCTTAACTCATTCTTTTCATCTCAAAACTACCTTTACAGCATCTAACCAAATACCTGAGCACTAGAGAAATTGACACATAATTATCACAGGAATTTGGGCATGCCTCGGCTGAGCTCCAGGTCTCTCAGAAGGCTTTTAATCAAGTCATTGCCAAGGCCATAGTCTTCTCAACTGGGGAAGCTGGCTACTGGCTTAGACATTTCCCTCAGTTCCTTTCCAGAGAGGCCTCACCATAAAACCACTCAGAACGTGGCAGCCATTATCAACAGAGCAGGAGTGAAGTCACTTCTCATCCCTTTTGTCATATTCTAACTCTATAAGCACTCACTAGGCCTAGCCATAGTTAAGGTTGTAGGGATGAGGAGGAACCATGCAAGGATGTACATGCAAGTATAAAGTCATGCAAAAACCAAGGCAAGGCCTAGTTTTCCTTGCAAAACCTGCTTTAGGTTTTCAGATGAAGAGTGGAAAAGTCAGAGTCTTTTCCAAATACAAATAACAATGTGCACACACACTTGGTTCTGAGCAAGGGCAGAGCTGGAAGGAACTGCGATTTCATATGTCTGAGAGAAAAGTCAACAAAGTGGGTTAGCTTTTTTGATTAGGACCTCTAAAGCAAAGACAACGCAGAGACCAGACTTCTTACTCTTTCATCTACATTTGATTTTGGATTAACAGTAAGCATTTAAATGAAAAAGGCCAGAGAAAAGATTATCAAAGCTGCTTATGAAGCAGAAGTCAGAGTCCTGTATCTAGCATGGAACCTCAAGTGATAATTCAGGCACTGTCTGTTAAGAGGGTAAGAAAAATCATTTAGCTTCCAAATGTGATTGCTGCTGTCTGTGATGGTAGAGCCCAACAACACATTGCAAATGCAGGTTCCTGCAGGGGCCATTCACTGGTCTCACTCAGAAAGAGAGTAGGGAGTGGTAAGGACTGTAGCCGTCTGGAAAGCACAGGCCTGTCAGTCCACAGCCCAGCCTCAGCTCCCACCAGCCTTTTGCACAAGGGTTTTGGTTTCAGCATTGCCTGGTCTTGTTTATCTACTTTTGAGATGTCTGTTAATCCAAGTGTTTTTATAACAGCATAATTCAAACAGCATGTGCTGCTCTTTGCTCTAGACCCCTGGGGGATGACTAGAAAATCCCTTCTGTGAGGTCACCCTGCAGTGAGAACTAGAGAAGACATCACATACCCTGCTTTTGGCAGATTCAGTGAAGGATGATTGTGCATGTCTGCCAGGTAGGTTAGATACACCTGGATCAGGAGGAGAGGCAGCTGCTGTTCTTAACAGATGCTGTTTGTCTGAATCACCGAGTAAAATTTAGATCAATCTTTGCTCTAGAGATTCCAACTTCATAGAGCCTGATGACTCCAGTGAATCCCTGATGGAGGGTCACTATCCTGTAGTGAGTAGACTATCCATTTGATCCAGAGATTCGTGTCCGAACACTCTATTCTAAGATTAGAGATGATAGGAGCAGATCATTCTGACAAGGAACTTAGAGCTGATTCTTAAGTACGGAACTCTTCTAGATTCTTAAGTAGTGGAATATACATTATTAGAGTCACATTAAACGTTACACATTCATTTTTATTGCCTATCAGCATGTGTAGGAGAAAATGACAACTCTTTTGGTTTTTAAAAAGATGAACCGCAGAGAAGAAAATCCTGCTAAAAGTTTGTGGTGATCCATACAGAATGATGTCATTATGTTTTCCAGAGTGAAAAGGTGTGCTGTTTCCTCTTCATTGTGACAGTCATGTTTCCTTGAACAATACCCAGTAAAGGTCACACTGAAGATCTGAGTCCCAGCACTGGGATTTAAATTAGAGGCTAAGTTTAAAAGCGGCATGTTTAGCGCTTGCCAAGTTCCATTAGAAGCCACGATGTCATTTCAGATTATCCTTGAATTGAGCAGTGTCCTGAAGGATATTGTATCTCTCCTAGCAGTGCTGCCTATATTTTCTCCTTTGTATCATTCTCTGGCTCCATTGTGATGGTAGATACCAACTTTTACACCAAATCTTGGAAATTGATGTCAAATTTCATGGACCTTCTTTTTTTGAAAGGTACTAATTCCCCGCTTTTCAATGATCACCAGAGGATTTCTGAAACTACCTCCTGTATAAAAGCCCCATGTTCATTTCCTAATAGTTCATCATAAATGCTGCAGTCTTTACTGAAGCCTTTCTGGTTCCCCACATCGCCAACAGACAGAACCTCAACTCCTCTGAAGTTCCAACACATTTTCCCTTAGTGATGTCACCATACTGTCAAACAAGTGTCACTACCATGTGTCAGCATTCGCTAGTTCTCGTAGGCTCCTCAGTTCACCTCTCAATCGATATGGGGTATCTCTCTTTATCCTGAAGATGACCTTCCAGGAGAATGTATCATGCATAAGAGGAAACTGAAGTGACAGAAGCTGAGCTCCGTGGCCAACATCATACAGCTAGCGAGCAACAAGGCAGGAACTCTGTGAGGAGTCCAGTTCCACACCCCAATCTCATTGGCACTCAATATCATTCTTGCACAGCTTTCAACATTCTAGTCGTATCCCTCTACCAGAGGGTAGGTTGCCTGGGGGAATAAGAGACTACCCTATTTCTATATGACTTGAATTTTCTGATTTATTGATTGACTCATAAATAGCCAATGTGTAGTGGTAGAGGGAGTACATGAAAATTACTGTTGGGATTTTCTGACAAACAGGCATGTTGTTTTGAATTTGCTATGAAGAAAAAAGAATGCTACTCCTTGAGGTCTATTATTTTGCATTCCTCTAACTTAGATTCTGTGTGCCCTTCCTCCCTTTCTCTGTCAGATCTTCTGCCTTCTTTCACGCAAAGATAAACAAGCTCTGTGTTGCTCTGTTCTCTTTTCTTCCCCATATAATAATCCCAGACTCCAGTTCTTCAGAACTTGAAAATCCTATCAATCATTTCCCTGTTTTCCTTGTTCATGACTTTTCATTGCAAAAGAAACAAAATAATTAAATGAAGAATATAAAAGGTTATGTGTGATATTTCTGGCTCTTCCAGTTTTTAGCCTTCCAGAGATACTTCCCAAATGCGGTGTAAAGGAACCAAAAGTTCCAAGACTCAGACAAAAGTCCATGGCATTAAAGACTTGCACACTGAAGAAATTATTGAAGTGTTCCGTTGGTGGGCACTGACTTTGAAACACACTAAGGGTGGGCACAAGGACAGCTGGTAGGGGGCAGGATGTAGGCCTTTGTTGGTGCCAGAACCATCTGAAACATGTAGATAACTGACTGAAAACTGAAAAGAGAAATCTAGAGAGAGCCCTGCCAAGCCTTACTTAGTCACCCTCAGCCACTCGGGTGGATGCAGCCACTTGGAGGTACAAGCATCTCACAGGGGGCCTGGTCAGAGGATGAGGGCTCAGTTCCTCACTGCCTCAAAAGATTCAGTCTGTAAGTCATGTGGAGGGGGCAGCGGAAGTGAGAATGTGTGTTGCCATCCTTGGCAGAGCAGAGCAGAGCACACAGATCAGCACCATCCCAGCAGAGAGCTGCTTGGTTTCCAAGGAACTCTCTTTGTTTGCTTAGGAAAGAGAGTTGGAAGAAAAAAGCACAATGCTTAAGCCCAGCTGTCTACATTTCTGTGGGCCTAACAGAATAAGACAATATTTGCTATAAACCTAAAGCAAATTAGGAAAAAAAATCATAATTAATTTGAATAAATTTAGTATCTTGGGGTGTTACATGGTCTCAATTGTTTTTATGAAATATTTTTCTCAATCTCATAGGCTACCTGGTAAAGAGAGGAAGAACCAGCCCCAAACCTCTCAGGCTTTTAGTTGAAACAGGATCTAACCCAGAGTTCAGTGAGATGTATGTCAGCGTCTCTCATCTATAAAATGAAGCCAGTGCTCTCCAGTGCAGGGTGGCCGTGCCCAGCAGAGCCCCTGTGTGTGAAGCACCTGCCCAGCGCCCCATACCTGTAGGCGCTCAGGAAGTAGCCTTGCTGCCTTGATGCTCTCACCACAGCCCTAGCCTGGGGAGAGGAGGGAAAGTGGAAAAGGGGGATTCCTTATAAAATACTCCTGACCTGAAATTTCTAAATAGAATGCTACAAGGCCCATGTCCCATCTTGCTGTTTATGAATAAAATTATTTGGGGTACAAAATTAATACAAATGAATAACACCACATTAGATGTCCCTGCAGATGCTATCCTAGGTACTTTGGGCCCATGGCATCTGGGACAGGCAGTAATGGTACTTGGAATACTCCCTAACACTGTGCTTTTCTTTGCTTCCAGGAGTATTTGGCATGTTAGAGCCATACTGTCGTCCATGGGACTTCCTTTGTAACCAGCTTCCATAGAACACTTTTATGAATACATTGTTTTTGTTCAAGACCCTGAAGAATAGATTTGTCTTCTGTTCTGCCAGCCATTTTAAGGTGTGTGATTTTTTTTTCATTTTTTTACTGAAGATTTTGTTAATTTTAAGGGATTTAAAAAAATACATTGATATCATTTTTCAATAAATACTCTTCAAGTAGATAATGCACAAATGGTAATTGATTCTCACTGGGAGATAAGGAGCCAAGGGAATATGCCGAGATGCATCTCATTCTCAATACTGTGTTCTGTGTGATGCTGTGAGAAGCGTATTAGAAATAGAATGTGCTCCACAAAGGCCGTAAGCAAATTTGACTTCTAGGCTTACAAATTCTAACTGAATAAACTCAGTAAGTTTATATTGGGTATGCCCATATGTCAGATGTTGCTAGGTAATTTTCATCACTTAATACCTTATGAATGAAGTACATTTTGAAGCATCAAAAATCAAAACTGCATTTGTATTAACTAGTACTGTTGTTGTGACATTTTCATGTGTAGAAACTTGGTGGGCAGCATGTTCGTCCAGGAGGTGCTCACCTTATGTTTCTTGAATGATGAAAGAGGGCTTGTATAAGTGTGTGTGTACTATTAGCATTCTGAAAAGCAAACGGTATTTTTGCTCACTCAAGGAGCAAGCTTGCCAGCAAGGCAAGGCTTTCATTTAGAAGTATGTTTGCCTTTGAGATGGCACCAAATAAAACACTTTTATTTTGAAGGCACTTTCTGACAAAGACTAGATTCCGTTCATGCATCTTTCATAGCTAGAAAAAGAAACAGAGTATAGGGCAAGGCCTGGAACACCGAGTGGACAGAAACCAAATGAAGCGCAAGCGAGAGGAAGCACACGGCTTTCTAGCATGATGTCTCTTTGCCAAACACATTTATTTCATTTGGTGGGACTTTTGTTCTGTCCAAGGTGACAAATATTTTCTCCCTTAATAGACCTTTACTGTGTCTTACTTTTTTATTTCTTTTATTTCTACTGAGAAATCAAAGCAGATTTTACTGCAATTCTGGGCTAAATTTCCTTTTTTTTTTTTAAACCTCATCATTGAAGGGCTTCTTGATTAGTTTACATTGTAGAGTATGGCAATGGGTGTTTATTAAAGCACTGGGTCAATGGAAAGTTGTGCCCCCCATCTTCTACCCCACCCCCAGTCTGTCAGCTTGGTAGGATGTCCACCCTGCTAGACCCTAATGACTAGATCCTCAGAAACAGACACACTGAGGGGTCACCTAAATGCCCCTCCCAGGTCTACAAGAGTCTGCCTCATCTGCTGTTCCTAAACCCAAGGATTTGGTTTTGATACTGTGATTTAAACACACACACACACACACACACACACACACACACACACACACACACACACGCACAGAATGTGAAATCTACCCCTTAACAAAAATCTAAGTACATGGCTAACCATATGGATATTATAAATATGTTCTTTGAGAATTTAATTGTAGTACTTACTTTTTTACCTTAAATTCTGTACCTGCTGGACAGCAACGCTGCACAACCCAACTCCAGCCCCAAGCAGCTGCCATCCTACTTCATTCTAATAGATGTTCCTGCTTAATTGAATTGCACACTGCTTGTTCTTCTGCGACCCACTTGTTTCACTTAGAATCATTTCTTTTTAAGTCTGAATATTATTATTTTCTGGCACATGTCACATTTTTTTTTAATTTTTTACTATTAGTATTGTGTGTGTGTGTGTGTGTATGCACATGCATAATGTATGTTTGTGGACAAACATGCCAGTAGTGTGGCTATGGAAGTCAGAGGATGGCCTTGTGGTATTGGTTCTTTCCTTCCATCTCTAAGTGAACTTCAGGGACCAAACTCAGTCTGTCAGACTTGCACAGCTAGCACCTTTACCTCCTCAGGCGTCTCACCAGCCCTGGTTTATTCATCTGTTGACTGATCTATTGTAGTCAGGATGTTGATTATGATGAATAATGTTTGACAAACAAGGCAGCCGAATATATCCCCAAAGTTCTTTTCTCAGTTGTTTGGATGTATACTTTTAAAGTAAGAGTGTCGGCTCATATAATAATTCTGTTTGGAATTTTTGGAAAAAAATATGTATACTGTTTTCCTCAGTGAGCGTAACATTTTAGCTCCACATCTTACCAACACTTCTTTTTTTCTTTTTTTTCTTTTTTGATAATACCCCTTTAACATCTGTGAGGTGACAGCCTTCTGAAACTTTTTCCCTACATTTTCCTGGTGATTTTATGTTCCTCTTGGCCACTTACTTATCTACTTGGGAGAAATCTATTCAATTTCCTTCTCCATTTTTAAATTACATTATTCAGTTTGGCTATTGAGTAGTAAGTGTTCTTATATGTTTTTTAGATACTAATGTCTGGTCAGCTGTACGATATACAGCTATTTTCTCACATTCTGTAAGGTTTTATTTTTTCACTCTGTCCATTGCCTCCTCTCCTGCACAGAGAGAGACCTTTTAGTTTGATGGAATTCTGTGCATCCATTTTGCTTCTGTCGCCACATGTACTTTCAGTGTCATGTGTAAGAAGTCATAGCTACAGATAATGCTGTAGAGAGTTTTATGCATGCTCTCTGTTTGTAGTCCCCCTCTACCCCTTTGGGCCTTACATTTAAATTTTCAATCAATTTTGCGTTAGTTGTAGTGAATGGTTTAGGATAGAACCATGTAATTCTTTTCCAATTTGCCTAACACATGGAAGTAGAGGGACTGGCCTTCCACTATTTTGTAGTCACTAGAACTCAAACGTTTAGAAATCATTTGATTGGGTAAATGTAGGCTTATTTCTGGACTCTCTTCTCTGTTGTTTTGATCTGCATATCTTCCTCTATATTAGTACCATCTTGTTTTGATTGCCATAGCTCTGTAGTATATTTTAATGTAAAGAAGACTAAGATTTACAAATGTAGTTTTTGTATCTCATTTGATTTGCTTGTTAACTAATGTTCTTTGTAGTTCCATATGAATTTCAGAATTTTTTTCTGTATCTATGACAAATTCTATTATAATTTTGAGAAAATTGCATTGAATCTTGAATCATATTGGTTAGTATGGACATTTAGCAAAATTAAATCTTTCAATCCATGAACACTAGATCTTTCCATTGATTTGCATATTCCTTTGGGTTTTTTCAGCAATATTTGATAGTTTCAAGGTTCAAATATTTCATTTGGTTGGTTAAGTTTTTCCTGTATTTTATTGGTTTTATTCACATATGTACATAATGTATTCTGACTGCTTTCTACCTCACCCTCTCTTATCTCCCTCTCATCCTTATCAAGCCCCCTTCATAACTTCATAACTTTTGGTTTTGTTTTGTGACCCATTTAATTTAACCAGGCTTTCTCTGTGACCAATGGATTGGAAGTGTCGATTGGAGCCTTAAGGGGTCCCCGTTGATACACAACTGAAGGCAATGATTTTCCTATCCTTGAAGCTATCATTAGTAAATATTTCAGCATCAGGGGCAGGACCCCGAGCCCTTCTTGCATTGATGCCTGACTGTTGACAGACCCATTTTTTGGCAGACCCATATGCTTTGACTTCATGGTTACAATGGCAATGTCCTACCAGAAGGTGACATTTTGCAGGCCTTCTTGTCTTCTGTCTCTTCTATTCTTTCCACCCCTCTTCTGCAATGGTCCTTGAGTTCTAGAGGGGGTAATATAAACGCCTTGTTTAGAGCTGAGCACTCATCTGTCACTTATGCTTAGCATCATGTATAACCGTGAGTTTCTATTCTTTCATTCAGAGGTTTCTTAATCATGAATTAAAACAATCCATGGCTTGGAAACACAGTTCTAGGTAGGACACCTCAGTTTTTATAGTGGGATGACACTCAGCATCTGCCTTAGCTTCCACAAGAAAACACAGAAAGCATATAGAGAGAACTATATTACCAGAATGTCTTATTTGCTTTCTTATAAAAGGAGGAATCCTACATGATAAGATTTATCATCTATAAAAAAATCTGCTTATGAAGAAAGAAAAAAATACTATGAAAGGACTTCCATTATCATGTGTTATTTAATTATTCAGAGCTTTATGACTAGGTTCCTGAGTTGAGTTTTTAAAAAATAGTGTTTTCTTGTCCTGCTGTCTTTTATGCATAGGACAACAAGTTATATTTGACTTCACAGAGTTTCTCATTTCCTGAAAGGAACGACCAGCTCTATAAATATTGGAGAATAAATATTAGCTTTATGAGAGTACATTTCTCTACTAGTTGAAAAACAGCATGTAATAAAAAAATACAAGAATGTAATATTGAAAATTATAGATCAATATGCCCTCTTATTGTAGATGTATATCTAATCCTTATTCATGGATTCTTTTTTTCAGAAAAATGCATGCTGTGTAATACCACTTGTATCTGTGATATATCTCCACCCCTCACATTTAACAGTATATCTCAAGTGACTCTTGCCTCACTAGTAAAATGTTTCAGGCTTATTTTCCATTGTGATTTTGAAAAATGCTGTGCTTCATTACTCCTAGCTCTAGGAATTAGACATCATCCAAAATGAGTAAAAATGTTCATAGGTTCCTTTCCTGCTGGACCCCACCCCCATGCACCATGAATGAACTCCCTGAAATTATTTTAGAAAATGTTTTTTGGCAATTTTGAGGGAAAAGGAAGTTTTTTGTGAGGGACTTTTTTAAAAAAGTCATTTGAAATCTTGCATAGATAATCAATACTTCTAACTGTGCAAATTGGTATTCTAAAATCTAGACTCTATGTATCTGTAGTAGTAATACAAATGTGTAATCCATTACTGTGTCCCTTAAACCTTGCATTCATACCCCAAAAGGAAGAAAAAGAGTAACCTACATGAAGATGAGACCCTCTTTTAAAGAGAAAATGTGACAAAATTTTGTTCAAATAATTCACTACCATCTGGAAATGACCATCCCTTCACCAAAGGGGCCCCTGCTTCCATGTATCATGGGCAGCCTTTCTTCTGTGTTAACTCTCTGTTGTTCCTCTTTCTGAAGACAGGAAGCAATCAGCTTTGTAAATATAAGCTCAAAAATGAGAAAATTAGACTTACAGGGATGTTTGTGTCTAGTTGTATTGCTATACTTTTCTTCAACAGATTTCCCAAAACACATTTTTATTGTGAAATAGTTTAAGCCTACGGGTTTAACTACCCCCCCCCATATTTATAGTATTGGCTTCAGATCACTAATTTTTAAAGCTAAAAAGAAACCACCTTTCAGCCAGGCATGGTGGCGCATGCCTTTAATCCCAGCCCTTGGGAGGCAGAGGCAGGCGGATCTCTGTGAGTTCGAGGCCAGCCTGGTCTACATAGTGAGTTGCAGGACAGCTGGGGCTACAGGGAGACCCTGTCTCAAAAAGCCCCCCAAAAACCATCTTTCTACTCCTTTCCCCAGAGTAAAATCACTGTAAGCTCATTATATATTATGTATTTATTACACATATGTGTATCATTAAATATGTTATATCTATCTGCATATAACTGCAATACTGTTTTTATATTTACGTAGATGGGATCCTACTGAATATATACTTTTGCAATTTGTTTTTTCTTAACATTAGTATTTTATAATTATCTCCATTAACAGTTAATCATCAGTTTTTCACAAATGAAGCAGTGTGTCCACCTTCACAAAAAAACACTTACCTTTCCTTTGTATGTTCTAGACAATCACCTGACTGTCCCCATCTTTTTTTGACAGTAGATGTATGTATGAGCAGTTGATGTGATAATGCCATATCCCACTGTTCAAGGACAGGCAATTGAGGTACACCTGCTCTCTGCATCTACTGCACAGCCTTGTGTTTCGTTTTGTTGTTGCTGCACGATGAGCCAATCTCCTTTTCTATTGCTTTCTGTTATGAGCAGCTTTTGATGTGACTTAATCAAATCTAACTGTGTCAGAAGAGTGAGCAGTGTCAAAGAAAACACACAGACAAACTAGAAAGTGGACGAAGGAGGAAGGGTATTTTCAGCCTTGCAGTTTTGGCATTCAGGTAGTGTGTCTGCAGGGAATGCTTTGGAAGTAAATTTGCACATTGTTCACACTCCATTATCTCACAGGTCAGCTCCTGTAGCAGCCTTTCCCATTAGACCAAGAAAAAATTTCCTTTTGTTTCATAATAACATTAGAAAATGTGCATGATTCATAAAAAGTTTAGTACCTTGTTAAATATTTCAGACCAATCTTGTTGCAAATGCTTTTTTAGTGTCTGGTTCCTTCACAGAGTGAGAGCTATCAAAAATTCTCAGGTGAGGGCTGGGGAGAGTATTCAGCAGTTAAGAGAACGTACTGCTCTTGCGGAGAATCCATGTTCAGTTCCCAGAACCCATAGCTGACTGCTCACAGATACCTGCACCTCCAGCACTAGGAGAGCCTATGCCCTCTTCTGGCCTCCACAGGCACCTGTACTCATGTGTGCATACTCATGCATGCAAGCACACACATGCACCACAAATTAAAAATAAAACTAAATCTTAAATTCTCAGGTAAATATATATTTGTATGTTTTGGCAGATTTTAAAGTTGTTTAATGGACCATTTGACCTAGCATATGATGAATCTTTTTCAAATGATCAAATGAATAAACTAAGTAATAAATATCTGTAGATGGTACATAATAATTTTGCTTAGAAGTATTATAGAATTCTTATTAAATATCTTTTCTTTACCGAAACAACGAACCTAAACACTTTAACCTCTATGAATGAAAACAAGTCTAACTACAAGGAGAAGATCAGAGTTTCCCAAGACTATCAGTTTCCAAGAGGACAAAGTTAAAGTGCATTTAGTATTCCTAATTTATTTAAGATTCACAAGAAGTGTCCTCGACATTAAAAGTTTAAGTTATATATCTTAACAGTTTAGGCTCTTTTCTAATTGTGTTACTATTTTGCCACTCAAAAAAATTGATACTTTTTTTAGATTGATTTTATGTTTGTATATGATCACCTGTTGCTCCAATTCCTCTTACTAAAAAACCAAGAACAACAACAAAAAACCCCCCAAAAACGTAACTTTAAAAACTCAAGAGTAGAGCTGGGAGTTGTTTCAGCACCCATGTTAAAAGCCAGGCATGTCAGTGAGTGCCCATGATCTAAAGACTGGCAGGTGGAGACAGGTAGATCCCTAGAACCCATTGGCCATCCAGCCATTCCAGTCAAATTGGTGAGCTCTAGGTTCCTCCAGAGGCCCTATCTCAACTGATGAAATAGAAAGTAATTGAGGTGGACACTCGACATTGACCTCTGGCACACACACACACACACACACACACACACACAATTCAAGAGTAAAAGAAATCAATTCTGCAGTGGGCATAGCCTTTCCTGGGTTCAGTTATTGTCTGTTTCATTATCTATTCCCTTCTGTAGACTGCAGATGATGACACTGTAAATTTCTTCACACTTTCCAACTGTAGTTTTCTGTCTTAAAAAAAAATGAGTATTGGGAACTGCCTTTGGGCTCTCTTATCAATGATCTGATCATGCCTGAAATCAAGTTTATGGAGCTTTTACTCCCTCCTGAATCTTTATGTTTGTTGTATTGGGTGGAATTCTGCTAAGCTAAAATTTGTGCCAAGTTTAGTTTTCAGCAGACTTTTCTGAGTGTAAGTCCTCAGAAAATAGGGTTTCTGTTAGAAATTCTGACACGTGTTCCCTGTGGCTGCTCTGTTGCCTGTCACCATGCTGCTTAGGCTTGGGTGGTTGGGAAATGCTTTTGAGTCTTGGCTCTTGTATGTTCTTAAGTAGATTTTTTTCTATGGTAGTACTGATACTTCCTAGGAAATAACTACTGTTACTTTCTTAACAATAAGTTTATGGTGTTCATCAATATCTCCATGAGACCTGCTGATGGACTTGGGTTCATTTTTAGGATGCTTGTTAATAATTGTGGTGAGCTCCCTACAAAGTGTGTATTCTATCACTGATGACTTTAGAAAACCAAATAACCATACTGTGCATCCATCTGCCTCTGAGTTACTGCATCAGGATTCTGCTCAAATTAGTACCAGACGTACTGCCTTCCCTAACTTCCTCTTCCTTTTCTCTCAGGGGCTGAAGTGCTGGAGGATAGCAGCTGGCATTTATTTATTTATAATTATTTTTGTGAATTTCATAATATATTCAATGAAATATAGTCATACCTACCCCTATTTCCCTGCTCTGACTCCCCCCAGATCTTCCTCAACGTGTTCCCCCTCCTCCTCTTCAGTTAGTGACATTCATAGGCACATGTGTTTGGGACCATCCACTGCAGACGAACAGCCACAACTGCAAAGAAGCAGGATTCTCCCTCCCCTGGCATCTCTGAGCTGCCCCATAGCTCCTCAGTTAGAGTGGAAGCCTCATGAACTCCTTTCCCATCCATGCTGGAGATCAAGCTTCAGAATAGCAAGAGGAAACTTGCCTAGTAACAGAATTGCTGTCATATTTCTACATTTTGGTCTTTCTATTTTATTTCAGGGCTGACATGAATTTTTAAAGGTGTATTTTAATATTTTAAATTGTGTGTGTGTGTGTGTGTGTGTGTGTGTGTGTGTGTACATATTTGCAGGTGTGTGTAGGTGCCCACAGAGGCCAGAAGGTGGCAGTCCATCCCCAGGAGCTAAACTTACAGGTGGCTGTGAACTGCCTAATATGGGTGCTGCTATCCAAAAGTGGGTCTTCTGGAGGAGCAGTGTCCACTCAACCACTGAGACATCATTCCAACAATTCCAAGATTTTTTGTAATGTTCTTAAATTTTTTGTTATTATTTTTTATCATTTTATGTATATGAGTATTTGTTTAAAATATTTTTTATTTTATGTATATGAGTATTTCACTTGCATGTATGTAAGTGCACCCATGTCATGCAATTCCCACCAAGGTCAGAAAAGGGCATCGGATGCCCTGGAGCTGGAATTACAAATGTTTGTTAACCACCACGTGGGTGTTGGGAATTGAACCTGGGTCCTCTGGGAGAGTAACCAGTACTCTTAACTGCTGAGCCATCCATCCAGCCCCAGTTTTTTGTACTGTCTTATGAATAGTAATTATCACTAAAAAGCTTACCTCATAGAAGGTTAATCATGATATTGAATTATAAGTTTTTCAAATAAAACCTGAAAAGATATCCATTACAATTTGAAATGGCACAGAGTAGAAAATATGAGTGTGAATCTTAATTCAGATGTGAAAATTAGCAACTTTATGTCACAAATTGAAACTGAATTTGGATTGTTTTAGACAAAAATGACCATGTGAAATTTAAAGATAATTCATCATCACCAAATGTGTTGAAAAGACAAAATTAGTTTAACATATCTAAACAGAGCCCAAGGCTGGTAAGTGTTCGGAACTTAGGAAAATCTTAAATTTCAAGTGTGTTTTTAGTACTTGAGACATAGACATAAATAGAGACCAAGGGTCTCAAGGATACTTGTATAAGAGAGAAATCACTATGGAGAATCCTCCTGATGTGGTAAACGAAAGCAACCATATTGTTGGAGTCAATTGATGCTTAATTTCAAGGGCAGTTATGCTTTTTCAGTATATGATGAAAATCTACACTACAGTAACAAACACCCTATCCTCCTCATGATTTTTTTAATTCCTCCCTAATAATTTTACTTTAAAGTGATCCACTCTGTAAGGCACTATGGAAATTTAGAGTCATAACAACATAAGGGTGCTATATTTATTTTATCAAACAGTGAATTTACCTAAAGTCAGTTGTAAACTTCACTTGGATATAGGTCTCTAATACACATCTTTTTAAAAAAATTAAGTACTACTTGAATTGAAAATACATTTTAAGACTATAAGTATATAATGCTGGTATACCCAGCAAGTGATTGATCATTTTAATTTACATGCAACACTTTATTTCCTCTTAAAAGTAAGGTTTCACTCAAGGGGAGAAATAATAAGACATCCATGTGTGGTGTACCTGACTCACTGATTATGTCTCCATACAGAGAAAGAGGTTATAGAGCACAGACATGCTCGCACCCCCAGCCTGGCAGAGATAAAGGAGGAAAGGTAAGGGGAAGGGTAATTGCCAGCCAGCTTTCTCTTTTCTGTTATCCCAGGATCTGGCATGCGGCCAGCACTTCTTTAATTTCATTGCTTCTGTTGCTAGCACAGAGTTGGTGCTTGTGGCTGAAGTTAGGAAAGGGAGTTCCTATGTAAATAAAAGACATTTTCCCAGATTCTTTCCCAAAATATGCACAGCACTTGAATAAATACTACAAGTGAAAAATTTCCAGATAATTTTCACAAGACTGTTTCCATTTATTTGGAATTTTCCACACACACAATTTACTGAAAACTATTAAAAACTCCATTCTAAAGCTTAGCAGAGAACACATACTAGCCTCTCCCTCCCAGAAAGGATGAGCTAAAGAAATAAAATTTTTGTTTCATTTAAAAGCATTCATTGGTGCTGGAGAGACGGCTCAGTGGTTAAGAACACTGACTGTTCTTGCAGAAGACCCGGGTTCGAATCCCAGCACCCACATGGCAGCTAACAACTGTCTGTAACTCCAGTTTCAGGGGATCCAATGGCCTCTTCTATCCTCCATGGGCATCACACAACACGGGTGAACTTGCTTACATGTAGGCATAACACTCATATGCATAAAAAATAAAATAAAATAATAAAAGCATTCATTATTTTGAGGTTGGAAAAATGGCTCAGTGGTTAAGAGCACTGGCTGTTTTGCAGAGGATCTAGGTCCGATTCCCAGCACCCACATGGCAGCTAACAACCATCCATAATTCCAGTTCCAGGGGATCCAATGCCCTTTTCTAATCTCTGCAGGCATTGCACAATGCAAGTGACCTACCTACATGCAGGCAATATACTCATACATATAAAAAAACTAAAAATAATAAATAAAATATTTTTTAAAGATCGTTATTTTAAAATTTGAAGTAAAATCAACTTAGACGTTTCACAAGTATATATAATTGAAAACTTAAATTACAGCAGTCATGATAATACAGGTTTTGGTATTTTTGGGGAGGTCAGTTTTCTCATGAGAAATATTGCTAATTTGAAGTAATGGGTATGATGTTAAGAAACTCCATTCTCAGGAAAACTATTTATTTATAAAGATGGTAACATGAATAAACCCCATAGAAAATGCAATTTACAAAACCTATTTTCACTTATGCGTGTCCTGGCAAAGTGAGACATAGTGCTTGAAGGAAATTCTGAGAATCCTTCTCATTTGTGGAAAATATGCTGTTGCTCAATCTAGATTGAAAGTGCCCAAACTACATTTTATATAAATAGGAGGTGACAAGGTACAAGTACGATTAACGGTTTATTTTACTGCACTTGTAATATTTTTTTTTCTAAAATTACCTTACACAGCTTCATTTACTGAGGTCCTGGAAAGCATGTGTAGAACTTGGCTCATAGCAGGTTGTGATTTAAATGGTTGCTGAACAAATAAATAAGACAATTAATTAAAGGTGGCCAAGAAAGGTGACTGCCAAAATCCCCTAACTTCCGTGAGCTGGGTACCAGATGGGAAGGGTTCTTCTTTCATGTTCTGTCTCCAAGGCCCACTTCTATTGCTGTGGCTTTGGCAGGCTCTCTTCTTTGAGCCCTGTATGCTCCGTGCCATGTGTTAGCATATTTTCCTGGAACCAAAGTCAGGGAAATATTGTTTCTAAAAATATGCTTGTGAGGTTTTAAAATGTAATGTCTTTTCTGCTAGTCCATTCACTAAGGGACTCTGATGACATTCATGTGCAAAAAAAAAAAAAATAGTGCAATCGTATGTTATTCATGCAACAAACATAACAATTATTTTAACAAAATAGGCAAACTCTTCCATTTCTAGGAAATCTCACTTTTGTGAATTTATGGCGACAGGCACCCTATGCTTACTAAAACTAATAACTAAAACATTTACTTACCACTCATTTATACCAGGAACTTCTCTTTGCACATATTAATGAGTGTAACAACTGGATGGTAGGTAATATTTGTTACTTATAGCTTATAAATGAGGAAATTTAGCCTTCAACCTTTTAAGAAAGATGACTGGCAATTTGTTAATCTGAGAACTGATTTCTCTCTGTGTCTCTCAGTCGCTTTGTCTCTCTTTCCTTCTCCCCCTTTTTAGTGTAAAATATTTATTATTTTCTTTTCTGATATTATATTATGACAATGTATTAATCATCCAGGAAAAAATGAAAAAAATTTACACTGAACATTTATCTATCTACATGATGCATTATTCCAACCCTCCATCCGTCTGTCCATAAATGAGCTCATCTTACTTGTAGCCAAATTTCAGACTAGGTGGTAGACCTCACTACATTTCTTCCTATATCCTTCGGCATGTGTATTATGACCAGAATTCAAATTTAATATATGATTAAAAACACCCAGTTCTTTTTAAAAAATATATTTATTATTTTTATTTTATGTGTATGTGTGTAATGCCTACATGTATGTAAGTGCACCTGTGACATTCAGTGCCTGCAGAGGTCAGAAGAGGATATCAAATCCCAGGGAACTGGAGTTGCCCACCATGTGAGTGCTAAGAATTGAACCCAGGTCCTCTGCAAGAGCAGACAGTACTGTTAACTGCTGAGCCATCTCTCCAATCCCAACACACAGTTCTTCAGTATTTGTTTCCTTTGTGCCTATGTCACCAAAATCTGTATCACCCCAGAAGGTTCCCTTGTGACCCCTCCCCTCCCTGCTCTAACCCCCAGAGTAAACCAGTTTTTTTCCTAGAATATAATCTAAATGGAATCACATACAATGCATTCTTGTGTCAGGCATATTTCTCAAAATATATTATTTCTCAAATTAATTAATCCAGTCCTCAGTTTACTGGAAATTCTTTTCTATTCATTGCCATTTCTATCCATCTGTTGGTAGACTCCTGGACTCTTCTCATGCTTTGACTACTGTGAATAAATTTCTTGTACAAATTGCTTTAGAGTATAGAATCCATTTCTGTTAGGTCAGCACTAAAAGTAAAATTGTAGACAGACGTAGGTTTGGTTTTAGGAGAGATTATTTACATTCCCATTAACAATACTGGTCATTTTGTTTTCCAGTTTTCCACAACCTCAATAACACTTGGCTTTGTCACATTTCCATTTTAGTCATTCAGGAGGAAATGCGTTTTCCTTGACCAATGCATTGAAATCGTTTTCATATGCTTACTGGTCTTTCATGTATCTTCCCCTATAAAGTACACATAAAAATAGTTTTAAAATTTGACATCTGTTTTATCAAGATTTTTTCTTTCATAGCTTTTTTATCTGTATCTCATTTAAAAAAAAAAAAAAAACCTCTTTATCCTCAAATAAAATAAGTTCTATGGCTTTTGCTGTCTCTTTTTTTTTTTTTTTTTAAGGTCAAAACCAAACTTTACACTGGGAATTAAGATATTAATAACTCAAATATTAATTATTTGAGCTTTGGGTTGGTTAGATGTTTGTGATTCACCAATCCTGGTCTGTAGAAGTAGTGTAAGATGGTATTTTTCCCCATCATCTCTCTAGTATTCTTGAAGCTTGCAAAGATTCAAAACACTTTAGCTTGCAGAATAGTAACTAAAATGAGATGGTGTACTTGGAAGTCAGTACAGTAAGGCCCAAAAAGAAATGAAGACATAGGAAAAGTTCATTGTAGTAAACTGCTCCAGTTTAGCACACAGTGTGAGGTAGAAGGCTAACTTATGTAACAGAGAGGGAGAGAGAGAGATCCATGTCAAGGGTCAAAGCCAGATTGCCTGGCTATTTTCACAGTCAGCATGATAAAAAAGGATAGTATCAAATATCCAGACTGCAATAAATATGAGGAGCCAGGTCCAAGGTGCCTCCTCACCTTCTCACCCAGTTTCAACACCAACATGATCAAGAAGAGTAACATGAAAAGCCAGGTGAGCAGTACTCTGAGCCAAGGACTTCCACATTTAAACAGTTTAAAGAGGCTGTTGCAGGGCTAGAATAAGGGAGATTCTCCCTGGCAGCGCAGCTTGTGGGAGAGCTGAAAGGGCAGCGAAGATCAGAAACCCACCAGCTTGGAGCCTTGTCCTCTTGCACACTTCCCCCCCCCACACTAAATCCTGAACCTGTCACATGATAATAAAGAATAAGATTCAGTTCCATCAATCCTCTATTTTTAATTTTTACGTTTAGATTTATGGTTCTTATTGAATTAATTTTTATTTATTATATGAGGTCAGAGTAAGGTTAATTGGTTTCTACATGAACATTTAATTTTTTTTCAGCACTGTTGGTTAAAGAGATTTGCCTTTCCCTATAGAAATTCCTGAGTGCTATTCTCAAAATCAAATGATGCTCTACGTGTTCACCTGTTTCTGGACGCCACTGTGTCCCATTGATTCTCCAGCTTTTTTTGCCAGTACCACATGGCACTGAAGTACTGTAGCTTTATAGCTAGTCTTCAAGTCAGATACATATTCTCTGTGTCTTTGTTCCTTCCTTACAAAATTGGCTTATGTATCCTAGTTCTTGTGAAGCTTTATATCCATTTAAGAATCAGCTGGGTGAGGTCATAATTGGAAGCATGCTGATATTAGGTCTCAAACTGGGTAGAATTTCAGTCTGTCAGCTTGCACTATCTTTCTACTTGTACTGGTCTTCTTTAGTATCTGTCGTAATATCTTATTTATATTTTAAATTTCTCATGTCTATTATTGAATTTTAGGGTAGATAATAGCTCATATTATTTTGTTGTTTATATGATAAAGCTCTTATGTGCCTATAATTGAATTTGGGTGTTTTAAAAAAAATATTGAGGATGGTTTGAATATATTTCTTGGCTGCTTTAATGGAGAGGGCCTGGAAGTAGTGCTCCCTCGGGAGCATCAAACACACTTGGTCGCCAGATCTTTGTTTCCAAATATTGTCCTTCAGTAATGCGAAGTAGAGCTCTCTGAAAAAAATTGCTGTTTTGCTGGCTGGGCTGGTGAAAACAAAAGATGAACTTGGAGTGTGAGTGTCTTTCGAAAAGCAAATGCTCAAAACAAAAAGATGCAGGCGTGTCAGAAGGAAACAGAAGCCAATCTGAAAGAGTTTCCCAAGATCAAAGCTGGGCTAATCTGAGCAACAAAATATAGTATGTGATTGCAACCCGAAGGACAAGAAGGACACATGAGTCCATCTTGATATAAATAAATGATTGAACAAATTTAAGTAGAAGACAGCTCCTCCTTATAAATGAACTCCAAATAGTAAAGGTCAATTTCCCCCTCCAGAAAGTGAAGCTGAACCTCTCATATGTGTGGACTGCATTTTCGGTCTTCCAGAGGGAAAATACCAGTGTTCTTATGCAAAGACCCAGTAAAAACTGCACCAATTAAGCAGTCAAGATCACTGGGGATAGATCATGATATCACTTCCCAAACCCTCGGACATGGTACAAAGTAAACCCAGTAACCCAGATAATCTTCCCAGTAACCCTGGTTAGTCATCAACAATCCCAAACAGAAGAACATTTTGCAAAATGCACAGCCATCACTCTCAGCTAGCATCAGGATAAACAAGAAAACTGAGGAACTGCAGAACTTGTTCTATCCATAAGACACTGCGACTGGATGGCTCAGCACTGTGAGAGTTACTGGACTGGATCCTGAATTGGAGAAAGAAAACCAGCAGAAACACTGATGGGATTGAAATGAAAATTTTATTAAAGTTGTAATAATAACAGATCTGATCAAAGTTACTATGGCTCAAGTAGAGTCTCAGGGCCTAATTTCTGGCTGTCCAGACTCATTCCTCTCAGTCCTTCCCTCCCTCCTAGGACTTTGGCTTCTCCTGAAGGTGTCTGATAAACTCCTGCCTTCCAGAATGAAATCCAAATTCTCGAGTTGGTTTCTGGGACATTCATAGTCTCATCTTTCCTTAACTTGCATCTCTATCCCTGACCACTTGCTCCCTTTATTCATTTCTGCCATATATTCTGAAGGCCATTTCTTTGCGGTAGCTGACTACATCTTGTTGATTCTGCTGTTCTTTCAGCTTGAAGATCATTCTCAAGCTTCTTCACCCTCAAAACTCATCGTAGAATTCAGCACAACAGTGGAGCTTCTCTTGAAAGGCTCTCGGGGAAGGGGCACACCCCTAAATCTTTTTCTAGCAGCATATAGTCCTTCCTAGTTGCCTGCATGCATGCCTATTGGATATGCCTTTCCTGCAGTAACAAGTCCCCAGTTATTCATGCCTCATGTCAGACATTAAGCACAGTGCCTGGCACATACTCACTGTTCGACCATTGTCCAATAAATAGATGAATGGATGCATACAGGAATGAAAGGTAGCAAGTCCATTAAAACCAAGTTGTGGTTTTTTTTTTTTTTTCGTAATCTTTACATTTATTTGAATCTGACTAGCACAAAGCAATACATTCAGTCTATTAATAAGTAAAATGATCCCAGTTGCCACTTTAAAAAAAGTGTTATATCAGCTGTCAGTCATGAATTAGGGAGGGACCCATGGGTCCTACCTTTCCCTGATGAAGAACTGGCTACTGACAGATTCTGGGGGAAGGACAGGATAATCATTATCTTCAGTTGACGATCCAATGAAGTGCCCACCAAGCTCCAATGGATAGTTCCAAACTCACAGTCACACAGTTGATCCTGGTTTAATTCAGTGGTTCTCAAAAGAAAAACAAAAGGAGACATGAATGCTTAAATAGAGGATGGGAGACTGCAGTAATCAGAGTGTACTTTATACATTCATGAAACTGTCAAAGTACAACTTCAATAGAAGTTATAATACATTTTTTAAAGCATTAGCTTTTCAGAAGTAGAAGTCTTAATTCAATTATGATGTGTTTGCAAGATGTGGAGGCAGAGATAGTAGTTTACCTTAAAAGTAACAGAAAAGTATGGTGTGTAATTTACAATAAATGAAATGGGTACTATACTGTTGCTGTTTTAGTCTGTTGGTATTTGACAGTGTCACTAATGCTAGAGTATACATTTATCTTCATTAGCCTTACCAAGGTGATCATTTCTGATGTAGATGGCCCAGCTACTTTCTGGGATTTTAATTTGCCAATTACTGTACCCATGGCTAAGAACAGACAGTGATTAGTTTCACATTTTGCTCACTGGGCAGCTTAATGTTCTTGTCACCTTACATTGAGTTTTAAATGTGCACAGCACAAAGAATGTCAAGATATTTCTCAGGTTTACAGTAGTTTGGAGGGGGGTGTCATCCCTAGTAATTTGAATTGCTTTGAGACACAGAAATTAAAGGGTCTAAATGATTAATAACAGAACAAGATAATATGGCAAAAATGTATCTGGAAAGTTAACATGAGTGTGTGGGGGGACTACAAAGTCTTATGCATATCTTTAATTTTCTTTCACAAAGGCAGCATTTGCTAGTCCCAGGAATCTGAGTGCTAACTTGCTGATTTAGATTACTATCCTTTAAAGAAAGAACGAGGCAGTGATGTGATCTTGTTTATAAATTAGCATTCAACCTCAATAATTTTCTTCGTTGAGTATTCTAAGGTGCCACTAGGTCACTCCAAACAGAGAATGAGATGCATTGATTTTTAGCACAATGAATATTCACTACCTTGCACATTGAACAATTCTGTTCCAGCTATTACTTAACAATGCCACCTCCTTAAAATTACCATATAATGTGGAAAAGTTCTCTTTGGAAAAATCCAAAACATGTAGCAGTTTTGTCTACTGTTCTTCTGCTGAATTGCCTGAGAATAAAGCCGGCTTGTATCTGAGATTTAACCTAGTGCCGTTATTAGAAGAAAAGATTATCATTTTAAGAAGACATGGGGAAATGTCAGGCACACAGCATCCCAAACATAAGTTTTATTTGCTAGCCTCTTAAAGAATTTGTTTGCATATAATGTTGTTCACACCACCAATAAGAGAAAATGTATTTAATAACTACTCAGAATTAATATGCTGTAGTATGCATGGCTGCCTAATTTAATTTATCTCTGATTAAGCCTATTATGTTTGAGATCACTTTACAGAAGAGATTTTTTTGCCAGCTGTAAGCTTATTTGAATTGTAATATAAGTTAATAATGTGTGAAATAACCAGTGGTGCCTCCTTCTAAATGTTAATTGTGCCAACTGACTTTCTGAGTTGTTGTATACCCAGATCATTTGTTGGCATTACTTAATCTCTTGCATTAAGACCATATATTGGAAAAAATGTGAAATTGACTTCTTTAGTACACAAAGACAAATGGAATCGTGGTGCTTTAATTCCAAAATCCAGGGAAAGGCAATTGCTTTAGAAACAGTAATCTGAAAATTGATGATCAGTTAATCTTATAGCATGACACTGAATATAGCACATATGTACATCTTAGATGACTTCTGTTTTAAATATATCCCTTCAATATTGGATCAAATGAAGCAGTAACCTCACATTTTGTCAGGACTCTCCACAACATCTGCCTTGATGTCTAGGCCCTCAAGTGTCTTCAGTAGGCCCAGCATGAAAGGGAAGGGTCTGTGCTCTTTGGCGATTTATCTCTGCACTGTTGACCAAACTGTTCATTATGCCTGTGGTAAACCAACTGTTTATCACTGGCCAGACTAATTCTACTTTTCAGTGTTTTAAGCGGTTATCACCAAAATGGTGATTGCATTATATTCCCTTCTCAGTAGTTGGCCAGGTACAGAGTTATAGACAACCTATGGTCTGCATTGCTTTGAATGAAAACTTGGTTGTTTGTAGATATATTTAAATTTTGTAATTTTATTTCTTCTTATTCATACCTAAACTGCTTTTTCCACTATCTGGATTGCTTTGTCTAGCCACCCAACTGAAACTCTACCCAGCCCTCCAGGTCCTCTTGAAGCCTTACCTAAGGAGAGCAGCTTTCCTAACCATCTCAGGCCTTTGGCCACCTCCTCTGTAAGCTTGTCCTGTAATCATTTGCCTCGACCATTTAGTTACCATCCAAAGATTCCACTGTAGACTCCCTGAAGAGACAGGTTTTGATTTTTAAAACTCTATAATCCCACACTGCCTTACAGAATTTCTTGTTTTAAAAAAATGATGTCAATGGCTAGTGAGGATTGGAGAGCAGACTGCCAACGTGACGGGGGAGAAATGAATCTAGCACAAATTTTATATGAATAAATACATACATGTGAAGAGATATAAATCATTTGTGTGTTCTGTTTGTGTGTATGAAGCACAAGCTGGCATGCCACATTTTAAAGGGTAGAGTTCATAAAATGGATTATTTTTTCCTTGTTAGAAACAGCACTTTGTAGACCTGTAGTTTGAATCTTGATGTATGTAAAATATTGTTTCAAAGGTCTCCATGTAATCCTGCTGGAGTAATTAAAATATGTGTGTCACTAACAGGGACTTACCTTCAGGCCTGTTAAATCAAGGAATAATGTCATTTCTACACAGCTCACCAGATGATTCTAGTAAGCAGCCAAAATTGAGATCTACTGGTATAAAGGAAACTTAAAGGTCATTAAATCCATTCATTCGTCTGGTGCTTCACTGCTTTCTACATCTGTTTAGTAATGAAAGATGAGTACTCCTGATACAGGGATTGAAATTGCTGCTCTCTAATGGTGGTATCCTGTCACATACAGTCCTCCCCAGATGCCACTCAAGGTGACCCACTTTTTAGTTTGCAGGAGGGTCCCAACTTTAATGCCAAAGTGTCACATAGTAGGACATCATCAGTCTTGGACAAACCCAACTGTTCTTTGCGCTACTGCCAGCCCACTCATTTGCTTGAATGCTTTTGATACATTTTCTTTTAGTAAAAGGGGAAGTGATTACTGGGTAGACTTTCCACAGGAAAAGATACAAATAATTAAGACATGCCAAAGCTTTGGCAGTCTTGAGAGAAAGATATACCAAGAGGAAAAACAGGGGAGATATTGCAGCAGATTCTTGGAGACTTTCTGAAGTTAAAATGAAAAGGGGCTTTACGACACATAAAGAACTTCAAAATATTCATTCACTTTGATCTCTGCTTTTAGGTAAATTAAGAATGATTTTGTAATGTAAAAAAGTATTAGGAGGGACTAGAAAGATGGCTCAGCAGTTAAGAGCACTTGCTGTTCTTCTAGAGGACCTGGGTTCAGTTCCCAACTCTCACATGGCAGTTAACACCATCTTTAACTCCAGTTCTAGGGGATCTGATGCCCTCTTCTGGCCTCTGTAGGCCCCAGGCCCACACATGGTGCACCTACATACCTGCAGGCAAAACACCCATACACATAAAATAAAAATAATTTTTTAAAACATTAAGAGAAAAATCCAAAATATGTGTATGTAATAACTAGATCTGTAAATTGAGGAATATTATCTTTACAAATGAGAAAAGGATTATTGCAGACTGCATGGAAAGTTGCTGACAGTTGATCTCTGGTTCCTGGAGCTTTTTTTGTTCACATCCTTGAAGCATCTTTTTGATTGCACATTCTTTTATTCCAAGCAACATTTAGCACAGTTCCTTCCTTTAAGATAAAAGTAAAGATTGGTAGATTAGTAGAAAGGATGAAAGTATTTTCATTTTTACTAGTTAAATGCATAATGATATTAAAATTATTCATCACGAATAATTTGAGTTGCATTTTGATGGAACCTAGGACTGAACTTACCCACTGCTACCTCCTATTTCGGTCCCATTGATCACTGAGCAGTCAGTCTGATCACTGCATGGTTGATTCATCTCATTCACTGATTGCCAACTTTGCCAGATGTGCTTCCAGCAATCTGTCTTCATAACCAAATCAAATCAACTATGCAGCGATTCAGCCAACGGTTGAGTGTCCAGCTGTCTGGATGCAACTTGAGATGAGATATTAAGCTGTACTTGGGAATGTCTACTTCCATTGAAATCATAATAGACTTTTCTCCCACTCTGAAATTTGTATGCTGCTGTGGAAAGAATCCTCAATAAATAAAAATTTTAGAAGATTATGCTCTGCCTTTTTCCTTAATGAAAATATGTAGCTGGATTTGTAAAATGCAGAGAAACGTGCTAGAATCAGAAGAAACATGTGCTTCAACTCATTCCATCTTTACCCATAGTCTGTTAATAGGTATTACCTAAAAGAAACAAAAAGCAGGCCCTGTCATCCAATGTTTGCATAATGCCAGGTAAAACAAAATCAGATGGGAGCCTCAGATATGACTTAGTGTGGATTTAAGATGAGAGGCGAAGAGGGCTAGAGATGAAGGAGATGTGTTTCTAAATGATCTAATATCAATTGTATTACAATTATTTGGAGGGACTCCATCTGACCTTATAACTTTGCAGTTAAACAAACTCCGTCCAAAAATGTCAATAAACTGATGCAAAGCAGAAGTACTTTCCCTAAGGCTTTGTCTAGGCAGCCCACTTTCCTCTCACCCCTAATCATCTGTACACACATTCCCCTACCACCCTTCAGTGATACTGACAAGAAGTTTCCAAGGACTTGCTTAGCAGGGATAGGATGGCTGAAAATTAAAGCAAAATCCCTCCCCCTTCCTTGCTATATTTTGAGAGACTGATGTCACATCTTCCTCAAATTGATGATTAGTCCTGGTTTCTGGAGCCAAAGTAAGAGAGATGCTCTAAAGATGAATTTTTGAAAGGAAGTCAGCTTTATTTTGTCTGACGTACCCTAGAAAATAACAGAGTTAATATAAGTTGGGCAGTACTCCCCCACAGAATCCAGAAAGTGTTAGAATTTTCTTTGAGGTAATCAAGTTCTCTAGGTAAACAAACTAGACCACAGTGAATGATGCATAGTAAATATGTATCATTGCAAGGTAAAACTATACGACTTGGAATTTCTAGTGTTGTTAGACCAAACATATATGCTTTTATATGTTCCTATTCCAGAAGTTGCACAATTTTTTTTTTAATTTTGAAAGAAAAAAAACCTATAAAGCAGAGACAACAGAGAGTAAGCGAGAGAGAACAGATGATGGTACTCAAAAAAGAGATGCTACCCAATCTGGGGATGACGGCGGTGATTACTGAGGAGTCCCAGGGATATATGGAGAGAAGCTACCGATTCCTTCTCCAGGACCCTCTGGGGACTGAGAAAGATACTAGGAGTGAGACTGAAAAAGGCAGCGTGATGCAGATAGTTGCAGGGGCATTAGTACCTAGAGTAGATACATGGGGTAGGTAGGCCCCACTCCTTCCATGTCCTAGTTTGGCTTCTGTTGCTGAGATAAAACACTGACCAAAACCAACTAGGGGAGGAAAGGGTTTGATTCAGCTTACAATTCCCAGATCACAGTCTACCACTAAGGAAAGACAGGCAGGAACTCAAGATAGGAACTCAAGCAGAGACCATAGAAGGTTACTGACTTGCTCCCTCTGGCCTGTGCTTGGCCTACTTTCTTAACAACCTAATACCCCCTGCCCAGGTATGGCACAGCCCAAAAGGACTGTGCCCTCCCATATCAATTAGCAATAAAGAAAATACCTCACATACATGGCCATAGGCCAATCTGATGGAGGAAATCCCAAAACTGAGGTTTCCTCTTCCCAGGCGTGTCAAGTTGACAACTGAAGCCAATCAGAACTCTTCCCTACTAGACACAGATGTACCAATTTCCTATTGTTCCTTCTTGAAGCTTGAAGGAGAATGCAGGGCTGTATCAATTCGATGTTTTGGACCCAGGGACCGGGCTTTCAGAAGGGGGCAAACCTGCACAGAGAGGACAGTTATGACCATCTTGTACCCTGGATGTGCTTGCAACCAGGGACCAGTTCCTAGGCAAGAGTTTAAAGAATCTTACCTGGAGAAACTGAATAGCCTAAAGACTGGCATTTGAAGTCTCACTGAAATGGCTATATTCCAACCCAGTTACCTCATAGGGATGCCCACCAGGGAATATGCACATCTTGACCCCACCAAAGATTTCCTTGGAAACTGAACTCATTCTCCCTGAATATAAATGCATTTATTAGTTTCTATATTTAAGTATATATTACATATGAATATCTTAAATATAATTGAAGAGTGAGAAAAAATTAGTCATTCGGAGATATCTCTCAATATAAAGTAGAGAATAATATATAAAGACTATAGAGACTCAGAGAGAAAGAGACAGAAAGGAGAGGAGAGCCACTGCTTAAGGGGCTCCAAGATGATAAAGATAATTCAAAAAGCAAAAGAAAGGCTTTCAGAAGCCTGCAATGCCTTTCAGAAAGATGAGAGACAGTGTTATAGTTATTAAATAAAGGGAAAATTCTATAGAAAAGGAACAATCGGAAAATAAGAAGTCTATACATATAGATTTCAGAAATGTAAAAGATGAAGCCAAATAGACTTCCTAGAAATCAATTTAGCAAGCAGTGACGGAGGTAGGATGGGGAGGAGGTAAGAGAAGTAGTGAATCCATCTATAAGGTTCAGCATTTACCAAAGGGGTTTCTGAAAGAGGAAAAAAAATTGTGGGAGATAAGCATAAAAAATAATGTAAGAAGAAATTCTGAAAGAGAACAGGAATCTCCAGATTCAGAGGGGCCAGGAAGTACCTAGAACACTGGATTTTAAAAGATCCTCATATAGTTTTTAGTGTGAGACTTCAGAACAGCAGAATTTAAGTTTCCCAACCCTTCAGAGAAACCACACAAATCACATAGATTGCAATGCCAATGGTCTCACCTAAATGCTGGGGACCAGAAAATATTGGAGTACAGCCTAACAATTTTAAGAAGAAATTCCACCTTACTAACATTCAGTTACAAGTTGATACTAGCAAATAAGCTTAAGTAGAATTAAGATATTTTCAGACACAGTAGTCTCTGCAAATGTGTCTTCTGTGGACTTTTCCCAGGAACTACTAGAGAATCTGCTGTATGAGCACGAGCCTATAAATCAGGAGAGGAAACCAAGGGACTCAGAAATGAGGGCTCCGACACAGAAGAGAGGCACTGGGATTTCACAAGGGGGTGTTTAAAAGAAGCCCCAGGCCAAGAGGTGGACAGCTGGCCAGGAATACCTTTAAACCAAACAGACTGGGGGGGGGGGTCTCTGTGAGAAAATGGATCTAACAGATGAACTTCTTGGGTTGACTGTATTAGCAGCGGTTTCCGTAAAAGTTTTATAATTACTTGGGATAGTTTAGAAACATTACACTAAATGAAAAAAGAAGAAAGAATTGAAAACCAGGGGAAAAAGATATTGAGCAAGATCAGAAGTGGGCCTTTACACCACTTGACTCAGTAGTGACCAAGACTACATATTCATAATAGGTAAAGGTAGAATACTGATGCAGTCACAAATCAATCTTCCCACTGGAAAAATCAGGGAAGAAAGTTTGTTAGGAGGTAGTGATGGTACAAGAGTAGCCATTTTTTGCTCATTTTTCTTAATAGTAAGACATTGTATAATGTCTAAAAATTACAATTTAAAAATAAGAATCTATTGCACTACTTAAACATAGGGAAGCAAATGTAAGCTGTCCTGTTGTGCTGGTGGGCTTGAGTCTCACTGAGTTATAATCAGGTTAGAGTTACTTAGCAGTGGGCCTTCCTGTGCTTGGGTGAGACTGTTGATGAACCAGACTGAGAACAGTTGGGTGAGGCAAGTTGTCTAATGCAGGTTACGCTAAAAGAATAAAACAAGAAAGACAGGAAGAGAAGAAGGGAGGGAGGAAGGAAAGAAGGAAGGGAAGGAGGGAGAGAAGAAGGGAGGGAGGAAGGAAAGAAGGAAGGGAAGGAGGGAGAGAAGAAGGGAGGGAGGAAGGAATAAGGAAGGGAGGGAGGGAGAGAAGAAGGAAGGGAGGGAGAGGAGGGAGGGAGGGAGGGAAAGAGGAAGAAACAAGAAAAGAGAGAGAGAAAGAAAGTGGTCAAAGAATTAAAAGGGCTTCCTCTGAGGAGCAGGAAGGGGTACAGAGGAGAGGTAGGAAGGCCATTGGTGCTCTCTTTTGGTCAATATAGTTATGGGCATATAGTGCTGTGATGAATATCAAGTTGCTTGAAAAATTAGTAGAATCGCAAATAGAAGTGACAAAACTAATGTGCACACCTCACTAAAACCAGTAAAATCAAAACAGAAGAAGAACGCGATGGTACTCTTTTTAGTGTCTGTCACAATTAATTTATCTCAGGTGTAGTAACAAAGTGCAAAGTCCCAAGGGCCTCTGCTGTTTGTACTGCAACCCACATTTCTTATCATCCGTATCTATCTTTGAGCTCTACGAGGCTGATTGGTGCTCTCTTACGAAGTCCTCTTTTCCATCATCTGGTCTTCGCATGTAATGTAGTTACTGCTCAAGCTCCACTCACTCTCCATCCTCCCATCATACAAGCATATACTCACCCAGTCATGTCTTCTCAGTCTCCTTGCCCCGCCTCCACCCTCAGACACTTAACCAGCTTGCCTCTCAGCTCTGGGAGGGATCTGTGAGAGCCTCCAGACAACAGTGTCCTCCTGCTCTTCTTCTCCTGTTGCATTGCCTTTGGTGCTTCCTACCCACCCCACGCTGCTTTGAGTCATGGTTTTTTCTCCTTGTCCTGTCTTTGTGAAGGACCTGGAAGGTGACAAGTGCAGGCACCTTATTGTACTGACACTGTTTCCTCCTTGTAAGGAACGGAAGGTGGGAGGGTGCTGATCTAAGCCAGGTACTGCCTCAGATATTAATTAAATGGGTAAGCTAATCTTTTATTAAATGTGAAATCTGTTCAGTCATATGGTCCGTCACTAAACATCTGTATCTGCATAAATAAATACTATCAGAAAGTAAAAATTATTTTCTTTGCTGGATGTGGTGGGACAGGGCTTTAATCCCAGCACTTGGAAGGCAGAGGCGGGCGGATCTCTGTAAGTTCAAGGCCAGCCTGGTCTACAAACTGAGTTCCAGGCCATCTGGGGCTACAGGGAGACCCTATCTCAAAAATAGACCCCCCCCCAAATTCTTTTCTTTGAGTTAACTCACATATTCCCTCTAAGAAGAGAGATCATGCTCAGAACTTGCAGGATAAACTGTTCCCTGAAATTCCTGCCTGTGCTTCTTTCATGGAGAATATGGAAAAATTGTCATCTTAAAGGTTCATGTTTCTGTTTGACAGTGTAGGTATTCCCTGTAGCCTGAACTGAGAATGTAAGTGGGATGTCACCTAGGCCTCCAGCAAAAATGCCCTTAGATATCAACCTGGCTCTGTTACACAGTAGCACTGGCTGAGGCACAATAGGAAAAGACAAGAACACCAATACAAAACAGGAAGCCTGTAAATTCTCAAGGCTATATCATAGTTACCTGGGCAGGGTGCTGAACACAATACCTAGGACTTGGATCCACATTTTTCATACCTTACTCAGGTTTCAATCAGGCTTTATACTAAGACCCCCCACATCTCTAAGTACCCATCAAATGATCTTCTAGCAAATTAATCTCAAGCATTTGTTATGGAAATAACAAAATGTTCAGCACTATCATGCTACTTGCAAACAGTGGAGGGGCCTGGGGTCTTCTGAATAAATGAGGGAGATCTGTTAAATCCTGGCATAGCGAGGCCTTTAGCAGAGACTGCTGAAGTAAAATCTCGGTATAGAGCAACCCTTACCTTTCCCATGAGGCCTTCCTCACAGCTGCATTGGTAATTGGGCACAATCTCTCTTCCCCTGCTGATTTTCCATGAACATCATTTTCTTTCTGATATAATTCACTTGTCTGTGATCTATCCTTTCTGGAATGTATTGTATGTAAAGGATTTCTTCTATTTTTTATTTACTGCTTTTCTTTCAGTTTCTTGGGAATGACTGGCTGAATTAATTTTCATGAAGTCTTTTCTTTGCATAGGACAGTTTTGGAAGACCAAAGAAACCTTAAGGACATCGTCTCTGAGCAGTAGTACCCTAGGACAAAGGGCATGTCAGAGGAAGACCAACTTTCTATTGTATCTTTCTTTCCAAGTAAACATCCCTGTGTGTGTGTGTGTGTGTGTGTGTGTGTGTGTGAGAGAGAGAGAGAGAGAGAGAGAGATGTGTTTGATATGTGTGCATCCCTGTGTAAGAGTGCTGTTGCATGTATGCCACAGCACACATGTGGAGGTCATAGAACATCCTCAGGTGTCAGTCTTTTCCTTTCATCATGTTTAAGATGGAATCTCTTTGTTCACTGATGCACACACCAGGCTAACCAGCCCACAAACTTCTGTGAGTTCTGCCTCTGCCTTCTATATCACCATCAAAGCAGTGGGATCCCAGACACATGCTATCGTATCTGACTTTACGTGGTCTCTGAGAATTCAAACCCAGGTACTCATGCTTGCTAAGCAAGCACTTTACCCACTAATCTGATCATCTTCTCAGACCTTATATATCCTTTCTTAAAATAAAACGTGAGTTTAATAGAGGGTCTTTTTGAAAATATCTTATAAGTGACTGTAATAAACTTGACCAGGTATTTAATCAGCACCATTTATTTGTGATCCCCAAATAATGAATTGAATACAATTCTTAATTTCTCTTCTTTTCTAGAAGGCAGGTTGTAAATGGGCCTCCACTTAGGCCCATAAACTTAATTTATGGATTATTTATCAACAGAGTCTTTTTACTTTTTATCAGAGTAATATCATCTATACCTTCCTTATAGAAGAAAAGTGAGTTTTTAGGCCAGATATAATCACATTTTTCCAATTTTTAGCTAAGTGACCCAGGACAGGTTGAGTCTCCATCTCTCATCTATAAAACTGGGATAAAGCTTCCTGTGAGCAAAGGCTGTGATTGAACAAGCCCCTGTGTAAGAGGCTTTAATGCCTCTCCGTGGCTGGCTCAAGACAGGGCTTGAGCGTCAGGTCCTCTCCCTGCAGAAGGTGGCCCAAAGTGAAGACCCCTAACAATGTTTCTATCACCAAGTAGTCAAAGTGTGACCCCATTATCAACAGGAAGTTTACTGGAACTGTAAAGTCTTGACCCCACAAGCAATGATTCCTTCCCACAGAAGTCTGAGAAACAATTTTTGCCTGTAGAGATCTAAGCAGGCCTGTATGAATCATTGTGTGCAGGTTTTTTATTTTCTGTTTTATATTGGTATATCTCGGAAGCTTGTGGACTTGGGGAGAGATTGGGGAGAAACTTGGGGAGAGACTTGGGGAGAGATCAGCTTATTGCTATAGATAGTAAACAACTCTCCTTTGAGCTCTACTGTGCAAACCAGATAATCCCCGTCTAGATAAAGCCTGTCTGTCCTTACCCCAGCAGCTTCTTTTTGTAAATCTGGAGACTCTCACCACCCTAAACACAGCAGGTCCTGAGTAGGGACCATACCTGTACCTCAGGGCCTGCTGAAATCCTCAAAGCAGCCAATCCCAAGCCTGCCTTCCTCACTTACCAGTTCTTTTCCTAGGCAGTTACACTCAGTCTCTCTGCCTCCTGCTCACCCTGATACCTCCCATGTGCCTGAAGTGCCCCTCCTCTTGGGAATAGAAGTGCACTACCTTTTTCCATGGCTGCCATTTGCTGAGCTGTGGGCTTCACCATATTTCAATAAAACAAAATCCCAGTTATGTATCACAGTAAAGCTGCCCTTTTAAACTCTTTAGCTGTCAATTTTAGGTTCATTTGGAACAGTGTGAGGATAACCAGCAAAGCCATGTCTCCTGATAGGGCATAGCCATGACTCCTGGTAGGGTATAACCAACAGGCCGAAACTCTAGGAGAATGCTAAGCTGCCTCATCAGCCTAAACTAACTTTTTTTTTTTTTGGTCTTTTTGAGACAGAGTCTCCCTGTAGCTCCAGCTGTCCTGGAACCTCCTCTGTAGACCAGGGTGGCCTTGAACTCACAGAGATCTGCCTGCCTCTGCCTCCCAAGTGCTGGGATTAAAGGTGTGTGCCACCATGGCTGGCGTTCAGCCTAAACCAACTTTTAAATAAAGATGGTCAAGGATAGCCTTGAACAGGGCTGTATATCTGGTTAATGTGGTATGACCATGTTGAATGCCAATGGTATTCCTAAAGACAAGCGTTGAACACTTCAGAAACTGCTATTACAAATGATGGAGATCTCTAAGACAGTGGAAGTGTTTGAATTGAAGTATACAAACTTATTGGCCATATTCTAAAATGTCAAAGAAACAAATACAAACCTGCCATCTATACCCATTATGTATATATATGTTATTTAGTACTGTTTTTATTGTATAGTTTCCTAATATGGTATAACTTTAGATAGAAATAACCTCTGGTGGGGAGCAGCTGTTATGTGAGCAAGCAGCCTCCCTGCTCACTTTTGAACTTCCCTCTTCTCTCCTGTTTTAGGGAGAATCTGGATATGTGGAGGCAAGTTCACCAAAGCTCAGGTTCTCCCTCTAATTCAAAGAAAATATAAAATTCTCTTTAAGAAATATTCCTTGTTTGCTAGATACAGTTTTTTTGTTTCTTATACAAGTTCTTTTGTGATAATTTTTTTAAGAAATTTAAATTTGACTAGAGGTTTAGATTAGGACTCTTAGAAAAGGAAAACTTCTATGAATTGTTTTATGGCCATCAATAATTTCCATAAAAATTGACTTAATTTGTTATAACTATAAAAGAAACTTGGGCTACAAATACCAAGAATCAGCTCCAATAAATACCTGGCTATATCAGGTACAACATTGCTCTCCAACTAGTGTCTACAGATGACATGTAGCCTGCATGACTGACAAAGTCATCTGAAGCCACAGGCTTGTTCTTTGTAGGTATTTTGTTTGATGACTCTTTGACCCTCTTCCAAGAAACCTAATTTGCCCAAGGGAGCCTGGCACTAGAAAAAAGTGTTTGCATCTGCTTAGGGAAATGTGCCTGAAATAGTGACTTATTCAGAATTGAATGGAATGAAATGGAGAGATGAGCCAGTTTGAGCAGGCAGAGAGCCTCCAGACCCTTATAAAAGGGGCTCTCAGCAAAGCAGTTTGCAGAGCCTGGTCCAGCAAGACCCATCTCCATCCAATACACCTTGTCTTTGCACAACATTATTTCTCTCTCAGTGCCTTCAGGCACGCCACCTCATCCTAATTTGCACTTAACGCTTCTAAGATGGTGAAGATCTCACGATTTAGCCCTGCAGACACCATTGCAGAAACTGCTCTCCAAGGTATGTTGCCCGTTAGAAAGTCATGTCCTGCGGCTGACTACAGAATGCTTGCTCGCTGGTGGTGACGAGGATCCAAATTAAGTGCTTTCTTGGTTGCTAAGAGAGCCGACAAGTGTGCTGATGTGTGGGTTCCCCAAACAGAGGGCTTTGGCTCTGCTTCTTTCTCTCTTACTGAATTGGACCCAAACCAGCAGACAGCAAGCACAGGGAACTGATGCCTGGTCTAGAGCAGAACGAAAGGGGCCAGTCCGAGGCAAGCGAGCTGTTGCCACTGTGTGGCTCTTTGGTGCTGCTCTTTCCTTGCCTCCTTTGGTTTTTTCTTTTAAAATCCTCACTTTTCTGCCAGTGGAACTTAGTTCCTTTGTTTATCATCTGAAGGATTGTAACTGCGAGCTGGCAAAGGTGACAAAGAGAGTCTCTTAAAATAAAATTTAAAATCCTAAAGTTAGATTAATTTAGGTCCTACTCTTTCTCTGGTGTTTAAGAAGAAAAAAGGAAGGAGAGTTCTGTTTAGGTACAGTAGTAATGAGAGTTTTACCTTTTAATTTAAATCTATCTTTGCACAATTAACAAATTATTAAATGACCTTTCCTTCAACATCTACAAGCAATTGCCTGTTCCCACTAATAGGAGAACATGTTTTACAAGATTCAAGTTGATTAATTGACAAATGCTGATAAAATCAAAGCAGTGTTAAAACTCAGTGCACCAACTACAGCATAAATTACATTTGTTCAATAATGTTCCAAGTGACTATACATTTATGGTTTACCTTTCAATAAATATTACTGTCTTAATTGAAACATTCATTGTGGAAATTTATCTGTGAGGATGATTGTCAGGAACCACAGCCTGGACTAAACATTTCTGCATCTGTACATGGTTTTTAGCCCAATTAAAACCATTGGCTACAATGCCTATATCCAAGAAAGATGGTTTATATTTTGTATGAAAATAATACAAACACTTTTAATATAATACTTCAAAAATCGTGTACCCTCAAGTGATCTTCATGTCTATTTTTGGCAGCATCAACTACTAAAATCAATAAATACATGCTCTAAACGACTAGCCTTCTATCACTCCTAAAGAGCACTGCATTCTCTCCCAACTGCCAGGACGTTTCCATGCTCTACTACAGGGCCTGTAGCTGGCTGATGTTCATGTATGTTTCAGCCCTGGGGTATGTGCCAGACCCAGACTCCTGCTCTTATATATGAATTAATAGGTATCTGCAAGGATCTCTTGCATTCTGGGCCAAATCTGAAAGGCTATACATTTGGAACAGCACATGAAGAGTTTGGTAGATAGGAAAGTATGTCTCACAGGGTGCCCATTCTTTTCTATTGTGTTTCACACCCCTGGGATAGACTCTCACACTCCAGTGTCTCAAGAATATGACAGCGCATAGGTTTACGGGGTCAACTAATTTCACAGTTTTATTTGAACCAGGTAGTTTCTCTGTGTTTAGAGAGTTTTATATTATCCAATCATATTTATGAACATTTCAATCTGTTATTCAAAAGATACTTAATAGTTAGACTCAAGGCTATCACAACTACCAAACCAGAACTGAGACTGGAGATTGAAAAAAACAGACTATTTTTCCTACCAATAAAGAGGGCATTGCCCTTAGGACAGGCCTTAGGAAGTTTGTGCAGCAGGGATACAGGGCTTCGGGATACAGGAGTGAAGGTATTCTTGGTATATGTGAGAACCAAGGTGATCTGGTGATGTGATGACAGATTGACAAGTCAATGCTGAAGGGTGAGTGGGAGGTGAGGGGGAGGCTAGTGAGGGATAGAATTTCCAGCGATTGTCTAGAAGGTAAGGACAGAGAGAACTAATAATGGAAGCCACACTCAGAGATGCAGCCAGTTAGAGATGAGCACAGGGTACCAAGCAGGAGAGTGGCCAGTTCCACAAACCCAGGCAGCTTGTCAGTGTTCTCATAGAGCAGCAGCTACCAAGAAAGGTTCAGCTCTCAGGAGGCTCAAGATGAAGGCCAGCAAACAGAAGTCCCCTAGCCCTTGAGAACTGAGATTACAGGAATGCTTCTAGAATCAGGGCTACTGGCTCTGAACAGGACTGGCAGCATGATGGAGAATTTCTTAGTTTGGCTCATTTTGTTCTCACAGCCCAGACATCATTAAGACAGTGTCTGGCATACAGTAGACACTCCACAGATATTCCACTGAACTGACTTGGGTTCTAAGGGAATGCAGCTTCAAAATAAGGTGATTTTTATATTGCAATAGAGAAATTTTTAATTAAATCTCCTTGGCACTTAATGAGAAGAAAGAAAAAGCAGAGGACAGATAGGAGGAAGACAGACATTTGTTTGAATGGTCTCTGTATTTTCCCAGTATTTACAACTTTTTCCTCCCTCCATGCCTTTCCTCATAGGATGGCAGCTTTCAGGAAGAGGGCTAGGCTGCTGTGGGACCTGGAAGTTCTCTGAGTGTATGGTCAGCCTTTAACCCCATCGGAGAGGCTGCCCTTTAAAGGGTGAGAACATTGGCAGAGTTGGAGCTGGAAGGGTTAGGGTGATGTGACTAAAACTGCTGAACTCCTAGGTTTTATGTCTGCCCAAACCTCAGTCAGATGCCAGGATTTGGCTACGGCACTCGCCTTTCTTGGAATCTCTTATGATCTGTCCATGCTGTCCTTCCTCAGCCCCCAAAGGCTCTGAGGTTTGAGGTGATGTCTTCCAGTAAACGTGCTAGGAAGGATTATCTTAGAGTCGCAGTGAAAATCTTGTTGTGCTCGTGCTGTGTGTTTCCATGTTTCATGGAGACTGAAGCATGGTCTTTAAAAATGCCCCAGTTCTCCAAGTTGGATCAGTGGATTATAACCACAACCAATGACTTCGTTCTTGCTGACTGCTGTCCTGAACCTCACAGTCTAAAATCATTCCTTGCACTGTGCTCAAGGACCATGTTCCACATTTGACACTAGATGGGGCATTGTTATGTTGTTATGAAGGTAACTCTTTAAAAACTAAACATAAACAATGCAGAAGAAGGAAAACATTTCCTTAAAACATTATTTTGTTCTCTAGAATCAAAGAACGTTATAGAAAAAAGACAAAGTATCTAATGCAAACCGTTTCTGTTGTGACCTAAGAATGCAGTGACCAGTCCAAGGTCACACAGTGACTCAACAGCAGACCAGGAGCCTTGGTCCAAATCTCCTGAGCTTGGGGAAGTCTCTGGGACCTGCGTTGGGGCACAAACCTCAGGAAACCAAGCAGGAGACTCTGCATCTAGATGTCATCTTCATTAATGTAGAGAATAAAGGAGTTAAGTCTCCAAGGCAAGTCCCCCTAAGTCTTTCCCTCTGCCAGCTGCTCTTTCTGTAGATTGCTTGAGGTAAACAACAGTTAAAAAAAAGAAGAGCACAATGTAGATGCTATTTACATCTTTCTTACATACCTTTAAATATGAATGTGAATGAATTAGCTTCATTTTATTAAATGTGAAAAAGCACGGTAAAGGCTTCTAGTGAATTTCCCTTCCGTTTTAATGTTTCAAGGTTGCTTTGGCCCCGGGACCTGCATCACAGTCTTATACTTGGTCCCTGTGGCTCTCCACCATCCATCTTCACTACAGTGTTAGAGTCCTAGGGGCCTCCAGCCACTGTCACCCCAACCTTTGTCTAGAACTCCATAGAAAACAAGGGGTTTTCAGCTCTCCTTTCTCCAGGTCTATCTAGGGAACTTAGTAACTGCCTCCCACCCCGGTGCTCCTGTGGCAGAAGAGGCGGATACAGACAAGGTCAGCAGCCAGGCTTTTCTTCTGCTCGTTATAGATGTGTGATTAAGAGGCTGAGTGGAAATGATAGGTTCTTTTACCTTCTTTAAGCAGATCTGGGCACAGAGCATGATCTTTGCAGACCCTAGAGCTGACGCCTCTGTAGATCTTTTTTATTTTTTTGGAAGATTTTTTTTTTTTTAAAGAGTAATGTAACTTGTATGTTAAGACTGGAAAGATGTGGTTGCAGTATGCCCTTCGCAGTGTAGTAGTAGCCCTCTTCACACACAGGTGCCCTGGACTGATGCTCTTCTGGATTTTACCCTTGGCAGCACAGAGGCCCCCTATGTCCTTTCCTTATCGCTACATGTTTCCAAAGCATCCAGAGTTCTTTCAGCAGAACAGGTTAGTCAGAAAGAAATCATCTGTGTTAAGACTTTTGCCTCATGTTAAACAATGTAAACCTAAACATTTTTAAGGAAGTAAAACATTCTGTGTATGTGGTACGTGTATATTCACATGTGTGTGCATCTGTGTGTAGAGGCCAGAGGTTGATGTCAGATGTTTGCCTCACTTGCTCTCCACTCTTTTTTGAGACAAGGTCTTTCATTGAACTTGGAGCTTACCAATTCAGCTAGAATGGCTTGCCAGTCAGCCTCAAGGATCCTCCTGTCTCCTCCTCCCCAGTCTAGGATTACAAGCACATGTACTTTGACTGGGTTTTTCATGGATTCGGGGATGGGGGTGGGGAAGAATTCAGGTCCTCAAGCTTGAGTGGCAAGTACTTTATCAATTGAGCCACCTTCCCAACACAGGAAGTAAAACACTTTTTAAAAATCCAGTTGGAAAAGATTGGTGTGGATTTTGTTTCCCCTACTTGGAATGCCTCTTCTGCCTAGTCCAATACCATGCATATTCTAAGACTTGGCTCAGATGTCTCCTCTGCTGAGCTTCTAGCCTCCCTAGGCTCATGACTCACTCTTTTGCCTGTGATGCCAGAGTATCTCATTCATACCAGCAGAATATAGCCTTTATAACTCTAGGATATTACAACCAATTATGTATGTCTGTCCTTCAGCCCAGTGTTTAAGTTGGGGCAGTGGATGGTGCCTGATTGATCTCACATCACATCATTTGCATAGGGCCTAGTGGAAGATGGGCACTGGGAGTTCTATACATACTGATGGACTGAACCAAATTGTGTCAGCATTAGCTCTTTTAATATAAGGCTTCTGAGCTTCCAGAAGGTACATCAAGTCAAAGTGAAATTAAAAGTCATAGCCTTCTGAAATTTCCTCAGGACTTAAATTTTTTAATACTTTTATTGAATTTATGTGTATTTCATATAGAACATCTTAATCATCTTTATATCCTCTTCCCCACTGGCAACCTCCCATGGCCCCCAAACTGGATTTCATGCATTCTGTCATTGATGTTAAGGCCTATCAAATCAAGTTAGTGTATCCAGACATCCCTCAGTGCAAGTTCATCCACTGAGATCTAGTCAACCTGTCTAGAGTACCCCCTTTATGAAGATCAGCTGTTCCTTACCCAGCAGTAATAAGCTGCCAATTGTTCTTCAGCTAACATTGAATCTTGCTGCCCATTTCCACAGTTCTATGCTGGGTTTTGTCTGCTTGTGTTTGCATGGGTTTTGTGCATGTTGACACCATTACTGTAGGCTCATATGACCAGGGTCGCAGGAGCCTGTAAGATTCTATTTCAATATGGTCATGCATTTCCTCCCCCGGCTCTTACAATCTTCTGTCCTCTCATCTGCAGTGGTCCCTGAACCCTAGGTGGCAGAAGTTTAATATGGAGGCAGAATCTCATTCTCTACACTTTGGCCGTCTGTGTCCTTTTGTGTTCATGGACCTCTGTTGTGTGAGGGAGCTTCATTGATGAGACTTGAGAGATGCTTTAGTGTTCTCTTTATCCCTTGTTCCACTATGTTCTGTGAGCCTTACGTGTAGAGGTTGCGTTGTAGATGTGTCATCTAGGACTGGGCATTTTACAGACACTTATTCTGTGTGTGACCAGTTGTGGAACTCTGTGATAGTTGCCATCTGTTGCAAGAGAAGCTTTTTTGATGAGAGGTGAGTGGCATACTTGTATATAAATATAATGATCCATATTTAACATATAGTAAGAAATTACATTTGTCTAGGGATGTGACATCCTCGGGGTTTTCTTTAAGATCTATGACCTCTCCAATCATGTGTATTTGGCTATGTTTACAGTACCACACATGAGTTCCCTCTCACTGAGTGTGCTTTAAATCCAATTAGGTAGCTGTTAATTACCCTCAAGATAAAAGTGCCACAACAGTATTGTCTTAGTTTGTTTCTTCATTGCTGTGACAAAATACTCTGACCACTACCAACTTGGGGAGGAAAGGGTTTATTTAGCTTACATATCCCAGGTCACAGTTCATCTGTGAGACCAAGGTAGGAACTCAGGGCAGGAACCTGGAGGCAGGAGCTGGAGCACAGGCCATGGAGGAACACTGCTTGCCGGCTTGCTCCCCTGGCCCATGTGCAGCTTGCTTTCTTATGCAACATAGACCCACCGGCCCAGGGACAGTACCACCCACAGTGGGCTGGGACCTCCCACATCACTCATCAAGAAGATGCCCCTCAGACATGGCCACAGACCAGTCCAATAGAGTCAATTCTCCAATTGAGGCTCCCTCAACCCAGGTGTGTCAAGTTGATACTAAAGCTATCCAGCACAGCTATCAATATAATTTGCTCTGCCAGTCATTGTTGTAATTAAAGCTGAGGTTAGACCTTAAAGCTGAGGTTAGACCATCAATTGATGCTCCCTTAGCAGCTTGTATAGTGCTCTCCAAAGTTTTGAGAGCTAGCCTTCAGGGAGGTGGCTTCCAGGTCAGTTTCAACTCCATTGCTCCAAATCCTGTGTCTGAAGCATGTTCTGACTTCAGCAATAGGGACTTATATTCAAGTTCTGGATTGTAATCAAGGACTATGGTAATAGTCTATGTAATCCTGGCCAACAACTCAAAGGGAGGTTTCTCATGTCCTGTGGCACTGTTCTTCTTATATAGCTAGCTTTCAGCTATGCACATGGAATCATGTAGAGATATTGTTTATGGGTAATTTTTCAGTAGGTTTTTGAACTAATATGTTTCCCTTTGGTTTTTTAATACCAGCTAAGCCTTATTTATCTCTCTTCTCTCTCTCTCTCTCAGTCTTACCTTCCCTCCTCTCATTCCAGTTAAATCACCCCCTTTTCTCCCATTTTGCCCTTGATAATACCTGCCTCCTATGGTCCCTCCTTTCTTGAACTCCTTCTTCCCCTTTATGCCCATCGTTTCTTGTATATATGTATAACTCTACCTCTCCCCCTCCCATTTAAATACCCTCATTCCCCCCTTGGTAACACCTGTCTCCTACTGTTCTTCCCTCTCAGGATCCTTCTATTTCTTTACTTCCCAGATCCCCCCCTCTAAATTTTCTTCCCTTTTCCCTTCTTGGGAGGCTCCATGTGCACTCCCTCCCAAGGCCCCAAGGCTCATAGACTAACATAAGACATTTTTAGTTTGGGTATGCATGGTCCTTTGTGGTAGGGAGTGAAGGGATGACTTACAAAGCTTTCACACCCTGCCCACAGTCCATTAGCTTTCCCCAAAACCTGCCCTGTGGGCACACAGTTTTACCCCAAGTATATAAATGCCCCATCTCCCTTCCACACTCACAGGATGCCCTCACCATTCCCTGAAGGCCTCACACACTTCCTTTTCTCCCCTTCCAATCTTGCTGCCAAGCTAACTCTGCTGGCAGCTAGGCCCTGCCCTTCTTCCCAGGGTGCCCTGCACTCACCCAGTAGCTCACTCTTTTGGGGGGAATAAGTGTTTCTGGGCTACACTTTTCCATTTTAAAAATATGGAATGTTGGGGCTGGAGAGATGGCTCAGTGGTTAAGAACACTGGTTGTTCTTGCAGAAGACCCAGGTTTGAATCCCAGCACCCACATGGCAGCTAACAACTGTCCATAACTCCAGTCCCAGGAGATCTGACAGCCTCTGTTGACCTCCTCGGGCACTGCACAACACAGGTGCACATACCTACATGCAGGCAATACACACATACACATAAAATAAAAAAAAATAAATAAAATTTAAAAAACAAAAATATGGAACGCTTCACAAATTTGCATGTCATCCTTGCACAGGGACCATGCTAATCTCTCTATTATCCCAATTTTTAGTATATGTGCTGCCAAACTGAGCACAAGACTTAAATTTAAAAAAATTATTTATTAATATTTTTATTTTATGTGTATGAGTGTATGCCTGCATACATGTAGGTTTACTGGTGTCGTGCAATGTCCATGGAGGTCATAAGAGGGTGTTGGATTCCCCTGGAACTGAATTAACGGTTGGTTGTTAGTGGCCATGTGGGTACTGGAAATCGAATCTGGGTCCTCTGTAAAAGCAGCCTCTGCAAGAGAAGACAGCGCTCTTAACCACTGAACATCTCTTCAGCCCCTACTTAAATTTTTATATTTTCATTTTAACATGAAAGTGTAATATAAAACTGGACATATATTTCCATGTAGTATGGAGATGCTATGTTTGAATAGGGCAGAAATCTTATCACAGATTTACTTTGCTTTATATGAAAGAGATATACTGGGAAGTGTGTGAATATAACATTTAGGACCAAACTGTGTATTTAAATGTACTATGGATTTGTTTTTATAAGTGATAAAGTTATCAGATAATTTTCCCTTTATAGAGAAAGACTAATGAAGACACTTCTATATTCTAGTCAAATTTTTCCTGGCATGAACTTCATGGATTTCCATAGTATATTTAAAACACTGGACTTTTTCCTAAAGAAGATTTTTAACTTATACAACAGATACTCCTGACTTACTGATGTTAATAACTCCTCTCACTGTCATGGAATTTGTATGTATTATGTATTATTTCTGGTACAGTTAATAAAAAAATCACTTGCATAGACATTTAATTGTTAGGGTCCGTGACTCGATGGGTCCCCTCCAGGTAACAAATACACGGGATTGGAGATGTAAAAATCAAGCAGAGTCTTTAGTTTCCAGCTAGCTGGGGTCGACCGGTTTCCCGAGACATGCAAGTCTGGTCAGAACGATCGACCCCCATTCAGTTTCAGGTACAGATTATGTAGGCCCACATAGTCATTACACAAAAAGCATTCCTCAGCAGACACTTTGATCAAACATCTTCTAAAAGCTATAGTTTCGGTTAAACATCTTTTCCAGGAAGGCTAGATCTGGTGTAAGCCTGGTGCAACTTCCCTCTTTTGTTCCTTATTGGTTATCTGGTATGTGCAAACAGGCCTACAGGACACATTGTAAATCAACTGAGTCTGGGGTCCAGGGTCCAGGAAGGAGGTTTACAGCACTTCAATTCTTAGCATTTCAACTAGGTTAATCATCCATGTGTGGTAGATACAATCAGGCAGAACAGGCAAGCTTAGCAAGTAAATCTAAATCAACATTTTAAACAGAGTTTTCTATCAAAATGCAGAGTTCTTACAGCATTCATCAAGGTATTTCAATTTTTTTTTTCTTTTTTTCCCAACATAAGGATTTTAACACAAGTCTTATTTGAAGGAATCAGCATATTATATCCTTGACTTGAAGGAATTGGGTGTTGATGGGAATGCTGGTACAGATTCAGGAGCTAGAAAAATGAAACCAGATACAAATCTGAGAGACATCTTCTGTCCAAAGAACCAAATGTTCTTCAACGAAAATGTTGTATATGCACCCGAAGGTTTTCTTTTTTTTTTGGTCTTTTTGAGACAGGGTCTCCCTGTAGCCCCAGCTGTCCTGGAATTCACTATGTAGACCAGGCTAGTCTTGGACGCACAGAGACCCACCTGTCTCTGCCTCCTGAGTGCTGGGATTAAAGGTGTGTGCCACCATGCCCAGCCACTGTGAGCTTTATCCAAATATTTTCCTTTATTCCTATATTGACTAGGAGATACTAGAAGTGTGGAGTCCTGTGTGGGCTGGAGTTATTGTCCTTAGTTTACAGGAAGTGGATCGGTCCTTGGGTGGACCTTTATTTTCAGGATGCCAGGTTACCACTGTCTCTTCTCTCTGACAGTGGTGGGTACAGTAGAGGTCTTTTAATAATGCATTCATTGAATTGAAAAATTATTTTCCTGACTGTTGAATTATGTATTTAACACATCCTCAGCATGTGCCATATGGGAACCCCCTAATGCTTTTAGACTGAGATTCTGCTGTGCATAAGTAAAACACTCCAGTGTTGACCTTTTTCAGTAAATACTACAAATGTTGAGTACCTTTAAAATTCAAATGCTGCTTTTAAAATGGTTTCTCATTTTCATGGACAGCTGAGGCCTGGCTGCACTAATACCCAGCTAATCTGAGGTCTGGGAAGAGCCTGAGAATCAGTCAAGTTCTGGCCCCTATGCTTGCTTTAGCCCCAAGGGCAGGGGCTCTGGGGTCCCATTTGGTTCCGTTCTCTCTTCACGTTGTTTTGATTTCCCTAGAGATCTTTCTCTCATGTCTGAGCATTTGGATCTTAAGCATCACATTTGGACCAATATATATGCCTCACCCAATTTTAATTAAATAGTAAAGTTGATCTTTATTCATTAGAAATTTATTTCAAGCATAGCTATAGCTAAGGGCACACCCCCCCACACACACACACTCCCCTCTGTGAGAGCTGTCATTCACTTTTTATTGCTGGTCCTTGGGATGACAATACCCACAGCCACATAGCTGATAGCAAACAGTATTTCCCCCAAGGCGACCATGAGCAGCAGATCCACAGTCCTGCCCTGAGGCAGGCAGGTTCTGGGACTGGGCCTCCAGGTGGAAGAGCTGCATCTCACCTGTTCCACTGCATTAATATTTAAAACCTACTCAGCAGCAGGCTGCTCACTCTAGCCTGGAGCATGTAGCAGTGGCCCCAGTTAGTGAATGTGCTAGAAGGTCATCCTGTCTCCTGCTTCCTTGTCTCCTTTCTCTGTGATACTTCTGTCTGTCATCTTCTCTGATTGGGCAATGGAAGTAACCATGATAATCCTGGAAATTCTGATTGAAGTACTGATTTAGGAAAGCAGACCTCCTTTGTTAAAAGAAAAATGGCATACATAAATTTAGTCTAGTATACAGTTTAATTCCCAATGTGTTAACTGATGTCTCTAGTTAACAAGGAATTCTTTTGTGATTATAACTACTAGGGGAAAATTGCAAATGATATGATAATGAACTCACATAATAGACTTTAGTGAATTCTTTGGATGCAATATGAAGTCATTCTGATTTCCTAAGCCTACATTTACACATCAGTACTATGTAATGAATGACAGTCTGAACACATCAAATTAGCCCAAGCCAACATAGCACAGTTCTTCACTGGCCTTTTATCCTACCTGATTGTGATATATTTTAATAGTACTGGTTGGGGGCTGGAGACCTGGCTCAGGTTAAGGGCACTGACTGCTCTTATGGAGGACCCAAGTTCAGTTCCCAGCACCTACATGGTAGCTAACAACCATCTGTAACTCCAGTTCGAGGAGATCCAGCACTCTCTTCTGACCTCTGCAAACATTGCATACATGTGGTGTACTTACATGAATGCAGGCAAACACTCATACATACAAAAAATACTATATATATATATATATATATATATATATATTTAAAGGTTCTGGCATACTGGGATTCTGGGGGCTTGATAGATGGCTCAGCAGTTAAGAGCACTGGCTGCTCTTACAGAGGACCCAGGTAAGATTTCAAGAACCCACATGGCAGCTAACAACTATCTATAACTCCAGTTTCAGGGGATCTGACACCTTCTTCTGGTCTCCATGGGCATTGCATGACTTGGGTGCACATACATACATGCAGGCAAAACATTCATATACATAAAATAAAAATTATTTTTTGAAAGAGATGTTGGTTAATTTTGTAAATGTCTTTGACTTGAGTTTGTCTGATGCTCTCTGATGATTAATTAAGGTTATACAATTTGGCAAAAGTATCACAGAGTATGTATGTTTGTAGCTTCTTAGTGGGGTCCATCAAAGAGTACATCCTGTCATTGTATCTTAGTACTGCTTTCATCATCTGTTTGATAACATCAACTGAGGCACTATTTTCTCTTTTGCCAAACTATATCATCAATCAGAACACAGTATCCTATCATTCTGATGATTGAAGTTTGTATTTAATATTTATATGCTTTAATAAATATAATTAGCATTGTTATACCTTGTCCACTGGACCCCAAAAAGACCACCGAGGACCCAACACACCAAAATGCAAAAGCAAGGGTTTATGGTTTATTCGGGCTTAAGCTCGGGCTCTCAGACCTCACCAATGCCGCGGATCTGTGCTGAGAGCCTGGAGTAAGGGAGAGTGTAGTCTTTTATAAGTTTTAGACAAAGGGAGGAGGGGGATTCTGAAGTTAAATTTTTGGTTGGTTTAAGGAGCCTGTGCGTGCCAACATAATTTTGAAATGATTGGACATATAGAGTACAGATCTGGAGGTTTTCCATTGGTGGGTGCTGTTCTCAGGGTTGTGGAATGTGCTGACTGTCACCTGTGGGGTCAGGAGTCTCCTTATAGGGCAGTTTTGTGTCCAGGCTTGCCTAATCTATAGTTTCTTAGAGGGGAGGAGGGAGCAGTGGGGGTGGGGGTGTCAGGGCATGTTTAAAGCAGTAAGCTGTGAAGGCAATTAGTTGGGGCTCTGAGGAGGGTCTCAGGGTCCTACAGCATTCTCACCTGTATAAAATAATACTTAATAATTTTTATTGCAATTAACATTGTTTCAGGTCTGTCCAACCTTTTGACATTGAGACAGAGCATTGTCATTTTCCTCTTTCTACAAAGTTCACACTCCAGAAGTAGAGGATCAAGTTACCAAAAGAAAAATCACACACAAAAAAAACCTCAGACTGTTTCAAGTACATTTAAAATTTCATGTTGGGCTATGTCCATAGCTATCTTGGGCCAGTTTAGCTCAAGGGTCATGGACTGGGCATGCTTGATGGTATTCTACTTTTAGGCATCCTTATAAAGTTGCTCTGACTTTTAGTTTCCTTATCATTAAAGTATAATTATATGAGAATTCGATTAGAGGGTATATGTGGATATGGCAGCAGACATAATACTTGACAAATTTTAAGGTCGAATTCTGACTTGGATAAGTGGTGTATGTTTGTGTGTCTCTGTCTCTGTCTCTGTCTCTGTCTCTCTGTCTCTCTGTCTCTCTGTCTCTCTCTCTCTCTCTCTCTCTCTCTCTCTGTGTGTGTCTGTGTGTGTGTGTGTAGAAAAAAACACATTTAATCTCAAGGCAATAAGCTATCAAAGTTATATGCTAGTTAAATATTCTAGTGAGTATTGTCAGCAAATATTTAACTTTCAAATATAAAAATATTGGTAATCACAACAGATTTTTTTTAAATTTTCATTGAATTTTTGTGTATTTCATACTGAAAATCATCTTTCACTCCCTTCCCTCTTCCCTTTTGGCACCCCCCATAGCCCCCCCCCCCACTGGAGTTCATACATTTTTTTCATTTGTGTTAAGCCTATTATGTAAAGTTAGTGTCCCCAGATGTCCCTCAGTGTAAGTTCATCTACCAGGGTTTAGTCAGCCTATCTAGAGTCTCTCCCTTCAAGATCAGCTCTTCCTCACCCAGCAGTAATCAGCTGCCAATAATTCTTCCTCTAAGATTTGGGTTGCTGTTCATTTCCACAGTTCTGTGCTGGGTTTTTGTCTGCTTAAGTTTGCATAAGCCTTGTAAATGCTGACACCATTGCTGTAGGTTTATATGTGGAGGGTCCCAGGCACTTGTAGGACTATTTCCATACAGTCATGCAACTCTTCCCTGGCTCTTAACAATCGTTCTGCCTGCCTGTTCTGCAATGGTCCCTGATCCCTGGGTGGGTGGATTTTGGTATAGGAGTCCTGTCCAAGGACCCTCACTCTGAAGACTCTTATTCTCTGCATTTTGGCCATTTGTGGCCTTTTGCATTCCTGGCCCTCTGTAGCATGAGGGAGCTTCATTGATGAGAACTGAAAGATGCATTAGTGTTCTCTTAATCCCTTGTTCTATGTTCTATGAGTCTTAGGTGTGGAGGTTGCATCCTAGATGTGCCACTTAGGCTTGGGCAATTCACAGAGAATCTCTGTGTGTGACCAGTGGTGTAACTCTACAATAATCTCTGTCTGTTGAAAAAGAAGCTACTTTGATGGGTGGTGACTGGGATGCTTGTCTGTAAATTGAAGGATCCATATTTTGCGCATAGTAAGAAATTACATTTGTCTAGGGCTATGAGAGTCTTAGGGTTTTCTCTAAGATCTATGACCTCTCCAGCTATATGTATTTGACTAGGTTTACAGTACCAGTCATGAGTTTCCTCCCATTGAGTGGACTTTAAATCCAATTAGGTACCTGTTGACTATCCCCAAGATAAAAGTGCCACTACTGCATCAATGTTGTTTGCTGTGCTGGTCTTTTATGCGGATTTTAAGCCTTGAAGCTAGGGTTGGACCATCGATTGATGTTCTCTCTTACCACCTTTCATAGTGCTTTCTGAAGCCATGAGAGCTAGCCTTCGGGGAAGGTGGCTTCCAGGTCAGCTCCAGCTCCATCGCTCCAAATCCTGTGTCCAAAGTTATGTCCTGTCTTCAGCAATAGGGTCTTACCATCAAGCTCTGGGAGGCAATAAAGGACTATGGCAATAACCTCTGTAATTTTGGGAGTCTCTTGGACTACCCTGACCAACAACTCAAAGGAAGGTTTCTTCTGTCTGGCGTGGAGGAAAGACAGCATCTTCAACAAATGGTGCTGGCAAAACTGGATCTCCACCTGTAGAAGAATGAAACTAGATCCTTATCTTTTACCTTGCACAAATGTCAACTCCAAATGGATCAAAGACCTCAATGTGTAACTCGAAACTCTGAATCTGTTAGAAGAAAACATTGGCAGTAACCAACAAGATATAGGTATAGGAAAGGACCTTCTAAATTGGATACCAGTTGCTCAGGAATTAAGGTCAACAATCAACAAGTGGGACCTCATTAAACTAAAAAGCTTCTGTACAGCAAAAGAAACAATCAAGAAACTGAAGAGAAAACCCACAAAGTGAGAAAAAAATATTCACCAGTGACACATCTGACAGAGGCTTAACATCCAGAATATATAAAGAACTCAAAAAACAAAGAATCAAGAAAACAAATGACCCAATTAAAAGATGGGCTAAAGATCTAAACAGAGAGTCCCCAAAGGAAGAAATAAAGATGGCTAAGAGATATCTTTAAAGGTGTTCAACATTGTTAGTGATTAGGGAAATGCAAATTAAAACCACCTTAAGATTTCAGCTTACCCCAGTCAGACTGACTAAGATCAAGAGAACAAATGATACCAAATGCTGGTGAGGATGTGGAGAAAGGGTAATGCTCATTCATTGCTGGTATAATTGCAAACCCATGCAACCCCTATGGAAAGCAGTGTGAAGAACTCTCAAAAAACTAAAAATGAACCTATCATATGACTTATTATACCACTCCTTGGCATATATCCAAAGGACTCTCCTATTACAGAGATGCTTGTACAACCATGTTTGTTGCTGCTCTTTTCACAATAGTTAAGAGATGAAAACAACCTAAGTGCCCCTGAATTGACAAGTGGTACATTTACACAATGGAGTTCTACTCAGCAGTAAAGAAAGATGAAATAATGAAATTTGCAGGTAAATGAATGATCTACAAACTGTTACCAGGGAGGTAAAGGGAAAAAAAGAATAGTAGGAAAAACAAAAGACATATATTCTCCCTCATTTGTGGATCCTGGCACCAAATCCTTATAAGTGATTACATATCTTGATGTAACTGCAGGAACCAGGAAAAGGGAAGGGAACCAGGGAGGTAAAGGGTAAAAAGGAGCCTGAGAGAGAATAGTAGTAGGAGACAGGTATTACTATGGGAGAAATGTGTATACAGGAGGTAGTTAAATGGAAGGGGGAGAAGGAGGGCTATCCAAAGAACTATGGGAATAAAGGGGAAGAAGGAGCTCAAAAGAGGTGAGACCATAACATACAAAATTTTTCAAGGGGAAAATTGGGTCACTTTAAATAAGAAGGGCAGGGAGGATGGATAAGATAGGGAGAGCAAGAAGAGGCATAAATATTGCCTAGCTAGTATAAAAAAACCAGAGGGAATTGTATTAGTCCAAAAACCTACTGAAAAATTACATATCCAATATCCCTACATGAGTCCATAAGTATAGCTGAAGACTATATAACAAGAAACAGATTTTTAACATTCTGATTCTTGAAGTTACGTATTCAGTTCCAGTCTTTTAATGTCCCCACTATTATGTATGCTGAATTTCCTAGTAATTCATCTTTTTTACTTATTTATTTGTTTCATACCTAATTGGTAGACTTTAATCACTAGATAGAAATGACAGGAAAGCTTTCTACTAATCAGACCTCAATGCTAAAGCTTCTTAGATAAAACAAAGGAGAGCAAGAGTTTTAATTATATTTCTCAGGTTAAACACTTGAACCTACTTCATTCTTCACATATCTAGGCCATATTTTAAATTTGATATTTATATGTAAAGGGCAATCTTGTATAATCTAAGTCCTATAAACTAAAGTACTTCCTGAAGCTAAAAGTCTCTAGAACTGTCTTGTCTTTGCTGTATTCTTTTATTATTTCTGAGCCCATTTTCAGCATCCATTCATGGTTGATCCATAAACGTATACAATGTTACATAAGCATATGTTACATAAGCATATACAATGTTATAGTGCGGCCTAAATACTTTCACAAGAAAAATCTGACTCTTCTTGGAACAGCCGTGCATCCTTGGACTGCCTACACAATACTCAGCAACAATAGCAAGGATAGCCAGAATGCCTGTCTGCAACTTCCATCTAGGAGGAAAAATAAACAGAAAAAAGTGAATGGAGAAAAGAATGTGTACATCAGTATACAAAAAAGCCATCATAGAACTTAAAGAAGAACTTGCATTCTGTCTGCAAAGTTGGAAGCCAGGAATGTCACATGACACTCATAGACCCTTAAGACCCAGAGACCCAAAGGCTATTGTGCAAAACTTCCTGTCCAGTATTATATGGAGTGTAGTCAAACGGCTTTTTCTTCAAAAGCTTCAAAAGGCCTTCTTCTTTCCTTTTTTCTTTTAAGTGATTTTTTTGAAGTTCCCTATTGACTTTAAAACTATAGTCCTTGTGACTGTCAAATTCTGATGTTTATCAGAATCTGCTGCAGAGCTGTTGCTTAGAATTGTTGGTCCACACTTAAGAGTCACAGAAGCCAGATCTCCTGAGGTGGAAACCAGACGTGCATATTTGCGAAGGTCTATGTGGGTGATTCCCACAGAGTTGAACACTGTTGTGTGCCAGATGACAGGCCATCTTAGTGACTACAGAGAGAAGCCAACACCCCTCACCCCTCAACAGTGTGCCCTTGCGGATTGTCTCAGTGCAGTACAGAGCCATCCAATTGCGCTACAGATAGCTCGTGTTTCTCTCCACAACTAAACGAATCCTCTCACTGTTTCTGGCCTTGAAAAAGCTGTTTCTGCCACAACTCCCGAGTAAGAAACCTAGAGTTTTTGAATATTACCTTCTTGCACCCTCACACCTGCTACTCATTCCCTGTCTCCTGCGAGTTCCAGTTGCTCACTGTATTATCCATCAGAGCTCCAGAAACTTCTTCTAGTCCTCCTCTCTCCATCCACACGGCCACTTCTCATCTGCCCCAGTCTCTAGTAATTACGTCTGAACATAGGAGCCCTCCACCAGCTTCTCTCCCTGTGGAGCATACCTTCCACTTTGAGGTAAGAATTACTGTTTGAAATTACAAGTAAACACTCTATTACCCCCACTCATTTCTTGTGGTGATAAAACTTGCTAGCATGGCCTATATTCTCAGCATCATTCTCCATCATTTCATCATTTGCCCTATAAACTCCAGACAAAAATATCCATATTTTTGCACCACACCACACACTTTTTACACTTAAGTGTGTTAGATCTTATGTTGCCCGTATCTGAAACAGATTTTTGTTCTTTTCAATATCCCTCCCCGCCAACTTTCACCTCTCTGCATTCTTCAAGAAAATATAAAATCAACGTCACTGGCAAAGTTAATTGGTTCTTCATCTCTGTTGTTTCTGCTAACCAGAATTTTAATTAATTTTTACACCTATCTCCATATCTGCCTGAATCAACCTAACTGCACCTCCCTTCTTTGGAGTAAGTCCTTGCTAGCCTAGTACTTAAAATGGTGCTGCACAGAATAGGTTTTTACTCAGTAGGTACTGGATACATGGGAAAATAATAAATAAAAACTCTCCATAACCCCTACCAAATGGTCCTCAGTTCATCTTTTGGAGTATTACTTAACTGATCTAGTTCATCATTCATTTCCATTCTCCTGCTACATGGAGGTCATTCATAATTTACCATTTTCCCAAGATACAAGTTCTCATTCTAAAACTGATACCAGTGCTCAGTACGTTAGAATTCCAGTAGTCACCGCAGGCCATTTTCCAAAGTTGTGCTAAATTCTCAAGGTCAAATGATCAAATCTTAGGGGAAGCATTTAGCCTAATGCCAAGTCATGTTGGCTCCAGGATCTGGGCTTGTGCTGGCTTGTTCTACATTACCTGATGGAATGTCTTCCTCAGAGCTCCCACTCCACCCCAAGCTGAACTGCCATGCTTACATTGTTTATTCCACCTTTCCTCATTTATGAGTGATGGAGCAGGATTGACATCTGTTAATTGTTAATGGTTTAGCCCAAAAGTGTTGCTCTTTTTCCCATATTCTTCCTCTTAAAATATTTTAAAATATGTCCTATGTGCTGCCAGTACTACCTTCAGTATTTGTTTCAATATATTTGATTAACAACCCTACTGGATGCAGGCTTCTCTGGCACTCCTCTAAGAGTTTTTCCCATACATCTGTGACTGTATTTACTCTCATGTCTTCATTTCCATTTATCACTTACCTTTTTAAATGAGAATTCATCAGAGAAGTTCTTGTAAAGACAGGAATTCTATATATAATAGCACTCTCTTATTGTGGTTATGAATATTTAGCTTTATAACTAAATTTTTATTTTTCAGACTCTCTTAAACTTGTTCATCTCAAACACACTGCCCTGAACTTTTCAAATGCTTTTGTTAGGCACTGGTGTGGGTTTGATAATAAGCCATGCTCTGAATCCTCACTGTTGGGAACTCAAAGTCTACATAGTTACTCCTGCGGGCCCTGTCACTCATGTGTATTGACTTTTTTGCAGCTAGTCGATCTGAAGCCTGTTGTATAGTTTTTTTGTTTGTTTGCTTTTTGGTTTTGTTTTGTTTTTGTTTTTGTTTTTTCACCACCAAAGGTTATGAACACACTCCTGCCATTACTATCCTGATTTAATTATGGTAAATCTGTTCCCTGTGACTTTATTTAAAGCACTCTTAAAATATACCAAAATATTTTGTGTATTGTTTTGGCCTCTTGGTTAATGAATTCCGAGATTCCTTTCTACACTGTGAAAGCATGCTTTATTTTCCTTCTACTAAAGTGATCTTCTTTATGCTGTGAACAGGAAACCCTAGTTTTAGCATTTCATAAGTTAGTAAGTACATGTTTATGTTGCCAAGATTCACCTAATCTTTTCAGGTTATCTTTTATAAAGAGGCTTACTTTAGTTTTCCAGTTGATAAACCAGCATTTTTATATAGGAAAACATTGTATTTAGGAAGCATGAATTTAAATCCCTTGACATTTTTCTCAAAGCAACATTTTGAAGAAAAAAACATTTTAAAGAATAAAAACTACCATTATCATTATATGCATGCAGAGACCAGTATAATCTGAATAACTTTACTGAAATGTAAAACAGCAGAGAGGCACTCTGTCCTTTCAGCATCCTCCAACGCACTCTCCCAGTTCCACACACTCCTGTCCCTGTTCCACACATTCCTGTCCCTGTTCCCTGCCTGAGCTGCCTGCCCTCCTCTTCATCTTCCCACTGAGGACGTTTTTATCCTCTGAGATTCAGCCAGGTTCGGCTGCTCTTGGTGTCTCCCTCACACCTCAGATGAAAAGAGCACCTTCCTCCTTCCTCAGCCACACTCTGCAGCATATGCTTTTCTTTGATGTTATTTGCCCCAGTATCTATGACTGAGCTTCTCTGTCTTAGAGAGACCCATCATTCTGTAAGTGGAAGTAAAGACTCTTCAGTAGGCAGAGTTTAGTTTCTTAATGACCATTTTTTAAAATATGTGACAAAAGCTAAGTACCAACACTATGTATTTTCTGTGTTTTCTAAATCAAAAATAAAATGCATAGGAAATTTATTTAGTTTAGTTTATGAAGAATCTGAGACATAATTCTCCTTATATACTTCCAAAGTCCTGGATATTATTAAGAACTTAAAGCTTTGCAGTGAGGGCAGAGAGGACAAGGGCCAACAGGGTATCACCAAAGATGCTGACTTCCCACAGCATCCTTTCTCACCTGTTGGTGGCATTGTCTGTTGACACCTGGAGGCAGAAGGGTTGTGCACATTATGCTACAAAATAGAATGAGTCCTGATGGCTAGCCCATATTCTGCTCACCAAACTACACTTCCCTACTAGACTGATCAGTGATGAGGTGGGTTCCCAACAGTGCCACCTAGGAGTCCTGTGTTTCCCTCTTCCCCAGTCACAGGCTTCCTGGCCAGAATAGCATGCCCATTGCATGGTCCATCAGTTACAAGTTTTAGAATGACCATAAAGGAAAACAAATGACGTTTCCTGGTAAGATAGCTTCATCACAGCTGACTAGATGAATCCCTATCCCAAGCCTGTCAACTGTATGGTAGGGATTATGCTAAGATGTTGCTAAATTCAGATTTTCTCTTGCCTCTAAATGTTTTGAAAACTAGTTGAAGAAAACCACAAATGCATAGATAACCCCTCACCCCAAATAACCATGAACACAAAATGGGAATCTTAGGGAAACATGTCAGAAGGCCATTGTTCAAGGTCAGTAGTGAATACAAACAATACTTTTACTATAGTTGTATCATCAAAATATATATTTATTTATTTATTTATTAGTGCATGAGTCAACAAAACACCCATTTTTGTCTCATCTTATGCAATAATGTTAGTGAAATCCTACTTTTTAAAATGCATTTCTTTCTAATACATACTAGGTTGAACTATATGAAAGTGCCAATATTTGACCAGTTTTTAAATCCAGAGAATATCAATTTCACATGGCTCAGAGCAAATACAGCTATTGAAAATTGAAATAATGGTTTTAGGTTCCATGTTAAGTCCCCTGACATACTACCTTTAAGAAACTCTGAAGTTGGAAGAGCAAAAATTGCTCTTACAAGGTACTTTAGAGAAGGTAGGACTTGATGTGAACCAGCAATGAGGGAGGCCTGGAGAACAGAAGGAAGAGTCTTACAGAGGAGCCGTTATGGCCACTGATGTGTGAGAGGCAGTGTGTATCACCAGCCTGAGAGGAAAGCCAAAGGACCGGGGGAGGGCTCTGTCCCCTTGATAGAAATTCTCAACTTCTGCATTTGTTTCTGCAAAGCATGTTTTCAAAGCATATGAACAATTTCAAAACCTCTCTGATGCCATTTGAAAAATTATTATTCTGGCATTGTTACTAATACCTTGAGCAGGATCTATCATTTCTATTACAGAATATGTGGTTGTCAGCAGACTGACCGTGTTGGCAGTGGCTGTACTGTAACATAAGTCAGTAGGCATGAATCAAACTTCATGAAGACAGCTGAATGGACTCTCAAGTCCCTATGAAGACTCCTCTGCCAAGATTAGCAGCTGATAGGCTGAGACTCCCCCCATTCTTTGTGGAAGCTCCCTTGACCATTCCTGTGGTCATCTTTATGTCTTTCTGGCTGAATTCTGCTGTGCTAAGACTCCAGCCTCAGGCCTTTTTCCTTACCAGTTGCGTGTAATGGATAACCACCCGGCACATTCCTCTGTGCTTACTTATGAAAGTATATCAAAGGTCAGTTTCCCAGGATCAGTTTTTGTGGCTATTGCCCCTATCAGGCCTGGCTTAGCCCTGCTGGAGGTGTGTTCCAACAGAGAACAGTGAGGCATCTGACCAATGGGCCATGGAACAACATGAACATCTAGTTTGGAATGAAAAGGGAACAACTGTGTTATAATGTGTTGAAAACCTCACCCAATGCTCTAAGGCATGGAAATGCATCCTCATTACTTTTAGAGCTAGCTATAATTTAACAAAGAATGGATAGGATTTATTATTTCTTTCTATTTAAAGAGAATAAACAAGTGCATAAGTATGCTCATTTTTCTTTTTTAAGATCTTATTTTCTAAAGACGTTTTAAGTTTATATAGTGATAGTGAACAAAATGTAAGGAAATTTTCCATAGACTTTCTACATCCACTATATGCATTGCCTTCTCCATCTTTAGTCCTCCTACCAAAGTGGTACATCTATTACAGTTGACAATCCTTCATGGATATAGCATCCAAAGTCCATAGCGTGCTTAATATTTTATTATTAAATTTATTTAAATTATTTCTATCTGGTAGAATGAAAAAGTCAAGGCTGCTCCCTTGAGTTAATGATATCTTTTTTTTAAAGTCAATAATAATAGCCACAAAAATAATACATGAATTAACCTCAGGGCTGAGATACATGGAGGCTAAATCACACACATCTTAAAATGTCAGAGTCATCTTATTTCTTGTGAGTTCAGGCAAACTCTTACTTCTAGTGATAACATTTCATTTTCCTTGAAGATACAGTGAATTCTATTTAAGTGAATAATCCAATACATTTGTATAGATACACTTTAAAATGTAGTTTTTGTTATGAGTATATTATTAGATAGATCAGGAGACATCCAGGGAGAACTTTTCTTGTTAATCATAGGTCCTAAGAGGAGGGGGTGCACCATGTCATGCCACTGCCAGGGCAAGGGACAGACTGGGGAGAAGCATTGGATCCGTCTCAAGAGAGGAACTGAGAGGACTGATAGGCAAGAACCCTTACTATAGTTTCCCCAGGAAACAATGTAGGTTTAAGATTGGCCTGGTCGAATAATTTAAGCAAACTCTGAGGTGAAGAGCTGTCTCTAATTACCCAATGCCTGGTCCTGGAGCAATTAGAATAGAGGCTCAAGATGAGAGAGCCTAGCAGCAGGCAGTTTAGGAGATGGTAGGCTCTGGGTTGGTTAGTTTGCATTTGCATACTGACTCCCAAGTGGCCATTTACTGTGTGAAGGAGCTGGCTATCCCTGGGAGAGCAAGGGTCTGCAAGGACACAGGTATCCGCATCCGAAGTAGAGGTAGGAGTAAACCAGTGGATGTGCACATATGCATATATGTGTATGTATACACACATTTGTAATGACTATTAAATGAATTTAAGTGTGTGTCTTCATGGAAGGCTAATTTATCAAAGAAATCTCTTTGGCAGATCCTGAGAAAACTGTGGAGAAAAATAAGGCTTGTAGAAGCACGGAAGGTGTAACTGAGATTGCAGTCACTGGTAGAGGTCTGGGAAGGTCCAAGGGCAGGGATGCAGGTCCAGCAGGTGTGCAGGCAACCGGAGGGACCAAATGCAGTGTCATCAAGTCAAGATCACTCCTGTCAGGCTCAGAAGAGAGTAACGAACCCCATGCTCCACCAGAAGAGGACGCCATAGGAAATGAGCTTGCAGGGGTGGCCAGCACCCAGACAACTGAAGGGTCTTAGAGACCATGTAAACATGGTAGGCAACTGCTCCTGTGCACATCTGTGGTGCTGGAAAGCAAAGCCATCTGAAGACAAGAGTTAAGTTTCAGCCATAACATCCAAATTAAGTAGACACTGCTTTCTCTTTTCTTCTGTTCTCCATTGTTAAATTCTTTTATATTCATTTGAGATGTCTTGGTTTGCAAATGGCAAGGATTAATATCTTTCTCCCCAAAGGTCTACATTTATAAGTTATTTTTACAGTTCAAAACAAATCAAACAAATAAAACCTTCCCCCTCCCATGCAAAAGGACAGCTTCAGGTCATGACTGAAGCCATATTCTGTACTAGCGAATGCTGTGGTATACATGTGGCATTTAAATAAAATGGAAATTTTACAAACTGCCACACTTCTGTAAATCTAGAGGAAGAAAACAGAGCTGTGAACAATCAAGGATTTGCTTTTATTTTCTATTAAATCGGCGTGTTTTTTGCATTTGATATCGTTTACTGAATATAAAGTAAAATCCACCCACATTCTACTTACTGTAAGAGCGCCCACAAAGAAAACCTCATTTCAAATCTAATTGTGGACATTGTTCCTTCATTAAAAATTCATAGGGTTTGTGAATGTGTCACGTAAGTGCTGGCTTCTCAATTGTTTCTCCAGCTCTTTCCCACAACCAATTCTGATCAGAATTTTAAAACGCCTGTGCCTAGAAAAGTGTTCTCTGAAGAACAACAAAAGAAAAGTAACATGAGGTAAGAAAGGCATTGTGAATGTAAACAGAGACGCACACCAGCAACTAGACTGCACTTTCCCCGTGTTGCTTCAGCACATGCAGGTAAATGGCCTGCTCTGCCAATCTTGCATCATGCTCTGCATCTTCCATTTGCTGGAAAATTCTTCATCGCAGTAACTTTTAAATGTGTTGTTGACTGACAACAGATAGGTTGCTTTGTTTTGTTGTAAGTCAGCACTAGAAGCCTAAGCAGGTTGTCATTCTTCATTGCATCTTGGCCCAGGCTTGTCTTCTTTTTACCCAAATTAGCCAGACCTGAGTAACAGGCTGCTGTTACTACTGTTACTACTGTGCACGGTGGATGAGACAAGCACAGCTAAGCAGCCAGATATCTGGATGAGGTCAGCTCTGTGTTGAGCCCTCTTGCTTATGCTTTATATATCTTTATTGATTAACATAAAGAATATACAAATATTGTCATATACCCCTTGGCAATGCTTCAGTCAATAACAGATGACATATATGATGATGGTCCCATAAGAATATAACAGAACTAGGGCTGAAGAGATGGCTCAGTGGTTAAGAGCACTGACTGCTCTTACAGAGGACCCGGGTTTGATTCCCAGCATCCACATGGCAGCTAACAACCATCCATAACTCCAATTCCAGGGGATCTGATGCCTTCCTCTGACCTCTGCAGGCACTGCATGACACAGGTACACTTATATGCATGTAAGCAATACACTCATACACATAAAATAAAAACAATAAAATATTTTTTAAAAAGAATATAACAGAACTGAAAAATTCCTATTGCCTAGTGGTGGCTATGGCCACTGAAGGTTGTGGTGTAAAATATTACATGTCCTTTGATTGTGCTGTCAGTTATAGAGGTAGCCACATGCAATTATATGTAGTGTATAATACTGTACTCTTGTTATCGTGTTATCTTCTACTTATCAAAATGAATTTGCTGTAAAGCAGTGTGCCACATATGCTGGCAGCTAAATTCCCCTGTCCTTTCAATTTGCACATAAATGGGAGTTACAGAAACAGAGGAGGAGGTGTACTGTGGAACCATAAGATGAATAAAATAGAAAACTTAACTTCTAATTCTTGTTTCAAGGAGTCGCCAACACCTTCCAGGCACATGTTTACTGTGTCTCTTGGTTGCTGTAAGAGGCCATAGTGAGTAACTGCCCTATTCCATCTAGGTTTGTGAAGTTCACTCCATGATATATGCACACTAACAGAACTGAGTAACAATACATCTCTCAGAATGTATTCCTGCAGGTAAACATCTGACTGTACAAGAAAACTAGTGGCTGGCATAAATTAAGACTGTGCCTGTGTCTACCAGTGCTGTGATCGGGTGGCACAGAGAGTATGCTTCTCTGAACTTCATGTGTAAACTGACACTGATTGTACTATGGTTAATAAATTTCAGAAATCGACTTTTTTCCTTATATAAATTTCTGCAATTGAGCTCAGCAGGGAGCAAGCAGATTCAGAAACAATTTCAGCCCAATACAACTCTGATTGGAAAGATACAACTGTAACCTGTCCATTTTATTCTGCATCATATTTTTGGTGTTGACTCACATTTTCTCTAATTTGTCACCCTTTCTACATGGCCCGCTCAGCCTCTTGGTTCCCAAATATATGATCTTACCATAGATGACATATGCAGAAAGTTCCTGCTGTGGCTGGCCATTGTTCTGGATTCTGGGTGTTGGAGTAAGACACCAAGATCATACTACCAGGCTTTTCCCTGTGTGATCTGGACCACAAAAGTTCACAAACTCAACTGGCTGTGCTGCTGTGAAACTTGTGCCACACACAGGCTCATAGACCTTATCCATCATCCAGCTCTCAAGTACTCACAGTGAGGCAAGTCTCAGCACGGCTAAGAAACACAGAAAGACCAGAACACCTAACTTTGTAGGGCAGACAGTAGTAGTGAATGGTGTTGAGGGAGCTGCCCTTGCTGGGATTTGTGCAGCTGTGCAGTCTAGATTGTAACTCTGGGAGGAACATCTCAGGGGGTCTGGATTTCAGCTATCAAAATATCTGTTTTCCTAGTAATGTTTCTTTCAGCTCTTCCAAAGGCACAGAGAGTATGCTTCTCTGGACTTCATATGTAAACTGACAGTGATTGTACTATGGTTAATATATTTCAGAAACCAACTGAACGTTAGCTCCTCCAGTGGCTTGTGAGATAAGGATTGAATGAATAAAGGGGAAAAGCTCAGGAAAGTGGCCCTAAGGGGACCTGTGACAGGAGTTCTGCTCTGATATTTGAATTATGCTACCAAACTGCTATGCATACCTCACGTGAGAGGCAAAGAGAGTGATGTCCCCAGACCAGTTCTCGGGGTCTAAGTTTCTCTTTGGGGAAATGAAGAAGTAACTGCCACAAAGGGTAATGACTACCAAGCACATGGGGTGGGGTGGAGGGGGCTCTGATTCAAGTTTGTCACATGGTAACTAAGATAGACTTTGCTTTAGGAGTCTTGGAGGTGCTGGTGATCTCTTAGAATCATAATTATTATAAAAGTTGGCTTTTCTATTTGTATTCAGCTCATAAATTCACAGTACCTCCCCTTCTTCGTTTCTGTAGGTCTTATTTATGATGTAGGTTGAAAATGGCAGTGAATTCTGGACCTCATACATAGCTGCCAGTGTGATGTGATTGCTGCTGTTAGAGATACTGCACTGGGTCCAAGAAAGAGAAGTCAGATGGAAAGGGAGAGGAGTCTGATGGGGTAGGAAGAGGAACAGAAGCCTGACTTGACCTCCCAGCACAGGAGAATGGCCCTGGGTAGTCCCTGATGACCGCATATTTACTTCCTGTATCTCTTTCTCTCACACACATATGTCACACACACACACACGCACACACACACACATATATGAAGAGAGGGAGTGGGAAGGAGGCAGAGAGAGATAGACAAAGGAAAGAGCGGGGGTAGGGGGAGAGACAGACTTGTGACAGAGATTATAAGAATCTACCTTTCCCTAGAACTCTGGAGTTCTAGAACCTTTGAACACTGCTAAACCTTGGCAGATCACTGCTGATGCTAATGGTAAGCCTTTGCTGAAGTACCCTTTCACTGTTTATGTTTTCTTTAAGCTACAGTGTTGGGATTGACTAGGGCAGTCTGACTCCCTAATTGACACCTGTTAGGCCCTTCCCTGGTCCCAGGCTGCCCTGAGTGAAGGACCATCAGGCCAGCAGTCAGGAATGCCTCATGCCAGCATTTGTTGCTTTGAACACATCATGGATACTCTGAAGAAGCTGTACACCAATCATATTTTCTTGCTGCCGAAGCACAGCTCTGGCTCCAGAAGGCGCTAGCTCAGCCCCAGCTGTTTCAAAGCAGCTTGCAGTGGACTTTTTGCCATCACAAGCCTTAGTGAACTCTAGATGACCCTGCAGCCCTTTCCATACCAGCTAAAGGGGAAAAATGTCCTCTGGTAGCCCAGCAGAAAGCCTGTGACTGCTACCAACACAGCCCATCATTTTTTTGGAGGACTGTCGTGACTGATGCCAGCATCCTACCTGCCACATCCCCTTTCTGCCCATGTAAGCAGACTTCAGCTTGCTTTTTGTGCCCACTGGGAGATACCTTCCTCCTATCCCCTGGTGCAAAAAGGCTCCTCTTAGTCTTTTCTTGCCTACTTGTGGTCGTCATCATCAGTAGAGTGAGCTGAGCTGTTAACAAACAAAGATGACAGGAGCAGCAGAAGAATGGTAACAGCAGCGAAGTTAGTTAGCTGCAGTCACCACCCAAGCAACAGCCACGCTGTCCTCAACAGCAGCAGTGACAAGGAGATGGTAGAGAGAGTGGGCAGGATAGAAGTGACAGAGAACAGAGGCAGTAGAGAAAGACACCTGTGAAGAGCCGATAATGCAGTGATGCGAAGCTACAGGCCCAGGCTGCTGGGATTGTTCTAGAAAGCTGTGGTGTCTTAAAGGCCAAGAGTCTCAGACACTCTAGGCCCAAGAGCTGTAACACATGTGCTGCTTGGTCTCTTCTATGAAAGAAGTAGAAGGTTTGAGAAGACTGATAAGAGCCACGTAAGGTCACAGCAAAGCTTCTGGTCTGGATTGCTATGGCTTTTCAGACGTTGTTGTTGAGAGCTTCTCCTGGTCATGACTGATGGTAGAATTTGCTGTCTCAGCAACTCTGACTCCTTTTTACTTGCTGCTCTGGGCTCATTCTTCTGGTTTCACGCTGCTTTTCCTCTTTTTTTTTTTTTTTTCTTTTTGGAAGAAGGAATATTTCATCTACAAGCCTAGTAGTATATTAGTAAATGGTTTTATCCCGAATCTATGTTTTTTTATTGTGTTTTCAGTAGGTAGGGTCCTATGAGTATCTAGTTCACTCTAATGCAGGAATCTCAAGTTTACTAACAGTTTTTGAACTTCTGTTGTATTACTGCAAGCCCTGGGAAGACAAGGTCTGTGTCTTGATCACTCTTGGTACTTAACACAGTTATCGATACACAGTAAACAGTGAAGACTTGTTGAGTGAAGGTATTCTCAGGGGATGGAATTAACCTTTAATCTCAGACTTCCTGTCTTAGCATCAGTAAACTCATAGGGACTTTGTAGGCTATATCTTTTTGGAGGAAATTTTAGTTCCCTGCATCTACAGCAATCAAGGTCCAGACTAGGACAGACTGAACCCAGAGCTCTGCCATTCTTTCTGATCTTGAGAAAACGACCCAAGTCTTAATCTTCTGAATCTTCTGAATCTTCTTTTTTTACAACGTTGAGAACAGCATCCTCAGAGATGGTTGTGTTTTCTGGGTAATTTTTCCCATGAGATCAAGGATGTGAGATGCTTATTAAAATGGCATTACATAGTGATGGACTTCTCCAGTGGATACCTCCAGAGTGTGTCTAGCTGGATGTAGTACGGGAAGAAATGGTATTCCTTTTTCTTTTTAAACTAACTTTGTTTTAACTCATTGCATAGATTAGCTTTAAATAAAAATTTACTTATAAAAGTATTAGTTTCCATCTCCCAAACATATACTGATATTTGTTCTTAGACTAAAGAGAACTGTTATCATTGCATTTCTGTGCAAGTTCACAGACTTTCACAGAAAGGATTGGGAATGAATGGTAGTTTAGAATGGTAGCCAGAGTCTGCGGGTATGTTTGAATGAAGACAGTAACCCCTATTAACATACAGGGTTTCGTGTTAGATTGTATTTTGGGACATCTGTAAATCATAAGTATTTTTTATGCTAACTATGTGTCTTAACTGTTGCATTTACCTTACTTTAACCTGCTAGTAAAGCCTTTTTATTATACAGATTGTGCCAAGTTGGTATTTGAGGGCTGGTGAATATTTGGAGTTGACACATTGCAGTTCCCACTTGCCGCCACTGTATGCACCATGCCACTCAACCACCACTGGTTGCTTAAGTCATTACTCTACAATAAACACAATCCCATAATAAACGGTAACATTTAGAATTGCTCAAGAATAAGAATATCAGAGGACTGGAGGAAGAGAAGATCTTTTTCATTGAGACTAGAAAGGAAAAAAAATGGTAAGACTAGTGGGAATTCTTTTAAAATATTTGTTTAGGTTGGGTTTAAGCCATCTAGCTGTGAAAATAATAAAGTGTGGTAGCAGTAGCAATATACTGTAATTCCCACAAAGCACATTCAGCATAATTTCTTTTTTATAAATAATAAAACCATAAATAAATATGATTACTCTATGCTAACATAAAATTATATTCAGGACCTAGGTTGCATGTTTTCTTCTCATATCTCTGTGTTTTGTAAGTGCAGTGTTTGCTGGCTCCTCCCTTCCCCTCCCTCTTTCCTTTCTCCTCTCTCTATGTATTTAAGTAATTTATGAACAACTGGGGATGGCATTTGACCTTGAACTGAATGTGGTGGATGGAGGAAAAGTAGAACTTTGTCTCACAGGCAGGAAGCAGAGTGCCTTAAAACCTGTGGAGGCCTCAGCAGCTTTCTATTTGGAGGTCTCACCCCATAGCTTTTCATGTGTACGAATGGCATCTACATCTGACAGTGTAATTTGTCTATAGGAATGCTGTATGAGATTTATAATTTTGCTTTTGAAATTATTTGTCTACGAGTTATTAGTTTTCATCTAAAACCAGCTCTGATTTTTCCATAATTGTGCGAACTCAGGAATTCTAGAAAGTGAGAAAAGCCTGCTGACAAATGGTTTCGACTATAATGACTTTCATCTGAATGCTAAATTTGATAAGAACTGTGCTAATACAAAGTTTATGGGATTTAATGAAATAATTCTGTGTTTTAGGTAATACACCTTTTGCTCTTTGCTAGGACAAAACATTTTCAGGTCTCCAAAATTTGCATCAAGTGCCTAATTGATAATGCAGCCTAAGGTTAAGAGAACAGGCTGCCTCCCAAAGGGAGGGGCACTTGATGTAGAAGACAGTAAGGAAAGGGCTTCTCCTTGAGGAGAGGAGCTCAGTCTTCCAAATGTCATTCCCTTAGAGGATTTCTATGTGGCTTCTCCCTGCCTCTTCCTCTTTATTTATTTTTTAATTTTTCAGTAGTTTCATACCTACATATAATTAATTTTAGTCTTTTTCATGTCCTGTTACTCTGTCTCATCCCCTCTCTTCCAGCTGAATCCCTTCTTCTTCCAAACAAGTCTTCCTCCCACTTGTGTGTGGCCTCCCGAGTTTAAATAGGGTTGCCTGCATGAACTTGAGTGGAAGTTATTTACGGGATCATGGGCAAATTATCAGTGGTTATACCACTGAAGAAAGTGGCACCCCTTCCCCTAGGCACCAGTAACTGTCAGTAGTCCTTCAGGGAGGTTGGGGCCTCATGAAACCCCCCCCATCAACTATACAATGTCCAGATGACACTGTTTTGCAGCAGTCCTCCCTGACCTCTGACTCTTACAATCTTTCCAACCCCTCTTCAGTAATGTTCCCTGAACCTTGGGTGAGCTGTGTGATATAGATATCCCACTTAAGGCCAAGCATTCCACAGTCATTTATTCTCTGCACTTTATGGTTGTGAATCTCTGTAGTAACTGCTGCCCACTGCTAAAAGAAGCTTCTGTGATGAGAGCTGAGAGCTGCACAAGGCTTTGGGTACTGAGATACTTATTTGGAAGGCAGTTTAATATGGTGTCCATTTAGCACTAATAGTAGTAGGTTCTCCCCTAGAGCCTATGACCTCCTCTTGGCCAAGTGTACAGTACCAGGTATGAGTTTCCTCCTGTGGAATAGAACTTAAAGCCAATCAGAAAACAGTTGACTATCCCCCATTACATTCGTACCACTGTTGCACCATTGGCCACGTCTTGCCAGCCTGGTGGTTATTGTAGCTCACAATGGTTATGTCTGATAAAACCACTGATGACTTTTTCCCCTAGTAGCATGCATGCACAGCACCTCCCAGAAGGTTAAAAACTAACCAGCAGAGAGGAAGCTTCCAGTTCAGTTCCAGTGTCATTTCTTTCAGTCCTATGACCGAAATGTGTGGTGTCTTCAACCAAAAGGTCTCTTATCAAGTTCTGATGAGCAACCAAGAGTAATAACCTCTATTGTGTTGGGGGTCTCTAGCACCTGCCTGAGCAACAATTTGAAGGGGAATATCCCACACTTAGCATTGGGATTTTGTTTAATAACTATGACTTCTGGGAAGAGCATTATTACCTGTGTAATATACTCCTTTCTGAAAAGAAAACCTTTTAAATTAACTTTATGAAATAGTAGGTTTCCCTATGACCTTTTCTAAACATCCTTAGTGTTAGTTATGCTTCCTCTGCCCCCCTCCTCTGCCCTCCCTTACCATCCTCTTCCACACTCACCCCCACCATTATTCCCTTTTACCCCTTCATATAATGAAAGAGACTTCATACTGATTAAGGGAACCATCTGTGCAGCCTCTTACGAGGCAAATGTCTCCTCCTATTTAGTCATAAAAAGAGTGTTAATGGGGAAGATGAAGATGGAGGGCGTAGCCAAGAATGGCCTTCAACTCCTGATCCTGCTGCCTCTGCCTCCTGATGGGGATTATAAACATGCACTACCATGCCCAGCTGTATGTGATGGGAGGGATCTGACTGAACCCAGGCCTTTGTGCGTGCTAGGTGAGCACCCTACCAACTGAGCTAGATCCCTACTCCAGGACAGTCTTTCTGTTTTCTGACTCATCTGTGTTCCTGGAGGCTAGAAGCACCTCTCAGTGCACCCCGGTCCACCTCCAGAAATCTGACTGCCTTGCAGCCACATAGGCCCTCTTCCCCCTATACACCTTTTTTGAGTTGTGCTGAACACAACCTTTAGTGCCAGAGGTTTAGCCCATTTCCTCAGAATGTTCCGCTTTATGGTTGGTCACCTCCTGAAGGGCCCAAGCAAGCCTTTTGCGTCACCTACCAGGAAGCAAATGCACCATCTGAATGGGGGCTGAGAAGTCCTCTGTCCTTACCCACTTGTTACTCACCAGAAAAAGGGCCATAGGTGGTCATTTAGAGAATAAGAAAGCTAGGTCTCTGTGGTCATTTAGAGAAAAAAAAAAAAAGCCAGGCCTCTGGCCCAGGGCAATGCATTGGAGGGCTTGTACTTCACTGAGTCTGTAAGTCCTGGAACATTTGGGCTTCAGGACTAATGCTTTATTCATTGGGTGGCAATGGCATCATTAAGAACTTATTAGCTTAAAGAGTAACTAACTTGTTCTTTGTGACTCTACTAAACAAATGTTAAGCAGGATGAGCCACTGGTTCAGACTGGTCATGGTCTGTTCTGGATTTTATTGCAGGTAGATTTCAATAAACTTAAAGGTTCTGCCCAGGGCTTTTTGGAAAATAGATAACTCATTTACCAGAGTTTGCAAGTACTTAAGGGTCAGTTATTTACCCAGGACAATTAAAATGTTTCACTTTGTCACTTAATTTGTTTCCATGCTTGAGTCAAAAGTATAAAATGAGCACATAAAGAAAAAGACCTGAGCCCCAAACAGCAGAAGTTTTAGAATGATATAGTGTTTGCTTCCCATTTTCACAAGATAATAATGTTTACAGAAATTACTTTCTGTGTATCAGTGTGGCCCAAGTATGTGACCAGTACTGTCTTTTTTATAGTGTGCATACATAAAAAATTATTCTTTGATTTGGGGCTATGTCCATCTCTGATGGTTATATCTTTGAAGCCTGGCATGTGATGGAAGTCTTGTTCAGAGTCATTACCCTTTTTCTGTAAAGGAATCTTTCTTGTAGTCAGTCTTGCTAAATCTCAGCAGTCCATAGCTTTGTTCTTTCAGGTTAAGCTTTCATTTCTTACAGCTCTCTCTTTATTTGGCCCTCTCTATAGATCTCTCCAAATGTGAATGTGAAGAGAAAAGAGGGTGCATACTCAGAAAGGGTTTAGCAGCAGAGTAGAGGGAGAGTTAGCTATGTTCCTATTCACTTGCATAAACTTATCTCTGACTTGCTTAGATGGTAGTGGAGCATCAAAAACCTTCTTCCATGGATAGCAGAGCCATTTTCCTAACTAAGGCTACATATCACTGCAGAAGTAGGATTGGAAGACAGACTTCAGATTTAGATCTCTTCTTCTCCAGGTGAGGGCTCAGATGGAGCTTGTCCACTCTTAGGGCTATTTAAAACAGAGGGCAGCCATACATATCAGCCTCAGCTGTGACTGAACAGTATCTCTCAGGAATATTTTTGAAGACTACTGTACTTGGGAGAAATCAGAATTGATGAATTCTCAAGTACCATCCAATTCTACACAGCATAGTACACTGTGAACTTTTATAGTCATCATGAATCCCAGGGCTTTCCCATAAGGAAGACTTGTAGCATTAATTGATCCAGGCTTAGGTTTACTAGTGATGCTGTTTCCTTAATAACTCACTGTCAGAGTTGAACTGTTTCTAAAATTGGTATATTTAGAAGAGGAAAAGGTAGAAAACAGCAGAAAGAAGATTGTGTGTGTGTGTGTATGTGTGTGTGTGTGTGTGTGTGTGTGTGTGTTGAAGAAGAGTGCCAAGTGGCATCCACCAATGAGAGGAATGAGTTGAGCCATTTTATTTTTCATAGTCTTAAAATATAATATTGCCCTTTCTAAATTATCTGAAGTAAATGTGGCAGGTCCTAGATTTTAAAACCTGTATTTACAGACTTAAAAGTTGCCTGTTGTCATAGGAGCATCCAGACCTGCTTTCTTTTCTGTTTTTAATGGAAAGAGGCACTTTTTCCTTAAGGCCTCAAGATTGTGCTTTTATTATTTGTTCAATCTAGAAATACAAAGTGTAGCCTTTTTCAAAAGCAAAGTTTTCCTAAGAAAAATTGTACTTGTCATTTCTACACACACACACACACACACACACACACACATCTAAAATGTTGAATAGTATTTTTCTTGTTTCAACTGACTTTACTCTTCTATGCATGTTTGTTTACTTATATGGACAAGTCTCTTTCGGTCATTTTATTAGATTGCATATTCAGATGGAGACCTACCAGCCTGCCGGCCTTCCTCCCTGTCCGTATTTGTATCCCTTTCTCTTCCTTGAAGGCACACATGTCAAGGGTAAAACCTTACCCATTCAGTCATCATTCCCTCCTAAGATAAAAGGAAGATGACTTACAGTTTAAAATTGGCTGCTCGACAAAGTAGAAAAATGGAAGCTATAATCACAGTCCCCATAATGGAATTTTGTGTTTGAGAACTAGCCAGATCTGCTTTTCATCCTCTGTGGTCCATGCCAAACTGAAACTTTTTCTTTCTTATAGTGATCTCACCTCCTTCCTACTATACATACATGCCTCTGTCATGCTAATGTACTGGTTAGTGGGCCTGGAAATGCAGTTATTTATAGATTTCTGCTCATTCAAAGAGCAGCTGCAAGAAACCTCACAAAGGGAGGACAGCGCTGACCTGCCCGTGACCCTGCTCTGCTTGCCGGGAGGGGTGGGTTCTTCAGTCTTTGCAGATGATTTGGTAAGGGCACCAGAAACTTGTAATCTCCAGCACACTTTTCTAAAATTAGTTTTTCTGTGACACTTCAAGTTCAATCTGCATTCTACTTTCAAAGAGACATTTTGCCCTACCGTCTTCTTTAACTTTCAGACCTCCCACTTTAGGATTGAACCTTGGAACTGAACTGTTTGGTGGTTGCTTTTCACTTTCCCTGAACCTTTCCTTTCTTCTTTTCATGCATACATTTATTTGAAAATGTATAGGTATATAATATTTAGATGGAAATTCAAATGTATATATACAGAGAGAGAGAGAGAGAGAGAGAGAGAGAGAGAGAGAGAACCTGCCATATTCTATGCCCTGTCTCAATCATCCTAAGTTTAGTGTTGATTAAAGAGATCAAAGTTTACCAAGGGAGCAGTGCTGGTACAGGGGAGATGCAGAATGCCATGGAAACACAGAGGAACGTATACCTAACTCCTTTGTCTTCTTGCCTTAAACAGAAAACTGGGGAAAAAAAAATTGCTTTGACTAGGTATGGCATCTTTTCTTGGGCACATTATAATGTGAATGTCACATCTGACACTTCTGAAAAGACTGCAGTTGTTTTATAGCTGCACAAGTAAGAGATTAGATATTAAAGAAGGCCTTTGGATTTCATGGATTTGATAAGAGGAGCTATAGGGTTTACCCCTTCCTGAATTCACCACTGCTCATTCTGACCTCTGCTTTCTCATCATCACTAAGAGGGAGACTTTTAACTTTGCTTGATGGAATATTACCTAACAAATCTCTAATAAAAAATTCCCAGTTAATATGTTCAATCTAAAATTTCTTCACTAAAACCTTAGTTTTACTATTTGCCACTAATCTGCAGACAGTGATCATTAATAAGTAATCAGCATCCTGTATATTTGCCAGACTTCAAAACTTTATGTTATATCATCTAGGATCTTAGGAAATCTCTATTATCTGCTACCCTGCATTATCATCTTCAAACTCTTTCACAGTGCTCCCAGCATTCAAATAATTACTCAGAATAATGAAGGGGCAATGTCAGGCTTGCTGACATTTCTGCAGCCAGCCTGTATTGTGCTTGCTAGCTTCAGGGAGAGCAAAGCCGGCTGATTTCCTTCGCCATCCTAAGCTTAGAGTGGTTAGGGTGGAGAGAGCAGCTAATGAGTCTGTGGAAAACGCAGTACTGGAACAGAAAAAGGCACAGAGTGTCTCGAGAACAGAGGACAGTCCATATCTCTTCTGTTTTCTTCCCTGAGAATAGAAATGGCAGCACAGGGGAGAAACAGGGCTTCAGAGGGTCCCCAGTCTCATTCATAAAAACATTTAAGAATGGACTCAAACAGAAGCTTTAGGACAATTTTATTAGAATTCAGGGAAAAATCCTTCAGCAGACCAGTCCTGAATCTCAGCAACTCTCTTGAAGAAAGAATTGTAGAGGGGAGAGTGGTGGACTATCAGCCACATGGCAAGGAGGAGAAAGGGCTTCACAGTAACGAAACATAAAATGCTGGGGCAGCCCAAAGCAATGGGAAAAGCATAGTTAGAAAAGAGATACAAAGAAGCAAAGGAGAGGTTACAGGTTTTTCTGAAGAATCCTGAAGACTTACAGATAGTGCATGTCTGTGACCAGCTAGGTCCACAAGAACTGCACCAAGGGATGAAGATTTCCTGCAGGAAAAGTTCACCATCTCATTAACATACTAGGTATTCCATCCATCTCTGTAGCATAACTTAAAGTGAACCCACATTTTTAGGAGTGGTCCTGACCAGGTGATTGACCTGCAAAAACTGGAAAATTAAGGTTCCACCTAGGATTCTTATTCGTCAGGACCAGCCTTCTCCCAGGGTCTTCTAACAGTGGCATCTCTCCTCTGGTGCATTGTGAAGAATTTCTTTACACTGTAAATATTCCAGCAAACCACCTGATGCTCTGTGACTTATTCTAGTGACTTATCTTCTCTATTTCCCCTCCCTGGAGGTGTCTACCAATGATTTCTTCTCTGCTTCTCTTCCCCAAACTGTCAGCTTTTGTGTTTTCTTTTTACTGTTTTTAGAAGAGCAATTCCACTCTGCCCCCAAATTTGTAACTCCCTCTCATCTCCTTAAGCAGTAGACTACTCAGTTGTTTAGAATCCTATGGAGAAACACTGCAATAACTAAGAGCCAGTCCCTTATGGTCTATGTTTTTGAAGAGAAAATAGAATTTTACAAAACAAATATGAAATATTATGATTTCTATCCTTCTATTTCTTTTTTAATGGTCTATAATAAATGAGTTCACCATTAGAAGAAGCAAAAATGTTCCCATTATTATTCATAGACAGTTGCTTTAAAACCATGACAATAATATATAAGCAACATATGTTTAGTAACATACATATCATACTCCTCCATTTTAATATATGGAGCATTTCTGTAATCTCAAGATACTATCTAGCTACTGAACAGTAATATTAGATATATTCTTAGTGCCTCTAGAAGTGAGCAATGAACTTGGGATGAAAATGCATCTTTTTACTATAAACTATAATAATGCAAATGAGTTCCTTAAAATAAGGCTTCAGATATCACATGAAATAAGTTTGCTTTTATATCAGCTCTTCATAAGACATTAATAAGTATGCTTCTCTCGTTATAATTATTTTTCTATTAAAGTAGGTTGGTATGAGGGCTGGAGGCGTAGCTCGGCCATTAAAGTAGGTAGGTATGAGCCCAAGGAATTAGGTCATACAAATTTTTTTTAAGAAAATATTTTCAGTACCTAGTTGATCTTTATCCTTTTTAACAGGAAGTGTGTGTATGTGTGTGTGTGTGTGTGTGTGTGTGTTTCACAAGTAGGTTTACTTATTCAAAATGTTTGTCCTTGGTATGTATACAAGTTAGAAAAGGCTGAAATAAATGGATTGCATTATTAAGAGTGGGAGCAACTTGTACTCTTTTCCAGTAGGCTTGGTGAATTTCAAAACTTATTTGCTCTATTGGTGCAACCGAATGAAATGCTGAACAAAGATATGTCATGTTGAGCACTTAGGAAATTAGGTGTAAGATTTTGGCCCTAAGTATATTTTATTAAAGAACAAGTTAGAGGTCTATTAAGCCTGGGGCAAAGCTCTCCTGTTATCCTTGACATTTGGTACATCTGATTGCTTTGTGATAATAATACCTCAGTAAAACCTGTAAGCAGAAACCACCAATTTCATAATTGGTCAGGAATCTCTTAAAAGCTTTTATACTTGCAGAGGAAGAAAAAAACAGAGAGAGCAAAAAAAAAATCACGCATCTTTTATGGGATATTATTTTATAAAGGAATTGTGGAAAATGAAATATCATGCTACAATTTAGGTGTGGCACAGAAAACTAGGGCAACACTTACTTTTAGAAATATCAAGTGTTATTCACTGGTTTATAATTAATTACATAATTATATACTAGAACACGAAGATCCCAGGGTACCTTAATAGAAACACTGCACTTCCAAATAAAATAACAATAATTATCACCTATTATATTCAAAGTGCTTTGTTAGCTATATTTTTTAACTCCCCATATCTGTGTGTAAATAAACATCATTAAGCATATTAATCTTTCCTATAGCTTAGAAATAAGAAAACTAAGGCAGAGAAGTTGGTTTGAATGATGAATTAAGCATCATGGTCTGGAATCATTTAAAGAGGCAAGTATTCAACAGAAACAATAGGTGTTAATAGAGTTCAAAAATAGCTCTTGCAACTATTCATAAATTACCAGGTACTAATTAATATTTACAAGTATCACCTTTCTTCCAGTCCATGTGACAAAATCAGTTTATATTCTGAAGACAATGTTTCAGCAGCCTTGAAACTACTGGAGACACCTGGTACAACTGAACTTTACCTTCCAGACACCATCCTAGGTCCTTGGTAGCCTCATGAACTTGTACATAATTAAAACCATTGGGTTGGGAAATTGAAGCACTATAATAAACTGAAAGTCACAGAGTTCAAGACAGAGATAAATAAAAGTTTACAAACTACATCTTTCTAATAAAGGAATACTTTTTGAAACAGCAGCAGTTTGTGAAGTTGGCTATAAAGTAGAGGTAGGAGGGGCCTCAGGGACAGTTGGTGCTCCTGTAATCGCCACGGTGAGAACTGCTGCTGGAATAGAGACTGTGGAGCCAAGATGTTCTAACGCCATCCCCAAAACATTGTAGAAAAAGTCCAGGTGAAACAGAAGGCATAAAGAAAAGGGATGCTTTCTGACAGTGTTCCAAAACTGCAGACTCCTTCGATGAGGAATAAAGTGTGATTGATGTCTGTTTGTGAAGCTTTGAGCCAGAGGAAATCATCCAACAACACTTCATTTAGGGATAAATAAGGCAAATAGTGGCCTTGTGATGATCTGAGACTCCTGTAGCACAGGTTGCTTGAGAAGAGAATGAGACACGATGGTCTGGCTCTGCCTTGGTGCCTGAAATGATTGAGGTGCAGAGAAAAGGACTTTGAGGTTCTCCTTGGTGCTGATGAGTACACAGCTACAGGGCAAATACTCAAGCTCTCTGTGTTGTGTGTTGATGAACTTGGTTTACATAGAAAGAATCTATCTGATGGCACTTGTTGCCTGTGATAATTGGTATACACTACATAAGCACATTCCAGATTCACTTAAATCTATAGTAATTAATGGAAAAGTTTGAGATGTGTGTTCTGGGTACAGTTTGCTCCCTGAGTAGGAATTATCCACTACTAGATGGTAGGTTTGTGGGAAAAACATTCCCTGCTGTTTTGTTTGCTGCCCTTGGTGAAGGCTAGAGATGCGTTGAACCATCCAGACCATGTGCTTGGTGGTTTTCCACCTATCCTTGAGATAGACCCAGCCTTACATTTGAATTAAATATCCACTCAAGTGTCAGGATACTCCATGAAATCACAGTGCTGAGCAAGACTACTGATTTTGGACCTAAGAATCAGAGAAACAAAAGAGCACAGCCTAAAACACTCACTAGCTAAACTGCTTACTAGCTACACTGACAGACTAGAACACTTAATTATAAAGAATGAGCAGAAATATGGTTCAGAAAAAAAAAAACTTTGTTTATACCCAAATAAAAACAAACGTTTAAACTCAGTTACCTCAAACCTTCTTAAGATCAGATTTGTGAAGTCACTCATCTAAGGCAGCAACTGATGAAAGTGAACTTAAAATAGGAATCTGTGCATGCCCAGCTTCTCCACCTGGCATAGCCATTTATAATTGTCATAGTCTTGGAGAAGACCTTTGTAGCTATGTTGTATAATGTGTTATTATTTATATTTATTAGAAATATGCTTTAAGAGTACATAGATATACATATATGCACACATACATATACATGCAGATCCATTAATATATTTACCATGTAGTTCTAAGGAAAATTCTGACCAAACAAATTTTGGCCAGCTAAATGCATCATTCCATAGAAGTGAACAAACAAGTGCTTTGCTCCTGCTGCTACAACCTTGTAGATTGCTTCTGTGAACAGCCTGCTCTTCTTCCCTCTTGTCTTTTCTGACTATTGTTAACTCCTTTGCCAGTTCTTGCTTTTTGATTCTTCAACCGCACTTTTTGTCCTCTCTGAAAACATTTTACAGACGACCATCTTCCAAAATAACAACATCAATTAATTTTTTAACTTGAAAAGAAATCACATTCATCCTAATCTGCCCTGGCTATTGATGTGCAGTATGTGGAAGAGGCTGTGCTGGGACTGATAAGCCCCATAGGCGAAGGCGCTTCAGCAGGAGGCTAAGCCCTAACACACTCCGACTGCTGTTTACTGAGCCAGCCCTGGGCCAGGTAGGATGAGGAGGTGACTTAGCAAGAAGAAACTGCCACCAGACAGACACTGCGGGACCGGCAGGAAGTACCTTCACTCTGGCTGCACAGGGTTCTTTACCATTTGTTTTGAGTTTAAATAGACATCAGTGTGTTTCAGGAATTTCTCTCTTACCATTACCCTTTCTCTCCCCAGTTCTCTCCCCATTTGTAGAATTGGATAATCTCCGAGGAGACCCACAACTTAGCAGTCAAAGCACCTCAGCTCCCCAGGATGCTTGTAATTCAATGGTAGATGCAGTGGGATTTGAGAGTGTCATCACCCATTGTCCCCAGGAGCTTCCTCAAATGATGGCTGCAGGTAAATGTTGGTGGCCAGCATAAGACAGAAGAGCTTTTGAATTTTTTCTGGAAAAGTTTGCTCAGCTCTGAAAATAGGCATTGTACCAGGGGCCAGAGTCCTGAAAAAAAAAAAAAAATAGCCATGAAACTCAGGAAGATCAAAAAAGTATGAGGTCAAATTTAATATATTCTACTAATTTTCTAATTTTATTTACTTGTTTTCTTAAAGTCAGTACTGCCAAGACTATTCCCAAAAAGTCATTGTAGGTAGGCCCTGCATTTCCTTACTATAATAACTCAAACATTGGTAAAAGAGGAGATATGTTTCAAGGTACCACTTTAAAAATTCAGTCAAAGCCAGGCATGGTGGTACACGCCTTTAATTCCCAGCATTTGGGAGGCAGAGGCAGGTGGATCTTTGTGAGTTCAAGGCCAGCCTGGTCTGCATAGTGAGTTCCAGGTCAGCTGGCGCTACAAGGAGACCCTGTCTCAAAGAGACAACAAAAAAAAAAAAAAAAAAAAAAAAAAAAAAAAAAAAAATCAGTCAGGACCTGGTCTATTCCTTGACTACTATTTTCCTATTTGATAGTTAAAAGGAAAAGGGATGACTGGTCCAGCATAAATCTTGGAAACAGATACATTTCTTTATCCTTAGTCTATAAGGCAGTTGACTTACTATCAAGAGCCTTTCTTCTTTACCCCTTGACCTTGTCACTTACCAAACATTGCTTCACAGGGAAGGAGGAAGTGAGTCATTTTTCAGAGGTACCTCTTTAATGACATGCTGTAAACAATACAAATTCCATGTCATTACATTTCCTTCCAGAAAGTTATTTGGAATCACTTCTTTATATTGTGTATAGAGAAAACATTGCTGTGATGTGTGATGCAGATTGTAGTGCTTTATTTTTTTTATGGCTTGAAAATGTGTTAAATGAAGCCTCATATCTCTCAAAATGTGATTTCTTTTACAGGAAAGACCCTTGCCTGTCAATGCTAAGCTAGAGTTTGTTTCTTCTGCAGCTGCTGATGGGTTGGGGAGCATAGCAATAGACACCACCCAGCTCAACATGTCCGTCACTGATCCCACAGCCTGGGCCACAGCCATGAATAACTTGGGCATGGTTCCTGTGGGGTTGCCTGGACAGCAGCTTGTGTCTGGTAAGCCTTTTCCTAGTTTGAAGATGCTTTGCAGCAGTACCGAAGGGTATGGGTGACAGGTGTCGAGTAAGCTCTTTCCTTTCGGATACTGAGCATGGCCTTTGGTTTATGACCAGGGCATGTTTGGCTGCTTGTGCTGGAGATTCCTTTTCCTCATCACCTCGTTCTTTGCAGAAGCAGCCACCCTCACAACCATCAATACACGTAGCATCTTTTCTCTACAGCCTTGCAGTGACAATTGCATTCTCGTATTGGTAAACAGTGTAGCTGATACTTGCTTTCGAATTTGCAAAACTTATTCTTGTACATCATTCTATATGATTTCAGTCTTTTGTTTGAGATGGGTTGATTCATGTTTTTTGTTGTTGCTCTAGTTAATGTTCCCACTTTACAAATAGGGAAGAAGAGGAAGAAGACAAATGTTTAGGGTCACTTTTCCAGCATTGAAATAACAGATCTATAAACTTAGCTCAACTAACACTAAATTCAGAGTTTGCTGTCTGCTGCACTTTGAAATAGTAATATAATACAATCAATAGGTAGCATATTTAGAAATATCACCAAGTCAAAGGTCATTACCACTTAATTCAATATGAGTTTCCTGAGGGTTTTTCATGTAGAGCAGGCTTTGGCAAATAAAAATAAATATATACACTTATAAGTATCAGCAAGAAACGTGTCTCCCTAAATTGCAAAAGAAGATAGTGACTGAAGACAAGAATAAAAAGCTAATGTATAAGAACAGGTGTTTGCTAGCTGGTGGTACAGAGGTAATATAGCAGTCCGCAGGTAGTCACTGGAGCTCTAAGGGACAGGTTCTCAGATGGGAGATGAGCTGTGCATGCTGAGACAATGTGACTTACATGTCTACCCACTCACTCAGCAAGTGCTCACTAAGCCCTGCTGGGTGCAGGGGCCCCAGTAGGAAGCAACCAGGCTAGTCTCCATCTTCTTGGGATGTGCTGGTTAACAGCCAATTACTACGCTGAATGATGTGTCTAAATAGCAGAACAATTGTCTTTGATCATTAGGTTAAATGGTGGAGGATGGTGTGCATTAAGTAGGAATCAGCAATCTGTGGAATGTTTAGCTCTGCCCACTGTGCTAAATTTGAACTGTCCTCCCTCCCTTTCCCTCTGCCTTCCTTCGTTTCTCCCTCCCTCCTTCCTTCCCTCCATGCCTTCTACTCCCCTCGTTCCCCCTTTCTTTTGTCAACAATGTTCATAATGAAAAATTCTTAGTTAACTATATTATATGTATGCATATATAAAGAGGCATGTATACATGCACACACATGTGGTTTCTTTTTTTAGCTCAGCAAGAAAGAACATGAGGATTGGAAATAGGGAAACAATGAGAGCCAGGTGTGGTGGTACACATCTGTAACCTGAGTTCTAGAAAGGCTGAGGCAGAAGAATCATGAGTTCCTGGCCAACCTGGCTACATAGGGAGGCCATGTTTCAAAAGTAATGCTGTAACATTAATACAGTTGACAGTGAGTCTACTGTGTGGGTGGGGTGTACATACCTAAAGGATACTTTCTGTAAGTTGCTAATGTGTTTATCCAGGGCCTATTATCACACACTCATCTAGACATCTACTTCCTTCTAAGAATGTGAGAGTAAAGATTTGTATTTTCCCACCCAGATTTTTCCAGCTACCTAATTGAAATAGTCATACATCAGAAATTATATTATTCTTGTCTCACTTCCCATTTCTCTCAGAAAATGTGGAAGTTCTAGAGTAAGCCAAAACTCAATAATTCATTATTTTTCCTTAGGATTTTGAGTCTTCTGACATTTTAACTGTGACCAATTTACGATTTTCCTAGCAACCTACCATGAAAAGAATTACAGCCCTACTCGTTATAGAAGATTTATCGTATCCACCCTGAATTACATTCTCTATCTCTTGTATTAGCCAAACTGCTTAAACTGGATTTGCGTCTTTCAGAGTCCCTCTGGGCTTTCCTTCCTCACTTTAGCAGCTTGACAAGGTAACTAAACTTGACTGTGTTCTCAGGGCTGTGAGTCAGCTGCAGCTGTTGACCTAGAGTCAGGTCTGGTTCTGTTGTGACTGGCTAGTACTTACGTATTTTCCTCTAGTCTTTTAGCCTATGCAAGTGTTTCAGTCATATTAAATGTAAATTTTTCTTCTATATGCTTTTCAATTAAAATGCTCAATTTATTTACTTGTATTTTGTGTGCATGTTTTCCCTGCATGTATTGCATGTATGTAAGTGCACCCATATCTTATAATTCCTGTGGAAGTCAGAAGAGGGCATCAGATCCCCTGGAACTGGAGTTTTGGATGGTTGTTAGCTGCCATGTGGGTGCTGGGAAGCAAATCCAGATCTTCTGCAAGAGCAGTCAGCGCTCTTAATCATTGAACCATCTCTCTAGTCCTCTCTTATGCATTTTTTTGGGGGAGCACATTACCTTCAACTATTTTCCATTTTATACTTTTATTTTAAAATGTAAATAGTTCATCAAGTAAGTCATCCTCAGTTTACTTAACCATTCTGTTTCCATTTTGGCTGTTTCTACTTTTTCATTCTTACTGGTTGAGTTTATTTAGAGAACTTAATTGTTCTCATGTAAAGGCATTTTACCTTTTCTATAACAAAGTGATTGCACCTCTGCTATGGAGGTATCTTAACATTTAGATGTGAAAGCTACAAAAAATGTTTTGTATCTGCATGTAGTAAACATTTACTAAACATTAGCTTTTTCTCCATTTAACTTTTTTTGGGGGGGGATTTAATTCTTTGACAGTTTCATACATGTATGGAATGAAGTGTAGCCACCACCACCACCAATTTCCCTTTCTCATCCTCTCCATTTTTCAGTATAATTCTCTTCTTTCCAACAAGCCCCACCCCTCCTAATTTGATGTCTTCTTGTATGTAACCCACTGAGTTTGGCTAGTTTCTTGCCCAAGCCTGAGTAGGTAAGAGGTTATTTATTTGAACATGGGCAGAATATAAATGGCTACACCACTGGAAAAAAATAACTCCCTGACCTCTACCCCTGAAAGAATTAATTGCCAGTTGACTCAAGAAGGAGTGGGACCTCATGAGCTCCTGCCCCATCCATGATTAAATATTGCCAGGCCCATCATGTGCAGATCTTGTGCAGACAACTACAGCTACAGTGAGTTCATGAATGCAATGACCATGCATGTCCAGAAGATACCTTTTTAATTCATATCTCCCTGTCCTTTGGCTCTTACATTCTTTCAACCCCCTCTTCTGCGATGTTCCCTAAGCCTTGAAAGGGGTGACATAGACGGCCCATTTAGGGCTAAGCATTCCACCATTACTTGGTATTTTATCTAGTTATGAGTCTCTACATTAACCATACTTACCCATTGTAGTAAGAAGTTTTTCTGATGAAGAATGAAAGCAGTACTAGTTTGTGAATACAAACATCAGTTTTTAGAAGAAAGACATCATGACTATTTAGCAAAACAATAGTAATAGTTTCCCCCCTAGGGTCTATCTCCTCCCCAGCCATGGGTTCTTGACCAGGTTTACAGAACCATGCATGAGTCCACTTCTATAGAGCCTTTATATATAAAGTCCTATAGAGCTATATACATAAAGCAACTAATATTATGGTGAACATTTTTCAGCATAGGACTTTTCATTAGTTAACAATTTTTTACTTGGTTGGGTCTCACAAGTAGAACTAGTAAGTCAGAGAAGAGACTATTTTAATATATACTAGGCAAGTAATTTCTCCAGTGCCTCATGTATTTAAGATTTATTAATTTAATAAACAGAGATGACATGCTGGTTTTTTACCTCAAATTTTTTTTTTCAAATTATTTTCAAGATCCAAATTCTGAAAGAAAATTCCCATAAAGGTCTGTCCATTGAAGATTTGGTCTCCACCACATGGCATTTCTGGGAAGTGGTGGAGCCTTCAAAAGGTGAGGCCTCATGGAAGGAAGTTAGGTCACTGGGTATTTATCCTTGGACAGGACATTAGGATTCCGGCCTCTCTTCTCTCTTCACATCCCAGCCTTGCTCTGCCTGTGCTCTCGCCATGATGTTCTGTTTTGCAATGGGATCTAGTAACCATGGACCAAAATATCTGAAACAGTGAACCAAATAAACCTTCCTTCCTTTTCAGTTGGTTTTCATCAGGCATTGTGTCACAGCTGCTGAAAGTTGGCAAACACACCTTGTTTGTTCCTATTTAAAATTTCCAATTTTAAATAGACTATCTTTCTGCACTAATTTATCATAGACAGTTGTTGGTCATTTTCCATTGGTTTATATTTGGTTATTTTTACATATTTTAACAATCTGATTTTGTATTTCCTAAAAATATTACCTAGTCTTTTATTTTTCTTAATGTTGATTCTTTAAAAAAAAAAATGCCTTTGTGAGTTTGTTATTCTATTTCCAAAGGCAGAATAGTTTACACACTCTGGAACTGATTCAGATTTCCAATTTTCCACCCCGTCATTGACTTTCTTATTTTTAGCATAATCAAATTCTTCTATATGTATTCCTGTTTGTGAAATATCCACTGTATGATGCCCATCTGTTTTTGTTGGAGCACAGCTGTTGCACTCTCGCAGCTCTGTGGGGTTTAGCGGAAGCTCTGTCTTCTTTCACTGTGCTGTACTTGTGGTATTTGTTTCTTTTCAGTACAGCCCCAGTACCGAGGAAGCTGCTCTTTCACTTAGTGTTCGTGTCGGCCACCTCTGGAGTTCTTCGGTGCAACTGCAGAGTGTTAGAGGCAGTCTTTAATGTTTCAAAAGGGACTTAAAGATTATTTAGTGTAGCGCTCCTTCCAAGAAATCCACTCTGCAATATCTCTGACAGGATTATGGAGAGGCTTGTTTTTATGAGCACTTGGCTTTCTCCCAAAGTTTCTGGTATTTCTAAATGACCAAGCACTCTTCCCATATTTGTTAAAATTAAACTGACACCAAATCCCATTCCTCACTGTTCTTCTGTTTATTGAGAGATTAAAAGTATCAGCAAAACAAGGTACAATTTTTCATACCCTTTGATTTCATCAAAGAATTTCCCAAGAAATCACACCATTTATGACCACCATATTGTATTTTTCTGATGTGCTGTCTTATGCTGTCAGCAATATTCCTCTTCCACCTTCCTCCCCATTTTTCATCATGATTCCACTCTTTCCTGAATGCCCATTTACCCTCATGTGAAGGACCACTTGAGCTTATTACACTGAATTTGTTTTCTTTCGTCCAAAATATATCATTATGTACATGATATACATCCAGCAAGCATCCTCTACTCCAAGGGGTTAGTGTTTTCCTCCACTTAGTGTGTCATGTTTGTTATACTCCCATAACTCGTTTTGGTTTTCTGATTTTGTTGTTCATTTGTTTTGTTATCACTGTTGTGTGGATTGTTGTTGATGCATACTTTCTAAATCTGTCTATTGGAAGGTTCATGTCCCACATTTTTTGTTAGGAAGGGCAAATGTTGTAGTAGTATGTAGGGAGTCTGACAACCATGGCAAACTCTGAGGTAAACACAGGTAAATTACTTTCTTTGTGGATTTTCTCCAAGCCTTTACTATGCAAATATGCAATGTGCAGTTTTCTCAGGGTGGGAGCTAGTATATAGGATTCCCAAACTTAACTTAATCTTTAGAAAATGCCCCAGTGCATTCCATCAGTAAGAGGCTTTTCCTGTCAGCTGAGGAGAACCCTTCTACTACATCCATTTTTCTTTGCCATATAAGATGTCTTTCATATGACCTAGTCTGTGATTGCATTTGTTTACATTTTAGCTGGGTGGTGGACACTATCTAATTTCACCTTTCAAAATTAACAAATTGTGTGGTCAACTGTTTCCTCAAAACTTGTTTTCTGTGATACACATTGTTCTTTTACAAGGATGTCATGAGCCAAAATCTGGGCATCAGTTCCTTAACTTTGACACACCCATGCAACCAGTTTCTCTTTTCTTGATTGCCCAAAGCTATCTATGACCATTAATTGGAAGGTGAGTTGGAGAAAAAGAGACTCTGTGGATGTCCTCAGGCCATGAAATTATATCTTGTTCTTTTCTGGGTTGTTTTTATGGAGGGGGGCATTTCTTTTCTTAATGTCAACAGCCTTTCCTTAGCTGATTTTAAGTTGATATGCATCTTTTTCTCTATTTCTTACCTTGCCCGGGGCTCATATCTTTCTGTCTTCTCTGCACACATTCCTAGCTTCCCATCCTCACTGGCCTCCTGGCACTCTGCGAGCCTCACTGACTCACAGGAGGCTGTGATAGGACAAAGCTTCCTTGTTGTCCTCCTCGTTCTTCCTGCTTTCTCAGGCTAATTTTTCCCTGGTTCTCTTCTTGAGATGTTTAATCCTCCCAGGAACACTTTATATCCTCCTTAATGTGCCCAGATATGAAGAGGCATTTGTTAAATCCTTTCATCTCCTCAAGCACCACCCCTTTAACTGGGATTTACTGAGCCAGATGCTGTGCTGAATACTGGGAATGTAAGGCATAGACCTCAATGCCATGTGGTAGAAGCAAGAGAGAAAGACAGGTAAGAGAAAATAAACAAATACAGATCAAGAGGGCAGATGAAGATCTTTCTAATAGAAACGGATGCCAGAGGGTGCCACTGCAGATTGGTGAAGAGGGCAGTAATGAGGTAGGCACTGAATTTCTGCAGAGGACTTTATAAGTGGTGCAGATCATGCATGGCAGTGTGAAAAGTTGGTAACAGGACATCAGATACAGGGCTGTAGCAGTTACAAAGAGATAACAATGAAATAACACTAGTCAGTGGAAATGCAATCATGTGAAGGGCCCGAAGAGACATCTATTAATAATTACAGAAAGACTACAAGTGGTTGACTGAGTCCACATGGAATATAAGGAGAGGGAGGCATCATCATGACTCTTAGAGGTCTAACCTTGGAAATTGAGTAAATGGTGCAAAAGTCAAGAAGAGAAGATGGGCAGAAGATGACTGTTTTTCTTTTTGGCCCTGACAAGTTTGAAGAACATCCTTGGAAGGAAACATGCAGCAAGCAGTCACTGTGGTGCAGGAAGGAAGGGCAGATGGAGAAGCGACTTTGGCAGCCATGGCACATGATGGTTTTGCATTTTCTACTTCATCTTTGCTTCTGCTGTGAAATCAGGGAAGCCCTTTGTCTGCTCCTCAGGTGCCAGTCTGACCCCTGACCCAATTCCCTCTTTCATCTATTTCTTTTCTGATCCACTAGATTCTGGTCCATTGCTGGGTTCCAGTGTTTCAAATGAGAGAAGTACTCTAAGGTAACAAATGCCATCTGGGAAACCTGCCAAAGCCATCTCTGCAGCTCAGGGGCACTCAGAGGCATTCTGTTGGTAAACCACCCCACATCTCACATCTAGCATGAAAATAGTGCTCACACCAGTCTCTCAGATATTGGTGGTGACCATCTCTGGCCCAGGAATGACTCAGGGTAGGCAGAAGGCCTGGTGCACAGTGATGAGAAAAATTTCTCAAAGATGATGCTCAGAATTCCCTCATTTTCCTTTTGCAGATCATTAAAATATTTCTCATTATCTTTCAGAGAGATAGACCCCTAACTTATTTTTCACAATTGGTATGCCTGATTTCATTTATTTTTGACAGTTCTGTTACACACTTTGCGCTGTTATTTACCTTTTTCTCCTCAGGACATTAGGACAGTACATTGATAAATTTATTCATTCACTGTGATATTACCAAAGGCTCAAAATGCACCCTGTGTTTTATAAGAAACCAAAGAAACAGGACTTTCCATGACAGGTCATACTCATAGAACAAATATATTTCTGAAGTATGTGCTGTATTAATAATTGTTCAAGTGATTAATTAACAATTGTGGGTTATGATAGAGATGGGGAGCCTGATTTTTACCTAGAGATTTTTGCGGGAGGTTCAGAAGGGCTTCTCTAAAGACATAATGCCTAACCTAAGTTAAGCTCAGTTACATAAGCAGCAGAAGAGATGAATGGGAATAAGGAGGGACTCTGGAAAGATGGGAAGCCTCTAGAAATATAAAATGCCCTGCAAAGGCCCAAGGAAAGATGGGCATATATGGGCAAGAGGCAATGTCTGGTATGGAGTAGGGTTGACTGTTGCTTAAGTGAGTCTGCAGGGGCTGGGCAACCTCACATCAAGTCTTCCAAAGTAGAGTATAGATTTAATTTAAGTGCAAGTTATTGAAGGACTTTGGGTAAGAATGTGGACTCTGACTCATGTTGTTGATGTTTTAAATTACTCAAATTGTTTTACAGGGATTATTTTAACAATGGCAGGAGCATAGGTGGGGTTTATATCTAGAAAGCTGTTAAAAGTGAAGAAAGGGATTATGGAGGTAGCTGGCTTAGATATCAGTATCTCCATATGTGACTAAAATGTTGATCTCTATATGACAGGCACATAGATACTGGGCATATACACACATATACACATACACACACATACATTTGAAACTCTCATCCTAATGTTGTGTTTATGATGCATGTGTCTCCAGTATTTTTTGAGCCAAGAGGCTTTTTAGTCAACCGTTCTCAAAGCATACTTTGTTCTGCTGGTACCATCCATAATGACTGATAGTGGACCTCACTTAAAGTACAACTGGGATTATTCTCAAATTATTGTCCACAAATAAAAATAGCCTATATCCTTACTATCTAGGAACATTAAAAAATGTCATTTCTTATCTAATGCTTATTATAGTATGGTATTTGTTCTCATTCCTGGGATGAAAAAGGTGACCATGCCTACTTTGTATTAGATTTAGTTCTTCTGATTTATTCATGAATAATTTTTTTCTGTGTATGCTACAACATTTAAAATATTTTTTGGCAAATTTATGCCCCTTAGTTTAATCTTTATCTTGCCACACGCTGGTGTATAATCTACTCACTAGCCCTTTGCACTGTGCTAGTCATTTCATTATACACAACAGTAGGTTATAACTAGAGAAAATATTTAAAAATAACTGTGTGTTTGCATACATATAAATCAGATGTATACACATATGTGTTCATTGTATGATGTGGGTATACCTATCACAAATACATACATTCCCTTCTCTTCCTGGTAGTAGTAGAGCATTGCTGTCTTTACTAGCTCCATAAGCTAAGGGGGATACTTGCGTTCACACTGGAAAATCATATATCCTCCCTCCAAGTGGGCATTTTAATTCACCAGAGAGCAGGGTGGGGGAAGCCAAATAGTAAGTTCACATATTAAAATTGGTTCCAGTGTTCTTATCCTGGTTAGTGGTATGTATGAGTGTGTACATGCACATACACTAGTGTGTAATGAATTTCTGTTTTGATGTCAAAGTCTTTAATTTGTAAATATGCAATAATTGCATCGTGACTTTTGTATCATTTGTTTCCTTTTATTTCCCTTTATTATTCCACAGAATAAAGCCTTATTTATGTGTTATACAGTATATTCATAAATTGTAGAAACATCACACTGTGTATTTATATAACTATCATCTATCTAATAGGCCGTGCTGGTTCCTGTGAGCAAAAGTCATACTTCATTCCTTTCTAGATTTTCTCTATTCTTAAACATAGAGCTGAGAGTTCAGCAGCTGTATAATTGAGTGCATTATTCTATTCATTTATATAAATAATTGTATAATACTTTTGAAAAGACACTTTTACCCAAGGTCCTTAGACAGTTCTGAAGTCTAGCCTCCACATCATTAATCATGGTTGGATATAAAGGGTGGCCACACCCCCTGCCCTCCTAGCTGACATCTGTGATGTATTTTTCTCATAACTGAGCATGATCTTTCCAGATTGCATCTTTTCTAAGAATGTAACTTTCCTGTCTTTCCTTATCATGTTTGTGCTTTCCTCTACCTTTGTGTGCATCTGGAGTGTATTTATAAGAGCTGCTTTAGTGTGCTTATCTACTAATTCTATTATCTGTGACATTTCGGAATCTCCTTCTCCTGATTGATTTCTCTCCTGGCAACCCACTGCTCTGTCTCTTTGCATGCCTAAGTAATTCTTAGCTGTTTGCCAGGCTCTTTGAATTTTATGATCTAGTGAGCTAGATTTTTTTTTAAATTCCCTTCAATATATTTGAGATCTGACCAGGGATCTAGTCAGGTTCCTTGGTAACAGTTTGATTCTTTCAAGCTTGGGTAAGTGAGCCAGAGCCCCCTTTGGACTACACATAGTTTAGTCTTACTTCCAATGTGAACTATTTCTGAGAACTTTCATCTATATGTTGCAAGGTTTCTTTCTCTGACTTGTGAGAACTGGACCCATTTCCAGCCCACTGTGTACTTCAAAACTGGCTCCTCTCCCCTGTTTTTTGCCCTGACACTGCTGTTTCCTTCATGTACTTGTCATGATGACACCATGAGGACTCCGAGTCAAACCCTCGGAAGACATCCAGGACTCCATGTCTGATAAATCTGAGTCACTGAACTCTGCCCATAGCTCTGCAGATGCTGCATTGGGTAGACCCTAGGCTCTGTTTGGATGTCTCTTTCATGTGTCCTAGATATTTTCTAGAGAATGGACTCAGACTATCATCGGCTTCATTTTGTGTTTCCCTCTTGATGACCATTGTCCTGCACCTCCTGTTGTTCTGTCTCTGAAAGCTTTTGCCTCATTTTTTAGTTGATATAGGAGGATAAATTCTATCCCTGTTATTTTCTTCTGGCTAGAAGACACTTTCAAAGTCTTCCCTAGAGGTGTAATCAGTAGAAATCTGAGTGTGTGATGTGAATGACTTTAGGAATGCATGAAAGGACAGTAGCAAAACCTGCCAATTACATCGAAGTAGAAGAGAGACTATTTGGGAAGCAGAAGGGGAGTAATGGGAGGGCTCAAGGGGATGAGCGAGGGCAATGTGAGAGGGAGTGTGGTCAGTACACTGTATTAGTCACTTTCATGTTGCTGTGATAGAAACACCATAACCAAGGGAACTTATAAAAGGAAAAGTTTATTTAGCTAACAGTTCCAAAGGGGCAAGAGTCCATGATGGCAGGGAGGCATGGTGGCAGAGGTGGCTGGAGGAGGAGCAGAATCTAAGCTCTTACATCTTCAAGCAGGCACAGGAAGCAGAGAGTGACTAGAGATCAGAGATCGGCAAGGCTTAAGAACTCTCTAAACCCCCAGTGACATGCATCTTCCAGCATGGCCATACCTTAAGACCTCCCAAAACACCACCACCAACTCTGGGGACAAGATGTCTGAATACCTGGAGCCTAAAGGAGACATTCTCATTCAAACCATCACAATGGGCCTAGGTGAAAATATACTGAAACATATTATTTTGTGTAGTGAACATACAGTAAAGCAAAACATAAAATGAAACAAGCTTAATATATGCCAAAGGCTTCAATTAATCTTTCTTGAGCTAATCTTCTGTTTGCTAAATATTAGCTAGCTCGTATTACAGAAGGGGGAACTGAGCCTGGCTGATATTAACTAACTCATCTGTAGTGGCCCGGGTAGAAGAAGGTAGTTTTGGAATTGATCCAAGTTTTGTCTGTCTAATCTATTTCTACTCTGTCAAGATTTAGGGGAAAGTGACTAAAGAAAAATCTCTTATATTCTCACATAAGCCAGTCCTATCTTTATATTTTAAAGGGAATCTTTTGGTCAAAGTAATGTTTTGGTGTGGAAGGAGGGAAATTGTAGAGTTTTTTTTAATTACATTAGAATTTTGAAAAGATTTTGGCTATTTAATTTTTAATGCATGTCGCTTTTTCTTGTGCTTGAAATCTGAAGATTCCTAGGAAGTCTCAAGAGTTTAGGACCTAAGTTCCAGGGATCTAGAATTTGTTCTTTTGGCTTTAAAAGGAATAACTTGGTGTTATAAAATAGTCTACTATGAATAAACAGCCAAACCTTCAGGTTTATGACAGTGGCCATGATAGGGATGATGTTTACATGCTATCTGAAAATAAGAAAGGTCTCTCAAAGAAAAATACACTTTGGATATTTTAGGATTAACACAGATATGATGTACTTAGGTCAGCTCAACCCCTTGCTGCATGGAAGATGCAGAAAGCAGGTAGGTGTGTTGCTATCATAGCATAGGTGTCAGGAACTCCTGTTGATGGAGTTCATCTCTCAGAAAGGACGAGTCAAGGACATCTGCTGATGGCAAATGGTCAGCTAAAGATTGAAAAGTTTGAGGAGAAGAAAGAGCCCTTGCAGGTAGTCACCAGGGTGGGGGGAAGAAAGGAACCTGAGAATGACAGCACGATCAGTGGTACTTGAGAGGCTCGCATGGTTTTTCTCCACAGGGTGTGTCTTCTCAGGTGCAGAGAATATGGGGTACATCCAGGGCTGGATCACTGGAATCAAAGGATGGGGCACAAAGGCTGGACCACACATTCCTACAAGAGTGTGGAGGTGACAATGATGATAGGGGAAGGTGGACTGGGGAGAAAGTGGATGATGGAAGGAACTAATAGCAGTCATCAAGAAGACAGAAGGTAGGAAGGTGTGAAGAAGGTAGAATTAGCCTATAGCTGTAATAGATTAGAATTCTGTCTGTAGCATTTGCAGAAAAAAATAATCTTTTCATAGACAGTAAAGAATCATCTCTGGAAGATCCAGATAGTAGCTTCAGAGTCTGTGGTTTTAGGCTCTAAAAGTTGAATCAGGTTCTTTACCTCAACTGTGCAACCTTAAGCAAATTATTTAACTTTCCTAAGGTTGTCTGCAAAGAGGAAGATACTAATATTAGTGTTATGGAATTGTTGCAGTGACCAGGATTGGTAATGTAGTTTAGTAGGCTGGTAATGGTGGATGTATGGTACACAGCCAGACATGTTAGTTTTCTTATGCTCAGTGGAGAGCAGCAGAAGAAAGAGTAAGGGAGGGAAAAAGAGTAATCTTAGATGATTCCTTTGAAGGGCATGAAAAGAAAAGACTTGGCTTGTGTGAAAAAGATTCCTCTTGGAACATTGAGAACCATTGTCCTCTACAAGCCATGTGGAGGCAACAAGTATGCCCCCACTGCACACTGACAGCTGGAGTATTGTTCATAAATCACTTATATCAATACAGCCTAGGTGTCAATTCCTGGACCTGCTTTAGACTTTCTGAAACATGAAGGCCTGGAAACTGAAGTGTAAGTCCTTGAAAGACTTTAATGCAAAAGGGCTACAAAAAGCATCCCTTTTGACCTGGGCATGGATAGGGAAGCTTGTGGGATGCTGAATTTCTGTGGTCTTAATTACAGCATAATTTTATAATTGTAACACACTTTTGTAAATGTGTTTGTGTCCCTGGATAGGACTCCTGTTTTAAATCTCTGCCACCCAGGGCTCAGGAGTCATTGCAGAAAACGGGGTGGAAAGACTGTAAAAGCCAGGGGTAGGGGATGACCATAAGGAAACAAAGTCTTTCAGTCCTCTGGGAACTTGCTCAAATGAGCTTACAGCAATGGTGACAGCATGCACAAGACCCATGCAAGTTCAAACCAGACAAAAACCCAGCATAGAAGTGGGCAAATGGGAAGAAGCTCCAACCTTAGCTGAGGAACTATTGGCAACTGATCACTACTGGGTGAATGAGAGTTGGTCTTCTTTAGGGAGTGACACTATATAGTTTGACCAGGATCCAGTGGATGAACTCACACCGAGGGTCATTTTGGGACACAAACTTGACTTGATAGGCCTTAACATATATGACAGAATGCATGAAATTTGGTATGGGGGGGTACAGATAGAGGAAGGGTCGAAATATGATCAAGATGTATTTTAGGAAATGTATAAAAATTCAATAAAAAAAATATTTTTTAAGTAGCTGAGCTGGGAAGTACCTAAAATGGTAGTTACAGATACATATTAAAACTGTGCCATGATCAGAATGTTTTTACTCCCCAAAAACTCATGTTGAAATTCTGGTTGTCAAGGTATTAGGAGGTAGACTTTTGGTTGGTAATTATATCATGAAACCATACCCAGCTTATTTAATTCTCTTTTATCTTGAGAAAAAAAAAAAAGATGTCTTATGCATCAAGACAAACACCACTGAGCTGTAATAAATTTTCCTCCTCATCAAAGGCATTTTCTTGCTATCATAAAAGGTGTGAATTTGACCCTGAAGCTTTCTTTCTGAAAGTTAATGCTTACAGAAAAAATGGACACTTTATCCATAAGGGGAAAGGCAAAATAGCATAGACTTCAGTCCACTAAGCCTTTTTAACCAGGAAGGCATCTTTAAAGAAATGTTCCTCACTTCTGTGGATAGGACGCTCGTGACCTCCATTGGTTAATGCGTCCTAGCCATTTATTCTAACTCAGCAGGAAAAATAGGCCTCAGTACCCTAATGTGAGCCGACTTCAGCCTCCACGGGGGACCCCTCGCCCAGAGTGAATCATCAGTGATGAGGTTCTAACCAGAGACATTTTTGTGAGCTGTGCAATCACTCAAAATTCTCATTTTATATTTGCAAGACTTAGTGGCCTCTTTTGGAAACCATGTATTTGAGAACATCTTTTTGAATTTGTTCATCCCCAGCTGTGAGAAAATACTGCCTAGTCATGGGTAGGAAAAAGGCAATTTAGAAAAATAATAGAGGGAAAGATGATTTCATCTTTGTCTACAGTTTCTGTGCCATCTTCCCTGGGACTTGGTCAGGAGTGGGGCAGAAAAGAGATTCTGCAGGGCAGGGAGGTGCCCCATGTGCATCAGGCCCTGATTGGCCAGGGAAAACAGGCAGGGGCACAAAAGTGTGGAGAAAGTCAGGAGTACAGGAAGAAAAGGCAGTGTGCTACAGGCCCTGGGCACGGGGCATCGACTTCTGTGCTGCTGTCAGGTGATGACCAGCTGTGGGCATGTGTTGTGTGAACTATTCCTGGGGAGACATGAACAAACATTTACTTACTCCAGATAGGGCTCCAACATCAGACAACATAACAATCCTACCTAAGTCTAGTGTGGTAAACCAGTGGGTTTATTGACCTTACAGGAACATGGTTAAAGTGTTCCTCAAAAGAGACTCGGTGACCCCCACCCCCCCAAAGCAGCCACATCACCAGACAGTCCCACCCCAGGAAGGATGATAACATCCCCATAACTGCATAGGTGGAGTACCCTTGTAATTCTGAGTAGCATTGTTCCTGCTATGGGTCATCAGACATGCAACTGAGGCTGAGTTGTCTGCCCAGAGGGAAGGGTAGGTGGCGTCTTTTTCTCTATGTCTTCTGAGGTCCTGTTCCTCCTTGATGAGTATGGTCCACCAAGAAAGTACAGGGACATCCCAAGAATCACTCATGAACCAGAGTATATATTGCAGTCTCTAAAAAGTAGTATGTGGAGAACAGGATTGTAAGGGATCTGCAGAAGTTGCATTGTCCCTGTTAATGAATGGTAAGACATGGGACTAAGGCTGAGCTATCTACCCCAAAATTATTTACCATGTAAGGTCTGAATTACAAGGAAAAGGCCTATGCATACACCCCTTCACACTAGCCTCTGAATTGGCAGGAAAAGTAGAAATGGACGATGAGATGGAGATGCCAGCTTGTTATTTAATAAGGCTAATAGCATGACAAAGAAAGTCCAGATTAGATCTGTTCTAAATAGCCCCTCCCGGGATCCAAAAACTAGGAACCTGGATGGAAATAAGGAGGGATAAAATGAAGTAGAAATGACAGTGAAGGAGATGGGCAGGAGAGAGGTGGTATGTGGTGCCCAGCCCAGGGCTACATTCACCAGCGAGGGAAGAAGGGAGTCAGCTCAGCAAGGGCCTCAGGACTGGGATGAGGCTGTTGTGAGTTTACTGAGACTCTTGATGAAACAGGATTTTTATGAGGTAGGAGAGCTCTGGAGGCCCTCAGTGGTTGAGACTGGCATGTAAATGGGGTCTGTAAAGCGCCGAAGCAATGAACAAAGGATGGGGAAAAAGGCCTAAAAGCGGGGGCTCTGCTCTATCTATCTACAGATAAGTCATCCATGCTGATGATGTAGCTGCTTTGGGGTCACCCATGCTGCTGTAAGTAACCCCTTAGCTGTGCACTGTAAGTAAGCACAATAAACTCATTGGCTCACCAAGCTCAGGTAGAATGGCTCCTTTGGTCTGCCATTGATACCCATCTGGGGTAAGCAGACACTTGTACACACCTCTCCAGGAAAACTTCTTGGAATAACAAGTCACACAAATTTCCAGGGGCTCACCAGGCCCCCTATCCAAGGAGGATGCTTAACTCCCTTAAAGCTCTGTCATTTTGTGATTTAGAGAGAAAATCCTAATAATCAAGAACTTAAGACATTAATACTCCCAATGCTAAAATGACTCGCATTGAGTTAATTACTTCCAGGAAATAAAACAACATAGTACCACAGTACTCACAGGCAGGGTATGTCTGTAATTAAGGTAATGTTTTTGGTGGTGATAGTGCTTTTTGTTTGTTTATATATTTATTCTTCTCTAATGGATCCAGAGAGCCCCTGCAGAGTTAATCACACATGTGAGTGATGTGGGAACATCATTCTAAGAAACTCAACTCTCTTTAGGTTTTGAAAGAAGAAATGCAAGAGCGGGAAGGGGAAATTCTTGCCAGCCTCAGGGCCCTGGACTTGGCAGTGGCCTATGCTGAGTAGCCGAGACTGGATGATCAGTGTGAAAATGCCCAACCACAAAGACACAGAGTCATTTAAATGGTTGATATTTTATGGCCTTAGTTCAAGCAATCTTTTTTTTTTCCTTTTTTTTTAACTGATTTAAAAAGGTATGTCTTCATTGTTTTAAAAACAGTTTGAAAAAGAAATATGTCATATCTGTAGAAGTAAAATTTCCATGACTTGAAGAATGAAAAGGTTAGTTTTCTATATGTCCTATTTGCAGTTACCTGAAGAGCTTTAATTTCAGGGATATGGAAATATTTTCTGACACAGATCTACATCTTTGAACATGCCTCCCTTCATCTAAACTCAGGATAGTTAAAGTCACAGTCCTACAGAATACTTACTTTTTCCCCAGGCGCTCCACATTGATCAGTTTCCTCAATATTGATGTCACATGATCTGGTTTCTTCTTTATAATAGAATATTAACAACATGAAAATTTCTAACATTCTCTGGCCTGATTATAAAAGAAGAGCAAGTGATTGGGGAATTATCCAATAATATTTATAAAGAAGTCCTGCATAATAAACCCACATGTCACAGTTGGGATTTGTTGTCATGTCTCTTGGAAGTTTGTTTCTCATTTGTGCTGATAAATTTCCCTAAGTTCTATGTGATTTAAACATAAGAAAAGGGTTCTTTCTGTACTGGGGGAACATAAGACAGCCACCCTACCACCCTGCAGATAACCAGCAGTCTGTCCTGTCTGTGGATAGCCATGGACCACAAGTAGCCAAAAGAAACATTCTCAGTCTTTCTCAAGAGGGTCCAGAATAAGCTATTGTGAATCTTAAGTTCAAGCATTAAGAAAGTGGATAATGCCATTTTTTCTTACACATAAATGAACTAGGAAACACATTACTAAGATCCCACATCACCAGCGTTATTTGGTTTTGTTTTCAATTTTCATCATGATTATATATGATTTTCTTTCTCTTTTCTATTTAATTTAATGCTAGGGATGGACCCCAGGACCTCATGCATGCTAAGTACTCTACCAGTGCACTACATTTCAGCCCTGTTTGACTTCTGAATGTACAGTTCTTTAAGAAAATTAGAAACTTTGTGAAAATATGAGTAGGAAGAACCAGAAATACATATTTCTCTCCCAGTTTCCTTGACAAAGCTCTGGCCATTTGTTGAGTCCATGACCATGCCAAAGGAGGAAGCTGGTGTGTGTGTGCGTATGCAGTTCCAGGGTACAGTGTGCATGCGATGGGCTCCACTCTAAGTGGCCTTCTACAAGGTCATGCGTTTGGGTGGGAACAATAGGGAAGGCCATGCTTCTCTTGCTCATGAAAATGGGAACCTGACAACAAGATAGGGGACAAAAATAACAGAAGTGTGATAAATAATGTTACAATAGGCCTGGCATGGTGGCATGTGCCTTTAATAGAAGCACTCTGGAGGCAGAGTCAGGAGGATCTCTGTAAGTACGAGGGCAGCCTTGTCTATATAGTGAGTTCCAGGCCAGCCAGGGCTATATAGTGAGACTATGGCTCAATAATAATAATAATAATAATAATAATAATAATAATAATAATAATGATCTC
>NW_008356676.1:562636-565180 GCF_000622305.1 Nannospalax galili
TCATAAAAGAATATATAAACCTTAATCTTAGCTGCTTAATAAAAAGACTGAACAAAAGGAAAGCTATATTTTCTCATTCATTCACTATAAAAATTTAATAGATAATAACATACAGGAAAAGGCCATTGTTGTTTCACAAAGCCTGAGATAGGGATCAAATTAATGAGCCTTGCTCATTTCTTTACATTTATAATCAATCTCCTTAACTCTTCCTTGTGTCATTTAAATCCCCATTACTTTCTTTCTGTTAGAACACAATGCTCAGTTGTTCATCCTCTATTATATCCATCCATCCGTCTGTCTGTCCATCCGTCCATCCGTCCGTCCATCCATCCCATCTTCTTGATGGTACACCTCCTGACAGAGGAACAATGCTTATTCATCTGTGCCCTTTCTGCCTCCTGACACAGTGCTTGCTGTGAATTGGTATCAAGGTTTGAAAATGGAATGTCTCTACGATGCTTTTGTGTCGATGGCTCCCCAGCTGATAGTCTGTTTGGGGAAGGTGGTAGAAACTACGGAAGGAAGGAAGAGCCCTGTTGAGGGAATCAGGTCACTGGGGAATTGCTTTGACGGGTTTCTTGTCCCTGGCCCCATCCTGTCTTCTTCTCTACTTCCTGGCCCCATGAGAGAAATAGCCTTAGCCACCACATCCCACCTCCACCATGATGTTCACCTTCACCCAAAGTAATGGGTGAAGCCAACCACGGACTGAAGCCAACCTCAGACTGAAGCTTCAAAACTGTGAGGGGAAATTCATCTTCCTCCCTTTAAATTGTTTCTCTAAGTATTTGTCATGATGAAGAAACAAACAACAAATCAGCAAATGTGTATTAAAAAATCTTTTTGCCTGTGTATTTTTTTTTTACTCTTTTACCCAATCTTTTCTTGAGTCATACAAAGCAGTTCTCACTTCCAGTTTGAAAAAAAAAAAACAGAAAAAAAAGAAAAGAAATTGAAATGTACCTTCCCTAAAGGCCCACAAGTATCTTTTATCGAGTTTCAGGCCAGAGTGCCCACAGCAGGCCAAGAATTTATACATAAGCTTCTTGGAGCCAGTTACGGTACCTGCAGCCAACTACATGTCAAAGAGTTGAGGAACTATTGTGTTTCCGCTGCAAATGAACTTTCCTGCAGTAATTCAAAAACATACAGTGCTTCACATTATTTTCTCCTGTTGTGTTTCATCTTTTCATGTGAATTATTTATAATGACCAATGTACAATAACAGCAATACCTACAGAGCTATGCCTGATCTTACCTCAGCCATGTTGGCATAGACTTACAGTGGTCAGGATAAGGGGTTGCTCACCCCAGCAGCCATACACAAATGGGGGCATTGCCGAGGACACAGAGGATCCTTCATTTCATACTTGGAATGAAAAGACAAAGTTTTCAAAGAACTTAGCAACGTTTAATGAAAAAAATATGATTTTTTAAATGAATATGTAAAAATAAATCCAAAGTTTGTAGAAAATATTAAAACATCTTATTCTACAAAAAATCCCACATTGACATCTTTATATTCATTCCTTTATTCATTTATTCTGTGAACATATTTCTTTTTGTATACATGATTTGACTTCACTGATAATAGTTATAATAGTTTTTTTTGGTTTTGGTTTTGGTTTTTTTTTGGTCTTTTTGAGACAGGTCTTTTAGTTCCAGCTAGCCTGGAACTCACTATGTAGACCAGGCTTGCCTTGAACTCACAGGGATACACACACAAACACACACACACACACACACACACACAAATCCCACATAACAGAAACAAATGGAGTGAAATGGAGTGAAATGGAGTGTGTGTGTGTGTGAGATAGAGATAAGAGATAGAGATGGGGGACATGGATATCATATTTGTAGATGCATATGTTCATATGGGTGTGTGTACACATGTATGTGTGTGAAGGCCTGGACTTGACACTGGATGTTTTCCTCAATCATTCTGCACTTTATTTATTGAAGCAACATCTCTCAGTGAACCCAGAGCTCATTTATTGTGATTACTCTAGCTAAACAGCTAACTTTGGGGAGCCCTGTATCTGCCTCCTAAGTACTGCAATTATAGGAAGCCACCACCCCACCAAGCTTTTTATGTGAGCACTGGAAATCTGAACTCTGGTCTTCATAGTTGCCCACAAGCACTTTATCCAATGAGCCATCTTCCCCAAGCCCAACAAATAGATTTTTTAAAAAAATCGATATCAGCTGGATGTGGTGGTGCAGGCCTTTAATCCCAGCACTCTGGAGACAGAGGCAGGTAGATCTCTGTGAGAGCAAGACGAGCCTGGTCTACATGGTGAATTCCAGGCTATCCAGGGTTATATAGTGCAAAACATAACAAAGCAAAACAAAAACCATTATATTCCCTCATCACCTTAAGGGCCTTTAATCCCAGCACTCTGGAGGCAGAGGCAGGTAGATCTCTGTGAGAGCAAGACCAGCCTGGTCTACATGGTGAATTCCAGGCTATCCAGGGTTATATAGTACAAAACATAACAAAGCAAAACAAAAACCATTATATTCCCTCATCACCTTAAG
>NW_008356676.1:565365-616018 GCF_000622305.1 Nannospalax galili
CACACACACAAGATATCAGTTAAACAAATAATACATTTGTTTAGAGGCTGGAGAGTTGGTTCACTGGTTAAGAGAACCTGCTACTCTTGCAGAGGACCTGGATTTAGGGTTTAGTTCCTAGCACCCACATGGCAGCAAACAACCATCTGTAACTCTAGTGTCAGGGGATCCAACTCCCTCTTCTGGCCTCTGAGGGTACTGCATGCACATGGTACACTTACATACATGCAGGCAAAACACTCATATGCATAAAATAAAATTTTTAATTAAAAAAAATCAAGATTATCTTCCAAGCATAATTAAAAGAAGGAAATGAAGAAGAAGCAGAAAGCTTTGGATGCTGGTGCCAAGCTGCTTTCTCCTTTTCATTCAGCCAACAGTATGGTACCCTCATTTAGGGTGGGTCATCCCACCTCAATTAACCCATTCTGGAAAATGCTTTACAGACATATGCAGGGGCTTATTTCCACATTGATTACAGATCATGTCAAATTAATAATCATTGTTAACCATCATACTATGTAAGCACTCCATCAACTGAACTCTATCCCCAGCCCTCTAACTTCATAACTTAGTGGTATCCTTTCCATCTACCTTCCCTCCATTTCTCCTGTATTTATTAACTCACTTTCACCGTGAAGAACTAAAGCTAATTCTGACTTCGTGGAGCTCATATCCTGGTGGTAGAGACAGGTAATAAACAAGTAAAAAATAGAAACTAATGGCTATGAAGGAAATAAGCCAGTGCTTCAGCAATAGAGCAGGAAAAGAGGAAACTCACATGGATCTTCCAGTCACCAGGCAAAGCTTCTCTGTGGAATAAAATTTTCAGCTGCTCCTCTCACAAATGAGAAGGAGCTAGCTCTGGAGAGAGTGGGGAAAGAACATGAAAGGAAACCAAAGGTAGAAGAGTTGACTTTTTTGAAGACTTGCTGGAGGTCCAGTTTGATGGATGAGGTTAGGAGAAAAGAAGAGTCTAAAGGGATAGATCGGGACCTGTGGGTTCTGGGAAAGAGCTTGGACTTAATTATAAGGTAAATTTGAAGGTGATTTGTTTGTTCATTCATTACATCATAAACGATCCTGTGATCAATTTAAAAGTTAGAAGGGAAGAGCTTCAAGGTAAAGGAAAGGAGCATTGTGGTCAGCTACAAGGCCCTATGTGCGGGAAGAGACGGGAACAGCTATGGCCTGGGAAAGGTAGTGAGCTGGAGAGACCAGGACAAATTGAGATACATCTTTAAGAAAGAGGACTCAGTACTCTGTGATGGATTCCATGAGAAGGAAAAAAAAGAGGGGAATCAAGGCAAAAATTTTGGCTTGAGCACCTGAGTAGATGGTAACGGCATTTCATGAAATGAGAAACACAGGAGGAGGAAATCAAAGGCAAACCAAGCATCCTGGTTTGTACAGCTCAAGCTTTGTTTCTTGTGGGAAGTCTAAGTAGGGATATTACGTAGGCAGAAAGATATGTGGCTGGGGGCGGGGGGGGGCAAGGGAGCCAGAGAGAGTCACATATAAAAATATCTGTGTTGATCAATGTAAAGAACATAGAGTCACTGTGAACGTGGCAGAAATTACATAAAAACAACAAAGGACTGAGGAGGATGCCTAGGAGTTGGCTTTGAAAACGTCTAGCAGTTAAAACTGCAGAAAGTGGCAAGCCTGCAAAAGGGGTTAAGAAGATGCAAGTACCCAGAAAATAGGAAGGAGAACAGAAACACAGTGTTACAGGTCCCGTGTCACACAGTCAAGTCGAAACATTGCAATAAGTACTTGTAGAGTCATTAGTAACCTTAACAGGAGCCGCTGCAAGGAGTTGTGGAGACAGAAGTCAGGGCTGAAGATGGAACCATGTCAAAAATACTAAGTGAGGTGGTACCCAGGAATGCCCTGGAAAAGCCAAGTGTTCCGCAAAGATCAGAGGTGAGTGGGAGCAGTCCCTTTAGGGTGTTAATGGATTCACTATTCTTCATTTCCTATTTATTTGACTATTTAAAAACTTCAAAAGGAGAAGAATAACAAGGAATTAAAAATTAAGAGCACCTTGAAGAGCATCTTAAAGATACTCACCTAGGAACCAGGCAGATTCTTGCAATGTGAGTTATGAGAAAGGTGAAATCAAGAAAAACTTAAGACAAAATGGGATTGAGATGAAGATGATACACTTCACAAAATGAACTTATACATGGGAAAAAGACATTGGCTGAGGACAGAGAGCCTAGGGTAAAAACAGAGTCCTTGAGAAGATAGAGTCCCAGACTTGCTGACTTGGGCAAAGCTTTTTGAGCCAATAACATAGTGAAACTGAGACATAGAAAACAAAACAAAACAAACAAACACAAAACAGTCCAAGGATCACATTATCTGCTACCAGAAGGGGAATGTGTAAAAACTCAAAATGAAATACATTGTTGCTTGTCATAGTCTTCAACTTGCCAGAATTTTATAGACTTACTGAATTCTCTAGGCATTCTCCTTGATAAATAATGGAACAAAGGTAATGTGTGCCCAGTGAATAATTATTATTGGGCACAGCCATGGATGCGATGCCACTTCTGTCTTTTGTACAACCTGCCTTTCTAAAGACTAAGTTTGCATGCCTGAAGTTCATTTATATGCCATGATTTCCTATCTTTGCACAATAACTCATTCTAAATATTTACTTTGGTTAATTAATTGATTATTGTGAAACCCACAGAAGTGCACATAGCTTTTTAAAATGAGATTTAGTACTCTCCTACTGTGAAATAATAATGCTTCTGCTCCACGTCTGAACCTGCTCTCCAGGCACAGGCAGTCCTGTAAAGTAATAGATCTTCCACAAATCCACACCTCTTCTAAGCAATCACACTGCATCTTATATTCCAGCATAAATTATTTTATTTGTTCTTTCCCACAAGTTAGGTCAAGAATATCAACAAATCATTGTCACCCCACCTCTCTCTCCCAACAGACTAGAGACAGCGTTATCCTAGGTTTGCCATTATGAAACGGGGTTCTGTGCCTTAAGGAAGAGATCATGCCACATACACAAAATGGCTGTATTTAGCCTTGTGAAATCCCCATCAGTTACCTAATGAAATAACTTTTACTTGTTAGGCATATAAACTTAGGGTTAGCAAAAAGTCAATCCCTTTACATTTTGACCTTCAAACATCTCAGTAGAAAATACCCTGTTAATAATATTTATCTCATTTTCCTTTATTTCAAGGATCAAATATATCATGATCTTTTTTAAATGATATTTTGAAGGAGTCTTGGAATTAGTAAAACCTTTGTACATTTTAAATACTTCTGATATCTCAGTACTGAGTGAGTTACTTATGAATCACTCTGATCAAATTATCTGAGAAAAACTTAAAGGGCAGAAAAATATACTTTAAGCTCATGGTTTCAGACTATTCCATCTATTATGGCAGGGAGGGTATGGTGGTTTGAAAAAAAAAGTGTCCCCTGTAGATTAAAGTATTTGAACACTTGGTATATGGTCCCCAGGTGGTGATGCAGTTTGGGGAAGTCATGGGATTTTTTTAGGAGGTGTGGCCTTGCTGGCAGATGTACATTGTTGGGGTGGGGTTTGAGAGTTCATAGCCTTGTTCCACTTCCAGTTTCTCTGTCTGCTCCTTGTTTGCCACTACACATGTAAGCTCCCTGCCAATATGGACTCTCCCTCTAACCATGAGCCCAAATAAACTTCCTTCTATAAGTTGTCTTGGTCCTGGTGTTTTAGCACAGCAAGAGAAAAGTAACTCATACAGAAGGAGTGAGGGAGCAGCCTGCAGCATGGCAGAAAGGAAGCAGAGGGAAGCAATGCTGGTTCTTGGCTGCCTTTCTCAAGTTCTTTTCCTAGTGCCCCATACCACAGGGCATTCAGGGTGAAACCTCCTCCTCAGTTAATTCTGTGGGGACACACCAAGAGGTGTACCTCACCAGTCTTCTAGGTGACTCTAATTCCAGTCAAATTAATCATGAGTGTTAGCTAACACAAGTCTACCCTTGTGAACTTGACACCCAGATAGATCACTTTAAACTACGACTTTCTACCTCTGGCCTCCCAAGCTTATGTCTGTATCCATGATTCCCCATACTCTTAATTCTGACATTATGAAAAAGCCCAAGTTCAGAGTCTCCAGAGACTGAAGGCAATTTGTTATATGTGAGCCCCCATAAAGTCAAAAAGAAAATTATATACTTCGACTAAAGCACAGAGTAAATGCATCCATTCCAAAAGAGAATAATAAAAGAAGCGCAAAGAAGGACCAGGATGGAAACCCCAGGAGGCAAATAGTAAATCTTGTACCTCCATGTACATCATCAGGGTTTGTTGTATCCTGATGTGAGCTCTAAGAGACTGAGGCAGTTCTGCTTCTCCAGCCTTGCTGTTTGTGGTCCGATAGCCTCACTTTGGGGCTGGCTTTGCTTATTGACTACAGCTTTCCTGGTCAGAAGTTCCATGGTCCTTCCACCTACAGTTGGACTTTCTAAAGTCTCTTCTGTAGCTTAGACTTTATCCAGCCTGCTGCTTGTGCTGTCCTCTCAGTGCTCCTTCCAAGGAAATTTAACCTACCAAACCTTAACTGGACTCCCAGTTAATGAATATGAGTAGAGGCCTCCATGACCCTGTATTTGCATAAAACCAGCACCATGTGGATGGTATCAAAGTCTAATACATCCAAACAATATCCAGTGCACCTTAGATCATGGCTGCAGTGGTCTGAGTACCTGGGCAGCTGAACCTGGGAAACATTTTCCTAGGCAATCTTGTGTGCACAGGGTACTCCAGTGACTCCCAGCTCTCAAGGGCGAATTCGTCAAATGAATTTAGTTTTACACCATGAAAACTGCAGTGGTGTAAAAAATTCCTTATTGCCCCAGTGCAAAATGCTTAGCTTCTTTTTATTAGCACTCTTCAAGAACTACAAAAATCTCCTTGCCTGCAACTTTCAATGCACTCTTTTTCTGGACCGATTGTATATTTTTCCAACACTTTGGCTCTGCTTTGTGTCACCTATTCACCTGACTAAAGCTAGTGACCAATAATCATGCCACAGCCCGAATGCTATGCTGTTTTGAAATTTCCTCTGCTTAGTTAATTAGTCCATTGACTTTAAACTCAGCCTCCCACAAAGTTTTAGACATAGACAAAATATAGAAACATTGTTTGGCCTCTAGTTTTCGATCCTATCTGAGATTTCATGAGCACAATCTTTGCTGTGCACGTTCCCATTCAAATCTTCTGAGTCAGAATTTCTCTTTAAGGTTTATTTATAGCATTTCAGGGCTTGTCTAACCTCCAAATTCTTTGGGATTCCTTGGGAAAACCAATTCCAAAGACCTAAGAACCACAGGATCAGGTTTAGTCACAGCAACAGCCCCATCCCATGTAATTTGGTATTAGTTACTTATACATTGTCATGACCAAATATCTGACAGAACAACTTAAAAGAGGAAAGATCTTTTCCAGTTCACAGAGGATGCAGGCCATCATGGTGGGGGAACTCCTTGCAGAGCATCTCATGTGTGGCAGAAAGGAAGCAGAGTGAAGGGAATACTGGTACAAGGATGACTTTCTCACTTTTCCTGTTTTACTGTTTCTTGGGCCCCAAACCGTAGGGTGATATCACCCACATTCACAATTGGGTGAATTCAGTTACTGATATCATTCAGTTAATCCTCTCTGGTAATGGCCTCACAGACATACCCAGACACACCTGGCTAAAGAAAGTCTCAATTGAGGCATTGCCTCCATTGGAATGGCCTGTGGCCATGTCTGTGGGGCATTTTCTTGACTGTTGAGTGATGTAGGAGGGCCCAGCCCGCTGTGGGCAGTGCCACCCCTGGGCTGGTTTCCCTGTGTTGTATAAGAAAGCAGACTGAGGAGGGACCAGGGGAGCAAGCCATAAGCAGCATTCCTCCGTGGCCTGTGCTTCAGCTTCTGCCTCCAGGTTCCTGCCCTGAGTTCTTACCTTGGGCTCCCTGATGAATTGTGACCTGGAAGATGTAAGCCAGATAAACCCATTTCCTCCCCAAGGTGGTATTGGTCAGAGTGTTTTGTCACAGCAATCGAAGGCAGACTAGAACAGAAATTCGTACTAGGAGTGGAGTATTGCTGTGACAGACCTGACCTTGGTGTTTAGGGGGAGGGTTGTGGAAGCTTTGGGCTAGAAAGGCCATTGAGTGCTCAAGAGTCTGTTGCTGTGGAGCTTGGAACGGCTATGCTGAAAGAGTTGTGGATGATGGAGGCCTGGCTTGTGGAGCTTCAAAGGAAAGCAGAGACTACCAGGGCTCTTTGTATGATATCTTGAATTGAGAATCTGTGGGTTCTGGTTGGCTGGAAGTGAATAATCTTCTGTGATTAAGAAGAGACCAGAGGGGCTGGAGAGATGCTTCAGTGGTTAAGAGCACTGGTTGTTCTTGCAGAAGACCCGGGTTCGAATCCCAGCACCACATGGCAGCTAACACATGTCGGTAACTCCAGTCCCAGGAGATCTGACAGCCTCTTCTGACCTCCTCGGGCATTGCACGACACAGGTGCACTTACTTACATGTAGGCAATACACGCACACACATTAAAAAAAAAAATCATAAAATTTTAAAAAATTTTTAAAAAGTTGAAAAAGAAGAGACCAGAATCACTGAAGTAAAACCTTTGCTTTACTGGGACAATTGATGCTGGTTAGCTGGGGCTGAAAAGTCAGCCATGAATAACAAGGAGACCAGCATCATTGAGGTGAAATCTTCTGGGAAGTATTTCCTAAGGGTCAGTGCACAGAAGCTGTGGTCCAGAGCAGGGTCCAAGCCTCCATCTCAAGCTGGAAGCAAGACTTGGTAATGTGTAAGAGTCTCCTGCATGGTTCTGGTGTTGAAAGCATGTTGGGGTCACAGAGAGCAGCTGAGACTTGGCACCCTGGGAGGCCAGGAAAGACGATTGATGAATATGCAGCCTCATTTGCAGTGAGGACCCCCCCCCAGGACTAAAGTGGTTATGGAGAGAACTGAGGCTTTGCACCCTGACAGGCCAATGAAGATGTAGCCTCAGGTTCAGTTGAGACTCTAGCTTTTTGGAGATTTCAGTACCATGGGACGAACCCAAGGGCATCAACAGGCGTGGAATGGAACCAGCCTGATCTGCAAGATGAGCTGTGTGTGCTGTGGATGGCAGAGTCAAAGAAGAGCTGCCGAAACCCTTGGAGCCCAGAAGATTGTGAGTGAATCCCAGATGTCCAGCCTTGAGCTACTTTTCTGGACTTAGGTTTTACTTAAGTGTGCCCAATTCTTCCCTTTTAAAATAAGACAGTATGTGTTTTTGATTTTATAAGAATCATAGTTAAGAGACTGCGGACTTTTAAGTGTTTGGATTTTTTAAGGACTGTGGGACTTTTAAGGTTGTGCTGTCCTGTGTTGTGGTATTAACATCATACCTTGGGGATAAGAAATGGAAAGCGTATGATTTAATAGTGATATGTTTGTGTGTCAGGTCGACAGGGGGTCAATTGTGCTGGATAGCTTTAGTGTCAACTTGACACATCTGCATAAAGGGATTCTCAATTGAGGAATTTCTTCCATTGGACGGACCTGTGGCCATGTCTGTGGGGTATTTTCTTGATTGTTGAGTGATGTGGGAGGGCCCAGCCTATTATGTGTGGTGCCTACTTTGGGGTCCCTGGTGAATTGTGACCTGGGAGATGCAAGCCAAATAAACCCTTTCCTCTCCAAGTTGGTATTGATTTGGAGTGTTTTGTCACAGCAGTCAAAGGCAGACTAGAACTTATGCCCCAGCAGTCTCCAAGGTAATTCTAAACGCAAACTGACAATAAAGACTGAGCATCATAAATACTCTAAGCTTTTAGATCTGACCCAGAGGAATGTATATTTTCAGTTTTATTATTGCCAAATTGCCCTCTTCAAAAGTTCAACCCATTTAGCACTCACACCAATAGTGGGTGTTTCAGATCACTTTAACCTTTCACATCTTCATGGGTGAATGATCAATCACATTCATCTATTCCCATCCACCTGACTCCTCTGACTTGGAGTTATTCTCAGTTTTCGAACAATATAAACAACCCTGAAAGTAGTACATTTGGCCTTTTAGCTCCCATTTGAACTATTTAACATCAATTCCAGGTCATTAGAAGACATGGTCATTCCAGTTCATTGTGAGGCATTCTCAAATTAGAATTCCATCTGTATACTCCATCTGTGCTCTCATTAGAGATACATGTAGATGTTTTCTTTTAACATCCTTGCTAAATATATGCATCATTTAAAAAATATTTTTACTCACTGTGTTTTGCTGCATGTCTCCATAAGTGCACCATAAGCATGTAATGCCCATGGAAGCCAGAAGAGGGTGTTGGATCCCCTGGAACTAGAGTTACAGATAGTTGTTAGCTACCATGTGAGTGCTGGGAACTGAATCTCGGTCCTCTGCAAGAGCAGCCAGTGCTCTTAACCACTGAGCCATCTCTCTGGACCCTATATGCATCATTTAAAAAAGATACTAGTTGTGTAAACCAAAAACAACCTTCTTCATATCTCTCAGGAACTACCATGTAAAATGGCCTCCTGATGATATTGTACCCAGACAGAAGCCTGGAAATGTCACAAGTGGTTTGTTCCCTCTTCTTTCACCTGCTAGTTAATAATTAGGCAGACTCACAGTTGGATCAGATTGAACTGCACTTGTTCAGTTGTTAGTGAGTCAGAAATACTTTCCCCTCCCTCTCTGCCTATCTGAATTCTACCAGTACCTCTGAGGGCAGCCTCAAGTCCCATTTTATTTGAGTAGCCTACCCTGTAACTCTGGCCAGTTTTAACAATGCTTTTTCCTACCCACCTCCAGGCAATTTTGCTCTTATCAGAGATTTTAACCTGGACTGTAGTCAATTTGTTCCCATTATTTGCTCTGTTGGTAGGATTCTGTAAAACACATCCTGTCCACATGCCAGGTGCTACTAACATCAGGTCTTTTCTTTTGAGTAGATTTTACTCTTCATGTGCAGAGACACCTTAGCACAGTGCCAACCACACAGAGATGCATAATTTATGTTGTCAGTTGACTGAACCTGAATCTCTTAAGAAATTTTACTCTAAAGGGTATGCATACAAGAAGCACTGTTCTCTCTCCTCTGACAAGTTATTTCTGTCTCTCAGCAAGAAGACCAAATATTTTTATTATAGTTGACATATATATATATATGATGGATATATATATATATATGATGGATAGCTTTAGTGTCAACTTGACACACCTGGGTTGAGGGAGCCTCAGTTGGGGAATTGCCTCCATTGGACTGGCCTGTGGCCATGTCTGTTGAGTGATGTGGGAGGGCCCAGCCCACTGTGGGTAGTGCCACCCCAGGGCAGGTGGGCCTGTGTTGGATAAGAGCAAACTGAGCAAGGGCCAGGGGAGCAAGCCGGTAAGCAGCGTTCCTCCATAGCCTGTGCTCCAGCTCCTGCCTCCAGGTTCCTGTCCTGAGTTCCTACCTTGGGCTCCCTGTTGAACCCAGGAGATATGAGATAAATAAACCCTTTCCTCTCCAAGTTGGTAGTGCTCAGAGTGTTTTGTCACAGCAATGGAGAAACAAACTAGGACGTTCCATTTATTAATTTGTTGTTTAGGTAAGGCTTCATTATGTTGCCCAGGCTGGTCTTAAACTCCTGGGCTCAAGCCATCCTCCTGCCTCAGCCTCCTGAGAAAGCCACACACCTTTATCATATTTGTTTTCCTAATGATATTTTTCTGTTTAGTCTTCTGGCTTATTTCAGTAAGCAAGATTGATTTTTCTTCAAACAAAATACCTAATCCATTCTCATACAGTGGGCTGGGTTTCTTTCTGTATAGATTGTGTCTCCTGAATGACATCAATCCACTTAATCCCAGCAGCCTTCATTGTTGTTATTGACTGTCTCTGATGCTAGCATTTTCCAACTCTGCTGTTTTCAGAATATAACTGTGCATGTCATGCCTGTGTCTTTTATTAGTAACTGCTGGTTTCATTGACATACTGAGCTTCTCCAGCTGGGGAAAAACTTCCACCCACCTACGGTAGATGTTGACTCCACAGCCTAAAGTTCTTGCAAATCATCCATGCTCTTTTTCATTTTGTCCTATAATTTCCAAGCCACTGATTTGCTGGTAGTAATCTTCAACCAGTGTTCAAAAACCTATATGTATGCATCTGTCTGTTTGCCTATCTATTTTGTATGTGTAAGTATTGTTAGATATGTTTATACATTTATATCATGTGTTTATAAACGTGTATATATGTTCATATAAATGTTATGGGTGTAGGCAAATATCCTTTGACAACTGGAATAAAATTAAAACTAATATTTTTTTTCTTTTTTGACCTCATAAATGAAACACCAAGCAGATAGTTTGTTCTCTATTTCTAAATTCTCTGGTGCTTATTATTTAGCATTCTAGATTTGAATGCACTTCATGAGCTTTTCCTCACAGTTAATGTGATTAAAATCATGTTTTGATATTTGAATTCTATTACTACCATGAATTTGAAAGCTTATGTCAAAGGTCGCTGCAAACAATAAACTGAAATCGTTTTGAAATCAGTTTTAAACATTTTAAAGGAACACCTAGGGTACAATTTCTGTTTATAAAATGAATAACATTTCAAAGTTAATTTCCCAAAAGGAATCCCCATGATGCAATGTTCTTGTGCCACTTAACCTCTAATATCAAAAAGTAATTTTCTACCTGATTTTTAATTGTCCAAACACAAAGCTAAACATTTTACATCCGAGTCAACAAAGAGTGGTATTTAAAAAAAAAAAAAAAAAAGGTCCTTGGTAAGCATCAGTTTCAATTGACTTCTTCCCCCATTTACAAATACGCTGAATGGGAAGTAGCTGTTAACACATTGTTTGCTTTGTAAAATAGCCTTTATATGGTATTGTGATCTGTATTTTTTTTTTCATCTCTTGTCATGGAAGAGTCTGCCCGTGCAGAACTAGACTTCTGCTTCTAGAACTTATTTTATGTAAAGTTAAAATGCACCACCATGCCAGACTTAAAAGTTAAAATTTTCAACAGACTTACCCACCTAATCTTAAGTAACTCCCATTGGAAAATAGTGATAACATTGTTTCAAAGAAATTTTGCACACCATCAGCATGCATTGTAATGTCAGTGATGTCAGAACCACAGGTTGTACACATCCTGTCTCATCCACTTTTTTCTGCAAAAAGAGTATTTTTTTTTTTATATAGTGTCTCACTGTGTAGCCCTGGCTGGCCTTGAACTCACAGAGATCAGCTTGCCTCTGCCTCCCCAGTGCTGGGATTAAGGCGTGCACCACCACACCCTCCTAAAGGCAACAGTTTTTTTTGTTTGTTTGTTTGTTTTTTGTTGTTTTTTTTTTTTTAAAGAACTTGAAAGATACCAAGAAATTTCAGTAGCACAATTCCTTTGTAGAACTTTTGAGTGCATGAAGGGGTATAATAGATAAAGATTGCCATTTTGAGACTCAGAACTAATCACTCTGTGGTTCTTGGCATGCTTCCTTCTACTTGCTGGGTCTTCAAATGTATAAGCAAATGGGAACAATGGTAAAAACTTGCTCCTATTTCAAATGTATGGTTGTTTGCCACTGTTTCCTACCGATGAAGGGAAATAAGCATGATTTTCTCATCTGTGAATGTTGTTTGGGTTCATAATAACTGATTTTGCCCCACATAGTGTTGATCTATTCCTCTACTACAAATGTTAGATCTCACAGATTAATGAGATCTATGATAAGTGTCTTGACTTTATTTGAAACTTTTTGAATTTTAATTATCTATACTAACTTCTTTTTTTTATAAATTCCCTGTTTGTGCCAGGCATGGAGGCAAACACCTGTAATAACAGCTCTCAGGAGGCAAAGGCAGAAGGCTCATGAGTTCAGGGCCAACTTGGGCAACACAGAGTTTTAGCCCATCCTGAACTGCATAAGAGCCGACTTCAAAAACCAAATCACTGCCAATAGCTTCTAAGTTAGGGTGAGACTTAAGGAATGCAATTTTGGCAGGTTCCCATGCTCCAGTGGTTGGCCCTACATCCATGCATATACTGGCAGCAGTAAGTAGAAACTGTAAGGTAAAAAGTGTACATGAAGTTGGGACAGAGAAGTACGCAAGGCAGCTATTGGGGGAGGGGATGGGGTGGATTTTTGGAAATACATTGTATACATGTAGGACATTCTCAAACAAATAAAGGAAAAAAGAGAGGAAATAATAGTCTGGGTCATGCTACAATAATAAACTCAGCAGGCTGTCACTAAGACTAATAAAATGTTTATTTATTTTAAAATCTAAAAACATGGGCTGCTGCTGGACTGCCTTCCTTGAAAGCAAAAGAAAGGCAAAGAAAGGACCCGAAGAGAATTAAGCAACAGACTTTTGGACTTTCTAGGAAACGAGAATGTAAAGCAATGTCAAACGATCTCTCTTTGGTTGTAAAAAAGTAAATAACTGTTCAAAATTTAAAAATGAAAACAGCAACAAAAATCTGTTTTACTTCTATTGAAACATTTCTGTTATTGTTGTTGGCTTACGGGGGTTCTTTGTAGGATGGAGGTTTCACCCCTTTATAATATGTATATATGAATAGAGTTGTTTCTTAATATGAAAGTTAATCATTATATATTTCCCTTTAAAACAAATCTTGAGCATTTTCTGGCAGTCATGGCTGTGTTGATATCATAAGATGTAACTTTCTCTTGCTTGTCAATTGTTTTTGCCTGTGAATCATGAAGCCTTCCAAATGTATATGACAATGAACTAACTTAGGCATCCACCAGAGACCCCTCCCTCTCACCCAGGAAGCAGGGACCCTCGTTCTGGCTATTGATGCTCCAGTGCTTCCAGGGGTGGCATGATGGCCCCAGACCACTCATTTCTTTTTCTCTGATCGTTCTAAGGCATATTCCCTCTGAAGAAGTTAGTGCCAAGTAGTCTGACTTGAATTGCCATACCAGGTAGAGCCAAGGAAAAACCAGGAAATAAGCAATCTCATTTCAAGAGTATTCTCCTGCTAGGCATAGATGACCAGCAAGCTGATCATTTCTCCATGTTCAGATGTGCAAGGAAATTGTTCCACCCAGCAGTATTTAAGACTATCCTCCTTTTAATGGTTTCAAAGTCTGTGCAGTATTGGAAACTGCCTCCTAACAGATTTGTTTTCCTTCTAAATGCCATTGCTCAGAACATAACCACTTCCTTTTGGACTGAAAAGCCATACAAGTAGTAGGGAACCAGGCCGTTCCACCTAGGATGCTCTCGAGGCCCACTGCAAATGATTTATCTTTAATCTTATCAGGCCTGAGTTTCCTTGTTTGAGAAATGGGAGGTCTAGTATCTATACTGCATGAAGTTATAAGAATGAATAGGATAATGCCCACTGTGCTGTAGAGCATATACAAGGTACCCAGTCATTTGTGATATAGCTATAGTTATTGATATTTGACAGGCTGGTTGAGTCCAGTTCTCTAGTCTAGAAGGTTTTGCACATCATTAAAGGAAGTAATGTAAGGAAACAGCTTAGAAATACTGCTGTCCCCCAGGCTCTATAAATGCTGCTGGGCAGCAGAGTTGTGTTAATCACAAGTATTGATTACAGATGTTGAAACAGGTATTTTTCTAACCATTGTGTCATTACTACCCTACCTAATCCTCATCCAGCAAAATAGGTGCTATGATCACTTCCCTTGTACACATAAGTACATCTTCAAAGAAGGCAGAGAGATGCTACAGTCACACAGCTGGTGATTGGCACAGCTAGACTCCACAGCCTGTCAGTCTTCTGCATTTTGCTCTTCTGCCTCCGGGAAGTGGCAGCCTCTCCATTCAGGGACATTTCATTTAGAAAGATGTCAAAACACCTGCTAGAAGAATCGAGGGGTGTTCTGAGTCATGAACCTGCAGGGGGTGTCCAGAAGGAGCAAAGCCATTGCCAGACAAATCTATGCATTCTGCTAACGACAGACTGGCTTCGTATTGTTTTCAGTAAAGACTTTCCAGTGTCAGGAGATTCCTGTCAACGGTAATGCTGTCATTTCTTGTTTTGTCCAGAACTCTCTCTGCAATTACAGCCCTATCAACAGCAGCCACAGGAGACCGTGAGGGAAGGTTTTGTGGGTAGTACTGTGGGATCTGTTTCTTTGAAATACATAGAAACTATTTACTGGGCATGTAGAAATTATTTAAAATGGTACTTCTAAAATAAACAATAGAGGGATACATGAGTTTCCCATGGGTTGTCAACCAAAAATACTGATATTAAAACATTAGTAGTTTCTAAACTAGCTTTAGCTCCATATTCATTTTAGCACATGAGATGATACTTCTTAACAGTATTTTAGTCCCAAATAGAGTTTAAGGTTTGCTTGCCTTGAATCTGTATTAACCATGAGGTTGAACCATCTGTGTTTTTCTCATTCTGTATGTGGCTCCAAGAAAGTCATCCAATTTAGCATGTTGGGAGAAGAATTTCTGTGAAGTAAATTGAGATGTGCAGTGACATCTAAAATCTTGAAAGTTTTGATGTTACTTGAGAGACAGTTTCTTCTTGGATTGAGTTGAAAGTGAGAATTACACTAACCATACCAAATCATCTATAGTTTTCAAATCCTTTTGAGGTCTTGGGGGCATCTTCCATGCCAAATTATTTTCAGTTCATCCATAATCCAGAATATGCTTCTTACTGACTTGTAAGATTTTAGAATTGGCATGCAGCTGACTGTGCTTAAATTGAGATCTATTAAGTATCCCTTTACTGTAAACTAAAAAGCTGTCTGTATAAACATCTGATGCTTTTAAGTTGATGTTAGGACAGCCATACCCTCCTGTTAATAAAATGCACTCCCTGGCCGAGACATAGACCTCTACAGATTTTACTCAAGTCACCATGGCAATGGTTTCCATTTTACAGATAATCTAAGGACATGTTATGGTTCATAGTTTAATGAACTATACTTGACTTATAATAAGCTAAGCACATTTAAATTATACAGTGTGATAAGTTATAGCATATATATATATATGCTTGTGAATTCATTATAATCATAAAATCAGTCACATCAAAAAGTGTACTGCTCTTTCTGTAAACTTCCTTTCTTCCAATGCCTCATTCCCTGAGAACCACTGATCTTCTGCCTGTCTATAAATTATTTTACATCTTCAGAATTTTCTATGACTGGAGCTCTACAGCACATACTCAATGTGTGACTTCTTTTATTCATTATAGTTATTCTGAAAGTGACCCGTGTTGTCACATCTGCCAGTCGTGGAAGGGAAGTGGTAGGAGCCAATATCCTTGTAGTTGTGATTTGTAGAAATACTGGGAAGTATGAGGGCTGCTGATAGGTTGAAAGCACATTGCCTTTATCATATTGAGGATGGGTCTTCTCAGTTCTAAGTAGCTAAGAGAAAGGATGTTGTGTTTTTGTCCAATGTTTTCCTGTATTTATTTAGAGGATCTGGATTTTTCTTTTTGTCTAGTGTGTTGGTAGATTACATTGGTTTTGTTGTTGTTTTTAATGTGAAGATAACTTTTGTATTCTCTATGTAGTCATGATACATTATCACTTACAGAGATAGATTCAATTTGCTAAAGCTTTTTTTTTTAATCAAGAACATTTTTACTGAATTTTTGCGAATTTAAAACAATATATTTTTTATTATATTTAGATTCCCTCTCCTATCTGTATCCACTTACTACTTCTCACCCAATTTCATATGCTCTATTACACACACACACACACACACACACACACACGCCTATAGAGGCAAATCTGTATCCTTAAATGTTCTTTGGTGTGAGTCCATCCACTGGAGTCTGGTTAACCTACCAAGAGTCAAGTCCTTAAAAGAAATAGACTCTGCCCTCCTCCCAGCAACCATCAGTTTCCAGCAGTTCTTCATGTAGAGTTGGTAAAGTTTTGTTTAAAATTTAGAAGTTATTTAGATGTTGTTGCCTATAATTAGAATGAGTGTTGCCTATAATTTTCCTTCCTTCTGTTTTTTGCCTGGGTAGGGTGTTAGAGTACTGACAGAAACCTAAAATCAGTTGGCAAAAGTTTCCCTACCTCAGCTCCCCACCGTATTTCAAATTTCTGGAAAAGTTCATGTAGGATCAGCATATTTCTTTAATATTTAATTTCTATCAATATTAATTCCCTATTGAGGTCATCTAGGCATAGAATTTCCTAATAGGAACAATTATAAATAGAAGCTCAACTTCATTAATAGATAACTGACTAGATTATTTCTCTTTCAGTAAACCCTGGTATGTTGTATATTTCATGGAGTCCATTTTACTTGTCAAATTTATCGACACATACTTTCCATGAGAGTCCTTTATGCACAGTATATGTAGGCTCAGTAGCTTCATCGCCTAATATCTTCTTTTTTCCTCCCATGGTTATTAATTGCAATGATCGTCTCACACACACACACACACACACACACGCACGCACGCATACCCTCGCACAAAGTGACCCATGATTTGATTTTTCAGTGTGGTATGTACATCTTTCAGTTATTGACTTCTGTTATCTTTTATATTTCCTTTCTTTCCTTACACAGGCTTTATTTGACCTTCTTGTTTTCTAAGATGAAAGCTATTGTCTGTGATTTACAATCTTTCCTCCTTCTCGTGTAGCCATTTAGTGCTGCAAACCCCTTAGAACCCTTTAGCTATTTCCCTTTGGCTGTGTCCCCACAGTTTTTGGTGTTGTATTTCCATATAGTTCAAAGTGCCTTTTTAATTTCCCTTTTGGTTTCTTTTTGACCTATAGGTTATTCAGAAATGTGTTGTTTAGTTTCCACTTACTAGATGATTCTCTAGGTATCTTTCTGTCATTAATTTTAATTTAATTTCTTTGTGGCCCAGTAATATGCTTTGTATGATTTGTGTCTGTATCATTATCAAGATTTGATTTATGCCTAGAATGTGGCCTATCTTTACAACTATGCCATATATTCTTGGGAAAAAAGATGCGTTTTCTATTGCTATCGCAGGCATTCTATAAATGTCAATTAGGTTGAATCAATTGATAGTGTTGGTTAAATTTTCTATATCCTTTTTGACTCTGTCTACGTGTTCTAGTGATGGTTGGAAGAGGGCTGAGGATATTTATGCTAATGCTAATGTGGATTTAAACACTTCAAATTTCCATTCAATTAGTTTTTAAGTGTGTTTTTTAAAGTTTTATTTCTTGGTGCATAATGCTAGGGATTGTTAGGTTCACCTGATAATTGATTTCTTTATCACAATGAAGTGACCCATTACCTACAGAAATATTTTTTTGGGTCTGAAATAAACTTTCCCTGTTAATTAATTAATGTTAACATGGCATAATTTTTAGTTCTTTTATTTGTAGCCTGCTTATGATATCGTATGCAATATGGGCTTCTGGTAGGCAGCATATAGTTGGCTCTTTTTTCTTTTTTTTTTTATTCAATCTGATGAGCCCTATTTTTTAATTTAGATATTTAAACCATTTACTTTTAACATGATTAACAGTGCAATTGGGTTTAAATCAGCCTTACTAAATGATCTTATTTGTCCTAGTCTTCATTTTAATTTTTCTGTCTCTTTTATAGTATCTTTATAATTAAAAGTATCTCATATGTTGACATACTAGTCACATGTATGAACCATGCTCTTGAGTTACAGGTGATTTGCTGTTGTGTGTTTTACTTCTGCATATATTATAAATCCTAAATAAATCATTAGCAGTTTTCCTTATTTAGTCAATTATCTTTTTTTACATTTGTCACTTATGTGTGTATGAGTATATGTGTTCACACAGATACCATGACGTACATGTGGAGGTAAGAGAACAGCATACTGGAGTCATTTCTCTCCTTCTACCATGTGAGTCCTGGAATTGAACTCAGGTCATCAGGTTTGGCAGCAGGCACCTTTAACCACTGAGCCATCTCACCAGCCCTCAATTATCTTTGAAAGAGTATAAAAACATGGGGGAAAGTTTTATATACCCAACCACATACATACCATTTCTGATATTCATCCTTTTGTGTGAATCAAGACTTGTATCTTGTGTAATTTGTCTCTTAGGTAGGAGTCCCTATACACGATGTCTTATTGGACTAATGTTGAATTCTTTCAGCTTGATGTGTCTGAAACAATAGTTTTGTTTCTTTCAATCGTGAAAGATATTTTCATTGAGCTTAAGATTTTTTTGTTTTTTCTCCTTTACTTATTTAAAATTGTTACTCCAGTATCTTCTGACTTACATTGTTTCCAAGAAGAAATATGCTTTTATTCTTGTTTCTCTGTAAATACATATATCTTTTACCTTGAGATACTTCTTCAAGTTTGTCTTCATTGTTAATTTTAGTAACTTGATTATAATGTGCCTTCATATACTTTTATTTATGTTTCTTGTATTTTATATTCTAAAACTTCTTGGATATGTGAGTTTAACTTCCTATCAAATTTGAATAATCTTCAGTCATTATGTTTTCTGATGTTTTTCTGGACCTACTGTCTTCCTTGAAAGAACTTCATTGCAAATATATTAGACTACTTGAAGTTTTCTCTTCATTCTTTTATTTTTACTAACTTTGTTACGACTTTTCTCTTTTTTATTTTTTTCTTTTATTGTTTTTCACATTCATTAAATGTTAATAAAATACCTACTCTACATTTAACTTCAGCATTTCCATTTCACCCATTGTACTTTCTTCTGCTTGTCTGTATCATCCACAAATTTACTTTTTTTCATCTTTCACTTCGTTTAACATATTCACTCTTCTGCCTTTTTAAACATATAACACAGCATTATTACCATTCAATGTTTTTGTATACCAATTCTGTTGTATTTGTGTTATTTGTATTTTTAATAATTTATTTTTCTTCTTATGGAGCACATTTTCCTGCTTCTTTGTATGCCTGCTTTTTTTTTTTTTAAAGCTGTTGCTATAATAAGTACCACAAACTTGGTCTATTAAGACAACACAAAGTTATTACCCCATTTCTGTAAGCTAGAAGTCTGTGCAGATCTCATGTATCTGAACTCAAGGCTTCATCAAGGCTGTGCTCCTTCCGAGGCCCCAGAGAGAATCTGTCCCTATGCCTTCTCTCCTGCCCGTTCTTGGCTCATGGTCCTTCCACCCCTAAAGCCAGTAATAGCTCTTTCCCACATTAAATAATTTAAGTCTTTCCTTCTACCACCCCTTTAAGGACATTTATGATAATATGATGTTCCCTGAGATAATCTAATCTATCAGAAGGTCAGATGATTAGCAATCTTAGTACCATCTGCAGCCTTAACTCCCTTTGAAATAGAAAATAAGATGTTCAGAGATTCCAGGGTTAACTGTCACATCTGGTAATTTTTCAGTGGTTTCCAGGTACAGTTAATTTTACCTTACTAAGTGCTAGATATTTTCATATTTCCATAAATATCCTTGAGGTCTATTCTAGAACATATCTAAGTTAGGAGAAATCTATTTGAAGCTTTGTTATGAAAGGTCATAGTAGACTGTGTTGGGGCTCATTTTGCCCTGCTGCTGAGGCAGTGCCATTCTGAATATTCTGCCTATGAGTTACAAAGCTTTTGTACTCTAGCCAATAGAGATACCAACTCCTCCTCGACTTTTATTATCACTGTGAATTTCTCTGTCTAATCTGTATGTGTATGTGCAGCTCTCTTTTCTCTGACATCCTGTCCCATGAACTTTCTAAGATGACCAACTGTGTCTGTACTTGAGGGATCTGCTGAACTCTTTCAACCTTGCTTCTCCTTGAGTTATAGAGAAGAAATTCCCCTGACAGTAAGCTAGGGCAATCATAGGTCCCTTTGTTTGTTCCTCTCTTCTCAGGAACTGTCATCTTGCATTGTCTGGTATCCAGCACCTGAAAAACCACATTTCATATATTTTATCTGGGTTTTTAGTGATTTCAGATGCAAGAGTATATCCAGGCACAGTTTACTCTCTCTTGGTCAGAAGTCTTGGTCAAATATCTGTTATTGGTCACATATTCCTTTTTGATAAGGGCAACAATGATATCCAAAAACTGATAGGGCACTGACCAAAAAGAACAGATGCTAGCCTAAAACAATGATAACAATCATACTTGTATTTACTAGGTAAAGTTCCCTCCTGTCCCATGTAGTGGCCAAATCCCATAATCCTTCTAATTCAGGGTTTTGTCACTGACAGTGCTGGTGAGAAACAAAGAGCTTTCCAGTAGGACTGGCCTAGATTAAGAGTTCTAACTCTGCCACTTCTAGCTGACATTTTACTTGAAAGTTCTCTCTTCTTTAACTTCCCCTGTAATGTCATCATGAATCTATAGGGTATCTATAGGCACTATGGGGTAGATAGGGTATGGGAAAGTACCTTGCATCATGTCTGAAACCTAGAATGCTCACTAGAAATGAGCATTGAGAAATGTCTCTTCATGCCTTCCTCAGTGGCACATGTGGAGTCATCCAGGCCAGCCATAGTATTTTGCCAATGGCAGATTTATAATCAGAGGACAATTCACCCCAAAGATGGAAGGTCCCATCATCCATAAGAATCGTAAGTGTGAGATGGGGAAGGAGAGAAAATTTGGGCAGTGAGTCTCATAGCTAAAGGCTAGCCTCCTGGCCAGACTGGAGTGAAATCTGTCCTGGAAAGAACTGGTATTCACAACCACAGCAGAGGCTAGGGCAAGGCAGGCCAGCTCAGCAGCAGTGGAGAGAAAGGAATCCAGAGGAGAGAGGCCAGAACTCATTTAAGTGAGTTTGGTGGGAGTGGTCTGATCTCCATGCTCCCTACTTAGGTTTGTCTGATCCTAAGGGTAATAGTAATCCAGGGCTGCTCTGGCCCTGCCCTGTGAAACAGTGTCAGAGGGGCACCGTGTGAAGGAGACTTTGTATGACTTGAATTCCCTGGCATTGCCCTCTAAGATTAGAACCTAGGTTTTCCACATAGAACCTTCTCATAATCCAAGGACTGTTTCATTTATGTAATTCTGGTTGTAATGTCAATCTTTTTGTTTCCTTTTTTGACTTGTTTTAAGTTTGTTTTTTTCAATTTATTTTTATCTTATTTGCATGAGTGTTTTCCCTGCATGTACATAGATGCACCACATGCATACAGTGCCTAGAGAGGCAAGAATAGGACATTAGATTCCCTAGAACTAGAGTTAAAGATGCCATGTGGGTGCTGGGAACTGAACCAGGGTCCTCTGTAAGAGCAGCCAGTGCTTTTAACCATTGATCCACCTCTCCAGCCCCTATTAGGTGTTTTGTTTTGGTTTTTCTCAATAATAAGGGTACTTTTTATATTTCTCCCTTTCATTTTCTCCAAATGTTTCTGTCCTGGATGCATGAAGCCCCAATACTCATCTGCATCTTTTTGTGTTCCTAGCACCCAACACACCTTGGACACAAGTGACTATTGGAGACAATAAGTAATGAGTACCTTATGGAATTCTTTGCTCAAGACATCAGGAAAAGATGTTGAACAGAGAAGGTCCCATGACACATTCTCCAATACACACTCAATCTACCTTCCCAATGTATCCTATTTCATTTTAGCTTAATTAACTTGGCTCTGTTTAACAAAAACTCAAAGCTGAAGGAATTTGCATCCCTCATGTCTCTGTTCCATCATACTGCAGAAAGAAGTTAAATAGTTACGATATGCTTTTCAAAATTTTTTGACTGATTGACCAAATGTATTTGAAAGAATATGATGATCTGTTTTTGTTACTGTCAAGAAACCATAATGAATAAAGACATGAATGCCCAAACTAAGGTTTCTGTTCTGGCAAATGGAAATCCCCATTCAGTTGCAACAGCAGATATAGATCAGCTAGCCCTTGTTCTCTGTTTCTGCAACAAATCTACTCTTTATAGCCTCTGTCCTGGCCCCCATGGGCATGTCTGATGTACACTCAGTCTGAAGGAGGGCTGCTGATCCAGCATGTCCCTGTGTTGAGAAAAGAAAGCTAAATAATAATAGAGGTAAAGATAGATAACAAAGCACTGGGCGGTCCTCTGCCTCCAAAGGGCATTTGATAAAAACTGTAGAAATGGCTGCTTTTGAAAGTGTGGCTCTCAAGCCAAGGGGGCAGTGACTCTTCAACATGGATATTGGATGTGTATCTACAAAAGGCTCTGCACTTGGATTCGGGACACATGGCTTAGTTAGATAGATACTAGCACTGAAAAAGGCCTTTTGTATCCCAGAGTATTACCATAGTCTCCTAGAGATGATGGCATGGGTGTGTGTTTGTCTGCCTGATTCTGTTGTCACTTTTCAATGCAACCATGTGCCTTTGATTTACAGTGGACCAGAAATACCTTGGGCCAGGGATTCTGGCCTGCAGCTGTACCCCCAGGACCTTGCACACCTAGCACATTACCTAGCATCCTTTTAATGAATGAGTGCTTAATGAATAAACATCTCAGAGGGGTGTATGAGCATGAAAATATTTTTTAAAACTGTTCCTCAGTTTTCCTAGCTATTAATATAAAACTTTCTGGTGAGCCCTACCATGGAAAATAGCACAGTTCTGCCGAGAACCATAGATTTCAGTGAGAATGAAAATCTCTCTCTCTCTCTCTCTCTCTCTCTCTCTCTCTCTCTCTCATCTATCTCTCTTGTCTATCTATCTATCTCTTTCTCAATATCTCTGTCTTCCCCCTCAGTATCTCTGTCTCCCTCATTCTTTATCTTTTTCAATATCTCTTTCCCCTCTCCCTCAATAGCTCTTTCTCCCTCTCTTTCAGTATCTCTCTCTATCTCTCTCTCTCTCTATATATAAATATACATACACACATACACACACACTCACTCATAATGCTTCCATGTGCTCCTTGAAGCACAGTGATATGGAGAATAATCCATTGAATTCAGTTTTTGCTCAACACAGGCCCTTACAACTACTATGGGGCCACAAAGGCCATTGAAATAGAAAGAAAACCCATACTCTAATTTACATTTGTGTATTGATTACCTGTTTGTAAATTTCTGGCACATAAATATCCATCATGCAATTTGGCACTCACATACCTTATATCTGAGCCAAGCAGCCTGAGGAGGATGTGGGGCTGAAGTTCATCCAATGCCTGCATCATGCTTCTTCCCTCTGCTCCCTGCCTCCTACCTCTGTGGAGGCCACAAACAGGTAGATCAGTCTCTTCCTGATCAGGATATAGTGGACCACATGCTGCCACTTCTGTGGTTCCAGAATTCCGGGAAAACACCTTCAGTCTCCCAAGCCTCAGGCTTCTTATCTATCTACAGAAATTGGAAAATCTCGGATCAGGAACAGCATATGAAATACACACATGGATTTTGAAAACCTAGTGTTGCATAAAGGGTTAAGGACAGTCCACAACTAGACAGTTCTGGGAGTGAGAATGAAATAAAAAACCTGAATGCAGAGCAAAAGCATTCCGGGAATTTACAGCTAGGGAGAAAATCGTTTGAAATGGAAATCTCAATGATGATCTGTGCTTCTCACCCTGAAATGTCCAGGAAAATAACAACAGCAACAACATTTGGGGTTTGTCTTTCATGTGGGGAATTTGTTCTCAGATTTCTAATATTGAGTGGTGGTTTATCAATGCTGTGGAAGAAAGGACCATCAAACAGGCTCCTCAGCAATGCTCCTCAAAGGTTGCTCCAGGGATGAAACGAGAAAGCCCATCACTCTACCCTATTTTACATCTCTGAAAAATTAGCCACTGGGATTACTCAGGATGTTGCCAGAAATAATGGGTTATAAGACAGAGGGGTTGGTGCTGGTTCCTTTAATGTTGAAAAGGCATACTAGGTACGTATTAGAGCCATTCAGGCCCAGAGGTCCAGCGAAGGCATGAATTTGTACATATGCATAAGGTAGAGACATATTCATTTAGATGAATAAAATATGACTACAAAGGAAAAACCAAGTTTTTGGGGGGGTCACAGAAATGCCAAACATGGGAATGAGTGAAGCTGGTATGTCTGGTTGTAATTTCTAATCTTTCTGATATTAAAAACATGGAGGGCTAGAGAGATGGCTCAGCAGTTAAGAACATTGGCTGCTCTTCCAGAGGACCTGGATTCGATTCCCACCACCCACATGATGGCTAACAACTGACTATAACTCCAGTTCCAGGGGATCCAACACCATTTTCTGGCCTTTGTGGGCTTTGCATGACATGGGTGCACTACATACATGCAGACAATACACTCATACGCATAAGATAAATATAAAAATTTAAAAACCATAGAGGAAAGCACTCAGAGTTCGATATTTCTGTTCCTGGGTACAGAGAAATGTCTTGGGTCCTGGGGAAAAGAAGAATGGGGAATTTTTAAATACTCAACCTTTGGAGAAATTTCTGAGTTAGGGAAATTGAATGGCAATGACTCTTAAATTGTTTTCCTAGAAGACCTCTGGAAGACAATGAAAGTAGTTTGTAGCATGTATACAATGTGACACATCCATCATTCACTCTCAGAGTGATAGCATGTGTCTAGTGTGTGCTGTGTGCCAGAACAACCCTCTCAGCGTTAGTATCCTTTTTAGTTTTCTTGTTTTACAGGTTGACAGGCACAGAGTCAGAGAGGCAGGAGAATCCATCCTCGAACCTGGAACTCAGCATTCTATGCCCATCTGAACCTCCTTTCCCTCTAATTTGTCTCTTTTCTTTCCATCCTCTTCTTTGGTTAAAATTTTAATAGAAGATACTTGAAGTTTTACTTATTTGGGTCTTGTTGATTAAAGCCAGGGCCTTGTGCTTGCCGAGCAGGGCCACTACCACTGATCTCCAGTTCAAGATTTTATTTTCAACCTTTTTGGTTAAGTGGCATGTTATTTAGGCTGTTTAAGTTAGATTGTGATATGAACTAGTCCTCCTCGGAATTTTCCAAGCACCCCCAATCTGACTGACATGGAGAAAACTTGTGTGGATTTAAACTAGACTCTACTTATACTCCTGCACTTTGGCCTCATCCTTTAAGTTCAGGTGTGCATTCCTGAGGTTGTGAGCTGGTGACAGAGTGAGTAGGTCTGACGTGCAGATGCCATACTACTGAGCATGCAAGGAACAGGTTTGTTTGTGTGCTCTGACCCTGGGCACATTCTTTCTCCTGATGCCTTTTGGTCTCCCTGCGAAAGTACCCTTTCAGAGTGATATTAAGGAAATAACTAACACAACTTTTATGATTCTTGTTACTCAGGTAACATAGGAAATGTAAAGAATGCCAGATACTAGTTGTTTAGAGCTATATGTCAGTTTATGCAGTGACATTATATATTAAACAACCAAATTCTGTAAATGCCATTTCCTCCATTCTTTTGACCAATAACTATAGGAAGTGCTTTAGTTTGCTACCTGCTACGGAGATAAACACCATGACCAAAAGCAACTTGGGGAAAAAGGGCATATTTTAGTTTCCAGGTTCTGTTCCATCAGAAGCTTGAAGTAGAAACCAGTGGAGGAACACTGGTTACTGGCTTGCTCCCAGACTCACGATCAACTCCCTTTCTTATGTAGCCCAGGCCCACCTGCCTGGGAGTGATGCTGCCCACATTGGGCTGGTCCCCGCTACATCAATTAGCAATCAATAAAATGCTTCCCAAAGCAAGTCAACAGGCCTGTCTCATGCTGGCAATTCTTCACTAGAGGTTACCTCTCAACAGGTATGTCAAGTTGTCAAACAAGATTAGCCATCACAGAAAGTGAAACAACATGGCAAAGATGCCGTTGAGTCCTAAGAGAAAGTGGCAGCTAGTTAGCCAGCTCTCTTTGCCCATGCAGTTTAATAGCAGAGTTCAAGCAGTATGATACTTGTCTACAACTGGAAATCCACACACTATGACCAGCTGGCTGGAGTGGTCTCTGTATCAGCAGGGCATTGCCAGGCTGTTACCTTGACTTCCAACAATGGGAAGAACTTTGTAGAGCAAGGACATGTTGCACACCAGAAAGATAGATCTCAGCACAAGATATTTTGTCTTTCAGCCTACACTTGAAGCATCTCTATTCCTCAGAAAGGTAGAGCAATGTAAAAATAGATGTGTATTCATTTAAAAAAGTGCTTCTTAAGTGCTTGACTGAGTGGTCAAACATATTTCTCAAGACTCAATGGTTTTCTGTTTCTACTGTCTGCTTTAGCACCAAAAGCTTACTAGCTTGGACAAAGCAAAGAGCACATCAAGAGATGATTTAGTCGTGTGTTTCTTTTCTTTTTTTCTTTTCCCTATCATTATATAAAAGCCCCACCGCACAAAGTCACATAACATCATACAGAGAGAAAATTAATCATCAGCTAATGAGACAGGGATGTGAAAAGAAGTTCGAAAGAAGTAATTTAGAGGCCCCAATTAGGCACTAGTCTCATGGGTCTCCCATGGGCATTGCTGGCTGATCCCAGGTTTCAGGGTGTGAGAAACACTTGGAGTTGGGGGAGAAGAGGAGGAAGGAAGAACAGGAGAGAAAGGAGGGGAGGAAGGGAGGTGGGGAGGAAGATACAGAAGCTACAGCTCTTGGGGATTCAAAGAAGCTTTCACAGTGCTTCAGATGAGGGCTAATAAGAGCCAAATTTAGGAAAAGGAATGAGCAAGATGATCTAGAAATGCCTTCAAAGGCAGGGCTGTCTAAGTGGGGTTAGCATATGACTGAGTGTCACCACCAGCAGAAGTTTTAAACTAGAACTGAGAGGAGGGAAAATAGGATAGCCATGAAGTACTCACAGGTATTACTAGGGACAGAAGAGGACAGATGTCTGATTCCCTTGAGCAGTTTGCTGTGGACGACAACAGAGGAAATACAGAAACAAACAGGAGGGTGCCAGCAGGGAAATAATTTCATATATGTGAGATTTCAGTAGCAGGACCTCAGAAAATCCCCATGTGTATCTCTGAGGCTTGACAATGGGCCTCAGAACTGGAAATCAAGAGCAAAGGGTTTAGAAGCAATAAATGTAGGGAAGGAGTCCAACTAGGTATGTCTAAGAAGGTTTTTCTACAGACTGGTGCTAAAATTCATAGGCTGAGAGAACAGGGACTGTGGGGCACAAGTGGGGTACAGGTAAGGTACAGGAACAGTAGCTGGGCCACAAGGCCAGAGGGTGGAATTGGATGAAGATAGGCTCACTCCTCTGAGCCCAGGTATTGCCAGGAAAGAAGAAAATGTTTTCCCTCCCAAACAGGACAACAGGTGGGCCTTGTCTATCTCTGTGACTGAGTCTGTCCAACAAGGACAAGTGTGATAATGAATGAGAAGATGAGAAGTCTAATGGAGAGTTATCTAGCCATTTTATAGAGTGAGGACTAGGGCAGCAAAATTTGAGATAGGAGCAGAGCCTAGAAAGACAGAACTGGGAAATTAGATGTAAAGTGAAAAATCCTTGTTTAGTTTCAGAATGTCCCTGCTACACAGGGCATCACCTTACAGAGGCAAGACAAGTAGATTTGGTTTGAGTGAGGTTATTGAACATGTTTTGGTTCTGTGATGGGACTATCAGAAAAATCACATGATCAGACACAAAGCCATCAGCAGAGGCCCGACAAAAAGTGAGCACTAAACATGAACATTGCTTTTTCAGTCACAATATACCAAGCCACTAAAAAAGGTAAATGAATGAAGTTCAGAATAAAGAAGGGAGAGAGCGCTGTAATCAGTTGGTCAGCTTCTTCCTGATTCTTTCTGGGGATGACATCAGAGCTCAGCAAAGGTAGGTATTTTAGAGACAGGCAGGAAGCAGGTGCGGTAACTGGAAAAGAGAAGACAGGCGTTTTCCTGTGAGCGTTCCTCATGGACATGACTTGGAGAATCAGGCCTGCCTCAGTAGCCAAGGAGTATGGAGTAAAGACAGTGGATTTAGCCACAGATTCCTGGGTTCTAAGCCACCCTTTGTGAATCTGTTCACATGTAAAGCCCCTCAGGAAATGCAATGAGCCTCTGTTAGGAGGTGGTGAATGTGTTCTCCCTAGAATCATCCACAAGCAGCTGGGAAGAGTGTAGCACTCCAGTCCCTGAAGCAACACAACAAGAATTCTTGGTTCTTACCTCACCCCACCCTGTAGCTGGGCTTCATTTCCTCATACTTACTTCAGAGGACAGAATGAAGTAATAATGTCCATGCCATTTCAAGCTTTGAAATGTCACATTCCTTAGGCACAGAATCTGGGGGGAGCTCTGCTGTGCCTGGCCAGCCTGGTTTGTGAGCCTCCACGGTGAGTGTGAGACTCACCTTACCTTAAGACTGGGCTTCTTAAGCATTCGTCTTTCTAAGCTCATTAACCTATTTCTACTATCGGGAGTACCTCTTTTTCTTTCTTAGTAACTACCTCTATTTCTATCAAAAGAAGAAGAGAGGAGGAGGAGGAGGAGGAGGAGGAGGAGGAGGAGGACAGACTATGTTCCAAGGTCCAGGAAACATGGCACAGTTGGCTCTGGCTGTGGCAGCCCAGGCCTGTGAGAAGAATTTGCTTGGGCTCTGCATTCTCATGGCCTGGCCCCAGTGCAACTACATCTCACAGAACCTTTGATGAGCCCTTGCCTCCAGCTCCTTCAGAGCACATTTGTTTTTCCAAGTGCAGGCTCCTCCCATAGTGTGCTGGAAGGACCTGACAGACTATTTGAGCAGTCAGTTCTCTGTACCAGTTTTGGTCAGAAGTTTTGAAATAGGCTTTAGTTCATGTCATGTTGTATTTTCCAACACAGACACAAATCTCCTCACCCAAGTCAACAGTACTTAAAATAGCTTCAACAGCTGCATTCCCATGCCGCCAGCGTTGCATCCCTGGTCAAGGAGCCAGCAGGTTTTATTGATGGAATGAAGTCTTTGTTTATAAAGTGTACACAGCAAGGCTGGAGGAACGCACTCTGGATATACATCTTGGGTTTAAGTGGAAAACATACTTCTTTGCCTTTGGATCTCTTTGGAAAGATCGCAGGCACATTTTCAATTTCACTCTCCTAAAGATCCTGCTTGTAGGCATTCACTTATCTTACAAAGTACACTGTTATGTTAACGTGTAATCTGTGTAGCTGATTTGTTCTCAACAAATCCATAGCAATCTTCAGGGTTTGCTTCTCACAAAGGGGAAACCTATGAGCAGTTCTGCCTCCAGGGAACTGGTTTGAACATTTCTTTCAAGAGAACATTTAGAAACATCTTTGTACTTATGATCCCAATAAGTATATTTGGAGGATAATTTTTACATGCCTATCACACAACCAGAATCATCCTTTTAAAGAAGTAGGTCAAGACCATAATACACATTGGAAGTTGATGCAGGAGGATCTTGAGTTCCAGGCCAGTCTGGGGCACATAGCATGTTCTAGGCCAACATGGGTAAGACTGTTTCAAAAACAAAAATGTGGAGGAAGTCAGCTGTCACCCACTCCAGGATCCCTTCCCTAACACTGTCCCCTGTACTGGTCTCTTAGGATTACTATAGCAAATCAGGTGGCTTAAATTCATAGAAATTTATTCTCTATTATTTATTCTCTGTTCTGCTAGCTACAGAGCTGAAATTAAAGTGTCTACAGAGCCATAGCCTCAGCTGGTGCTATATAAGGATGTATCTTGTGCTTTCTTCTTGGTTTTGGCATTGATGACTGTCTTTGGTAACCTTCCTGGCAGCTGCATATCTTCAATCACCTCCTCTGTCATCATATAAGCCATTCTTCTGTGTGTCTGTCTATGTCTCTTATCCTCTTCTAATTAACAAATGTCCTAGATAGGACCCACTTGAATCCAGTATGACTTCATCATAACTTACTGCATATGCAAACACCCTCTTTTGAAATTAGATCATAGTCACTGGTATAGGAGCTTAGGATTTTCACAGCTCTTTGGGAGTACTGTAATTTAACCTTTATAACATCCCCTCTCCCAGACTAGTTGTTTCTATAGCACCTCTTTCTGTGTTTCTATAGCACCCCTTATTTTACTATCTCAAAGCAAGTGTCAGGCTGTATTGCTATTTTCTATTGAATTGTTTTTAATCGTTGGACTGTCACATCCATAAAGGATTCATATCTTACAACATCTCTGCTTGCAAACTGTCTAGCAAAACATTCAACACTCAGATGCTTGCCAAATGAAACAATTATCATCACTATGATTTCTTATGTGTATTCAATGTTAATATTATACTTATATAAGGCTAAATAGACATTGTACTTATAAATATATTGCTTTTTGTAACTGCTACCATTTTTTGAATACTTGTCATTTCCAAGTAAGTGCTGGGTGTCTCCCCCATTACTCCTCACATGAACATTAGAAGGTAAATATTCCTTCTATTTTAGAGATGTTATCCATGAGGTATAGAAAGATACAACCAGTACATGGCAGACCTAGAACTTGGCCTCAGGTCTGTTGGACTGCACATGTTGGCCTCTGTACATTTTGTTGCATTTTTATCCAGGTGGTCTTGGATGTGTCGGTAGTATGTTGGGTATTCATGTTCGGGTTCACGTCAAAACCGAGAGAACTTAAGAAACCAGTCAGTCTTAGATCACCCCGTGGCTCTAATCTCTTGACTTCAAGATCACCTTTTGAAAAATTACTTTGCTTCTGCTATTTACAAAGTAATTTCTAAAAATAGTTTGAGAAAAGAAAAACATGGAATTTTAAAAAAAGCATTATTTGTTGTTCATATACTTACTGATATTATAGACTATTCTAGAAGGGCAGGATTCATCAGTTACGATTGGAGACTACTCTGAGAAATCGCTATTCTAAACTCCCAGGAAACAGAATGCCTGTGTATCATGTGGCTCCCCTATAGCCTGATGATAAGTCTTTAAGTCAGTAACTTTTGTGGACCTTTGAAGTCCAAAAGAAGTAACTTGCCAGATAACTTAGCAGTTCTTAACTGGTGGCCATGGGTTCTTATTGCTAAAGCCATTCCCAGGGGGTTGAGTCAGAGCCCTGGACCAGGGGAGCCTGTGCCCTGTGGCACATGGACAGGGTTTCTGACCTGTATTCTTGCCCTGCCTAGGCTGTATTTGCAGGCTGCTGGCAATCTGTGTAATCAGTCATTTGTCAGAACACTCCAGGCTCAGGAGGTGACCTATAATGTTCCCATTTACCCTCATTTCTCTCTGCTTCCTCTTATTCTCTTGGAACACTGTGTTCCGCCTTCTGGACCAGACTTGTTTCTGGCATTGACAACTTGTCTCTGTGCCCTTAGTCCCAGCTGGGCTTCCCCACTCACATACACCTGACCTACTTGTGTGCAGCCTTGATCTGGGAGAGATCCAGCTGCCGTTTTTTCTAGCGGAGCCAGGTTCTTATTTCAAACAGGGGAGTCTTTACTAAGCTGTCCCACTGGAAATGACATAATAGGATGGATCCACTGCTAGGGAGAAACCTACAAAGAGAAAAAAATGGAGACAGCTCAGCATGGGGTCCAACTGGCAGAGTACACTTCTGCATGCAAGGGACTGCCACTCCAGCAAGAAGCAAGGGGAAGCTCACCAGCCTGCATGGCACTATCCCTTCTGATCTGCAAGATGTTTTACATTCTTCCGTTACCTCATGGCAACCCTGTCCCTGCACCCCACGGTAGAGTCGCAGAAGTTGCTTGGAATTCTTCACACCTGTCAGACTTCCTGTTAGTACTTTCCCATCCTTACTAGACTTTTCCTCTGGGCCTGGGGCCTGTCAAACCCTGTGGTTGCCCAATTGGGGAATTTATACAATCAGCCTTGGTAGATCCTAGCAGTCATGTGCTCAGGAAATGCAGAATGGATGGATGGATGGATGGATGGATGGATGGATGAAGCTAATGAATTAACTTCTTCAGCTGCCATCCCTCTAAAATCCTAAATGCAAATTCCTCACACCACACTCTGAAAACTGCCTATCTCATCAGGCATGTGCCACCAGTTGCTGGGAAGACTGCAGCAAGTTTGAAGGCCACAAAACTGAGCACCTTAGTGAGCCCTGTCTTAAAGTAAAAAAGGGGACTGATGATAGAGCCTCATGGTAGAGTGCTTGCCTAGCATGTGCAAGTTCCTGTGTTCAATCCCCAGCACTAAAATGCTCATCTCACAAGTGAAATCCTGGACCATGATATGAATCTGTAAACCAGGCTTCTATTTTAGTCTTTGTCTTTCCAACTGAAACAAAAAACACTGCTAAGTTTCCACCTCCTGCCTGTTCTCTGGCGCCAGGGACATGGAGAAGACTAGACAGAGCCACAACCTAATGTGAATAACCCTTCCTCTCTTGTAAACAGTGTTTTGAAATGGAAGCTCTGCTATATACTTGATTGGACCTTTCCATGCTGTAATGTAAGCCTCTTCCTCTTTCCCCACAGTAGAACGGAAGCTCCTTACCGCTGAACTGCCGAGGGGGCAGCTCCTCATATAAGGCGGGGAGCAGAGGCTCAGCACTGACGTCATCTTCACCTGCATCGTCTGTGTATTGTCTTTGATTTTCATACTCTCTACTTTTGTTTTAATGAGTTAGTACATAACATGCTTTTATAATGTTTGAGAAAATTTCCATCTGTGCACATACCATTAAGAAGTAATGTTTTCCTATTTTTCAAAAATAAATAAATAAAAATGAAGGAGAAAAAAGATTAATCCTTCCCTCTTTTCCGACTCAAATACTGAATCTTCGGCCCTTTGAGGGTTGGCATAATTTAAGAGTTAATTCCTTTCTAAGCTCCTTTCAAGGCACTGCACTCACCATGCAGATCTCATTAAACCCCATAGTCTCTTCCTATGGACAGCTCAGAAAAGGCAAGGTAACTCCTGTTGCATACTAAAACATTCTGCTCAGGAATATTGCCTTTTGTCCCCATTTCTGAGTATTTATCTATTTGGCCTCAAGAAGAAAAGCAGACAGACGCCTGTTAGAACTAAAGAAGGAGCACTGGGCTTCCATCTCATTTGTGGAGACATCTGTTTATTTTGATGCACAGGGCTCACATTTCAGGGTTTGCAGTCCTGAGTGGCTTCAGCCTTAAATCATGCTGAGTTGGCAAACAATAACAAGGGCCGGGCTAGGAAGGAAACAGAGGAAGCCTAGGTACTGCACGAGACGAAATAAAAAGCACAAGCAGGCCAGTGCCCCCACCCCCGGCAGGTATGTGTTTCTACTGCATGCACCTTGGAAGCCAGTGATAGAATGTTGAAAATCATTCTATTCTGAGACTTCTTTGGAACTGGTGTCTAGTAGCAGGAGAAACCTTGAATTTTTTTTTTAAATGGGTAAATTTTTAGAAGTAGTTTGTTGTATGAAGTGATGAATCAAATTGGGTCATTTTAAGTGGAAAGGTTGAAATGATGTTTATACATGTTTATATGTGGAGATGGACTTGCTCCTTGTGCTGACTCTCCCATTTGTCTTATTTGTGATGTAGGAAATTTTACTTAAATGCACTGTGTCAATTTTCCTTAAAAAATGGGCATGATACAATGAAAATTTAGAAAGATTTTAATGAGTGACCAGTTTGGGTCTCATCCTTCTCACTTCTAAACCTCCATGTCTTTTGTATACCAGTTTGTTCTGAACAGTATCTTCACAGAAGTCTGGAGTCCTGGAATGCAATTATTGATCTAAGAGACACGCGAGTCAGAGAAACCATGTGACAGATTAGGATAGTGAGAACCATGATTAAAAAGGAACATCCTAGAACATCAGGGTGAAACTTTGAAAGAAAGTACTTATTTGGCATTTGTATTTAGGGCTATTTTTAAAAATACACATGCCACACACACAAAATAAAACCATCTGACTACAGCCAGGCCAGTACGCTATGAATAGGCTATTCTAATATGCTGCCACCCTGGGAGAAGTGGATGTGTCCACAGCAGCTCAAGGGATACTGTATCTTTTACCTGAAAGGCAGAGGTTGGCCTTCTGTATCTTCACGCTTCTTTAAGACAAGTGTAGCACTCATTGCTTTCTGCCTCTAGGCTTATCTAACCATTCAGCACAGCTAAGCAAAGAATAAAGCCATATAGTAGGTCAAGGTGTCATCTGTTCACGATAACCCAAAAGGAGAGGGGGCCAGAAAGAACAAATGGCAAAAGAATCTAAGAGAGGGAGACAGGAAAAAGAGGAGAGTAAGGGGTGAAAAGGAAGTTTCGCTTCCTTCCCGCAGACTGGTAGCAGGTCATCATATCCTATCTTGGTGTGATCATCTGTTTACTTGGAAACTTTATCATACCACCAGAGAGAGTGCTGTTTTCTCCCAAGAGAAACACCCTAGGAGAAGACTCCCCTCTTACCTACTCTTGCAAATGCAGAATGATATTTTGACAACCCTGTAACAACATTTAAAACAATGATGTTTAAAGTATATGCACACATTGAGAAATGGCTCAATCTAGCTAATTACCCTAATGCATCCCCTCATATATCTGTCATTTTTATAGTGAGAACACTAAATAACTGATCTTAGCATTTTTCAGAAATACAATGTGTCCATGGAAACTATAGTCACTGGCATGTACAGCACATCGTCTGGACCTGCCCCTCTTATCCAACTTTAATTATGTATTCTTTGACCAACATCAGACCCAGTCCCACCCAGTACCCCCTGGTCCCACCCAGTCCAACCATCTATCAACCACCATTCTACATCCTACCTCTGTGAAATAAACATTTTTAGATTTTGAGATCAGGAGATTGTCTTTGTAAGTGTGGCTTATTTCTCTTAATATCCAGGTCCATCCCCAATGTCACAACTGAAAGGATTTTCTTCTTTTTATTCCTGAATAGTACTCCATTGTTTATATATCACAGTTCCCTAATCATCCATTCATCAAGTCATAGACATTTTGGTTGATTCCATGTGCTGGCTGTGGGGAATACTGCTGCTGTCGGTACACATGGGAGTGCGGGTGTCTTTTGACACAGGGGTTTCATTTCTTTTGGATATATACCTGCCAATGGGTTCTGTGATAATTCTGTTTTTACTGTTTACCATAATGCCTGTGATTATTAATATGAGGGCTCTGTTTTTTCCATATCCTTGCTAACACCTGTTATCTGTTAAAAAAAAATCTTTGTATTTCACCTTTGAAATTATTTGCTTCATCACCACACTTAAAAATCAACTCTGCATTTCACTTGGAAAACTTCCCCTCCTTATCTCTGTCTCATTTTGCAGTTATTTTTGATATGAAACATAAAAATTTTAGAAGGGTAGGTCAGTTTATTAATTGAATGAAAGCAAAAAGTGTGATTATCTAATAGAATTCAGAAATATACATAGCTAATTTTACACCTGCATACCTCCGACCTAGTCATATTATAATTATAATCACTTTTTTGTGTCATTGCACCTACCCCCAGGAGAAATAGAGTAGGTGGGACTGAGTGATCATTAAAGTATGCACTTATAAATTGAACTTTCCCAAATGTAGGTCACTTGGGCAAGATGGCTCTTTAGAACAACCTAGGCTGACAATTTGATTCACAGGACATTTCAATGTCAAATGATGTTCTTTCCACATCCTAAATCATAAGGCAGTGTAAACAATGCCCTAATGTTAAGAAACACAAAATTGCATTCATAGTAATAGCAAAGCTCATGGTGCATGGTTTTATACCTCAGTATGCTGTGTTCTGCTCTGCCATGTTAGTATTTTAAGTAATATAATTTCCTTCTTTAGGTTCCTCTTTAATCTTTCTCTCTCTCTCCCTCCTTCCCTCCCTCCCCTTGCCCTCTCTCCCTCCCTCCCTCCCTCCATCCCCCTTCCTGAGAAACAGAAAACATAAAGTCAACTAATCTTTGTGAGATAATACACATATAGTAACAAAAATGGATTTTAAGATTCTCTATCTGAAATGTTGTTTTGTGTGCTTTACAGACTCAATCTGTGTCCCAGGCTTTGATCCCAGCCTCAACATGATGACTGGAATTACCCCCATTAACCCAATGATCCCAGGCCTGGGACTGGTACCACCTCCACCCCCAACAGAAGTGGCTGTTGTCAAAGAAATAATCCACTGCAAAAGTTGTACTCTGTTTCCTCAAAATCCAAGTAAGTAAAAGTGAGAAATATTTGCTCATCATATAAAATTACCTTTTCATCATACTTACCTGGCAGGGGAGATACCATGATCACGAAGGTGGTTTTCCCAGGGTGAGGCTTATCCATTACATGCCAGATGTGCTGACCCCTGCAATTTCCCCAAATGTGGGAAACTCGACTGCACACTTTGTAGTAGTGGGGGACTGCATTCACGCTCTCCCCTGAAAAAAAAAGAAAAAGAAAAAAAAATTACTTTTTCGTTTGAAATAGTATCATGTAATTTTCAGATGTGAACACAGCCACATACAGAGTGGGGATCTATTCTGCACAAGGCTTTCGTCTCTGCATTAGAACAGGTGAACGGTGTACAGAGCTGAGTCTATGTGTCTGTCCAGGAACAGAATAAACCCTGGGAATCCTGTGCTTGGGATCTGAGGATTTGCATCCAACGTTAAGAATCTTTTCTGAGTGAAATGAAATCTGGCTTTCCTGGAGAATGAAGTGTGCAATAAATAAGTACTTGTATCTACCTTCACAAATGTGGGAGAGAAACTCTAAAGTATGCTTTGCTAGATAGAAACTTGAATTAATTTGGCAGTTAGTGATTTGGGGGCAAGGGGGGAGGCTGCATCTTAAGATTTCCGGGTCAAATTGCATGTGCTTGAAGGACCTATATTTTTGATGAAGTAAATGAGCCAGAAAAACTTTTTTTTTTAATTTAGCCTCAGTAAGTTTATAGGCTTAAATAGCTAGAATGCTTTTTATTCGATTAATCAATGCTGCCTATTTTGAGTGGACGGCTCAGAAGACTGCTTTAGTAACCTACCTATAAACTAGGTAAAATGTTGTGACAGTATATACTTTGTCTTTTCATACAGCCTCCTCAAAATTTAATAGTTTGCTCATTTAAATGTGAATAATAACCAAGTATTTTTTTTCAGACACAGCATTTTACAGCCAGGTAAGTATTTTGCCTGCCCTCTTGAGGTGTGTCTCCTGCATTCTGCCATGTTGCCCCTTTATCTAGAAAGAAGACAAAGCCTATCACAAGCTGAGGTTTTTCATCCTGTTGTCATTTCATTATGTTTTGTATTTTGTGAAGACTTTTTGCATCTGAGTTATGAAGGAGATAGGAAATTATGCTAACATGTGCGTTATCTTTGTTCGTAACAAGCATAGCCACTCTGTGTAGGAATGAACAAGGACTTGAAAGGACAACTGGGGAAGGGGAATGTAAACTGGTATAAAAGTTGACCATGTCTCAGTCTGGAACAAGCAACTCTTCAAGCTTGACTTCTACATGGTGAACCAGGTAAAGAGCCAACAGATAAAAGATAGAACTCTCTGTTTCATTGTGATATTAGGTCTTCCACCTCCATCCACAAGAGAACGACCTCCGGGGTGTAAGACTGTGTTTGTTGGAGGATTACCAGAAAATGCCACGGAGGAAATTATTCAAGAAGTCTTTGAGCAATGTGGTGATATTACAGCGATACGAAAGAGCAAGAAGAATTTCTGTCACATTCGCTTTGCAGAGGAATTCATGGTTGATAAAGCCATTTACCTCTCTGGTACTTTGCTTTACATAAGGGGTTTGCTAGGCATTTTGTCATGTTTTATGATGTTAATATGAGCTCATTCCCTTTTGCCTTAATGCACAATAACGTCCTGATAGTTTGGGACTTGAAAAGGAGGAATTCTGCCTTTTAACTTGGCTGCCACATGCTCTTTGTTAAGCCCGTGAATGTAGCTCTCTGCAGGAAGGATTTCCCACCATCCAAGCTTGAGGAATTCCATCGAGTTTCTAATTAATGTTCTCAAGTGCTTATTAGATGAAAGCAATATTATGAGTACTGAGGACCATTATTATTATTGGATGTAATCCTCTGGAGGGAGTAAAGTACTCTCTCAGAATAATTTCAGTTTTTTTAAAGTACATTTACTGTCTTCTTCCCAGGATATCAAAGCAAAATCAGTTCCTTGCATGGAAGTAGCTCTCGGGCCTGTGATAGGCTGATAGGCCTGTATCATCACACATTTGGCAGCTCATAGCCTGCTCTGCCGTCCTTGTCATCAGTGCCAGATTTTATGAGTTTTTTTGTTTTGTTTTGTTTTTGTTTTTTACACATATTAGAAATAACCCTAGTGCTCTAGTGCTGCCTTCCATTCTGAGTATTGGAACAGGTATATGGTGTCTGTGCACAAGACCTTGCTCAAACTGAAGAATAGCAGGGTAGATATCAACATGTGACTTTAGAAGAACCTATTCTTTTAGATTCAGTTCACCGCCCTTTGGTGTGACACTCAGTGACATTTTTTTTCAAATGCCACTCTGCACATCACCCACCTAATTCTGAGCAGAGGTTAAAGTGGAAAATAACAGGAAAGAAATAAACAAAACAAAACAAAACAAAAAACTTGAACACCACCACCAGGTTTTACTTAATTTCTGTTGTCAGCCTCTGTTGCCATGGCATACTGTGTAAATTCCAGATCTGAGGCTATCTTAACACCTCAGACACTTTCCTGAACTAGATAATGATCCAGAAAGCATTAGAACCCTTACTGCAGTAAAACCTTCTCTAAAGTGAAAGATGAAGTCTGAAAGAATCCCACAGTGAAGATGTAAGACAGACCTAGTATACTTTACAATGCACGCCCAGCTGTGAGAGCCTGAAGGTTCTACAGAGAGCAGAATGCTCCCTGGCCTAGATAAGCTCTCTTCCTGTTCCCACTGTCTCCCTGCAGAACAGTCATAGCTTACCAGCAAGGACTCTTAGGTAGGACTAATCAAATGGATATTAAGTGCAGTGTGGAAACCATTTGGTACATGATTCTTTTTAACACAGCAGCTAATCAGGATGAAGAAAGACAGATTCTTGTTTCTCAGTAACCTCTGCCTGGAAACCTGGGTTCTAGTCACCAAGTTTAGTGAACCTATTACTTATCCCTAAAACTGTTACTCTATCCCACATGATTTGGGAAGAGGGATAGAGTAGACAGTAACACAGTACAACCCGTAGACCCAAACAGAAAATACAGAAGATGCTGACAAAGATTGGCAGTGCTGAATTCACACATACAGAGGGAGTTACTTAAGCCCTGATGCTGGTTGACCCCATCCTTTTGTAACAGGAGGAGACCCCAGCACAGGCCTCACTCACCTAGAGCCTCCCTTTCCTGGGTATTGAGCAGTCTCTAGCTCTGCTGTGGCCCTGCAGAGGGTGAAGCTGCAGCAGTAGCGCTGAGAAGGTCTAAAACCCAAGGTAACTAGAGGGACAAGAAGGAAGGCAGGTTGCCTCTCCTCACTGTAAGCACCTGCAAGCCCAAACCCAGCTGCAAGATCTAATTTTAGGAGCACTTTTACTTTTGAGGGCCAACCTAATTTCAGTCTCAGCCTCATCAGGGTATCTTTTACGGCCGTAATGATGCTATTCTGATGAAAAACAGGGCACTTCTGGGACCAGAAATGTCAAGAAAATGGTTCTGTGGATGTGAACAGGGGAAAGTTGCTTGACCAATAAGCACAGCTGGCCAGTCCCAGGCAGTTCTGCCTGCTCAGCTGTTATTTACGCATCACCATGGTGTGCTAACTTTACTTTCCACTGCTCACAACCAAGACACATTTACTTTAGCATGAATTCTGTGCACCTGTGATCGGCTATTTGCACGGCTGATGGATATTGTTAAGACTTCCCATTTTTTTAGATACTACTGTTGAATTCAATGGCATAGAAACGTTAGATGAGATCTGGAGCTTATTTGCAACTTTTCAAAAGTGTCAAGAGCCCTCCTTGGGAAAAGCCAGCTTCCACAGGGATTTGTTGTGTTTTAACCCCAAATGCTACAATAATCCATTGAAATCTACCTTGACATGGTACAGGTCCACACAGCACAGCCTGTTGCAGTTCATTTCCAGAGCCCTTGCATGGTAAAAGTGCTTATTTTTGCTCTCTCCCCTTCCAGCCCCTTGCAGGCTGGTTCCTGCTGGGACCTGAATTAATGTTCTGAAAATCTGAGCACACCAAACTGAAGAGCGACCTCAAAGTCAACTCTTCTTCATTTGAAGTTAGGCTGACTGGCTGGTTTCAGACCTGTGTTGACTTCTCAGATCAAGTTTCTCCTCTTAATCTTTATAAGTTGGTAGTCACAGAAAATCCCCCCAAAGGTTCCCACAGCCCATTTTTTTTTTCTTACCTAGCTCTGAGCTCTTGCACAGGGCTCCTGTGGCCTTCAAAGACTGCGTGGACAGTTTGTGTGGTGCTGCATGCTGGATGAGGTAATGCGGGGCTGTGAGGGAGGCCTCTTGATTGAAGGTAAAATATTCTCCTGTGTGCCCCAGAGGATAAGTGGAAATAAAACAGCATTGCAAAATTGCCTGAGTAATTGTGCCTTTTGCAGCTGCTGAGAGAAAACTGAGCAGCAGTGTTTCTAGAATGAAGCAATAGGCTGTGAGGAAGGTGTTCTGGAATTTACTTTGAGATCCCTTTAAATATCATAGATGCTCCTTATTTACTCAGACCCTGCCTCTTTCTAAAAAGAATTTAGGAGTGCTTATTGCAATAGAGTTATAGTAAATTGAAAACATAAAGCAAGGCTATAGAACGGTAGAGAGCAAAACACACCAAATTTGTTTCCAAGCTTCCCAGAAGCCAGAGGAAAGGAGTTACATGATTGGTCCCCTAGTCCTCTGTTGGTGACCCTGGACTAGAACATGGTAAGGGACCCTCTAAGATACCTCCTGGGGGTATCCTTATCCCAAATCTGTGCTAGGCTTAATTTAGCAGTATTTCACAATTAATTGGTTGGCAGGTTGGAGATGCTTCCCATCTCCAATGGGAAAGGCATCCTATCCTGAGGCCAGAGAAACAAGTGTTTGTTTTCCTAACATGTTTGGAAAGTCTAGACCAGAAGTTATGTGTGTATCTTGACCAGACTTTTCACTACTTTTAGGTTACCGAATGCGATTAGGGTCTAGCACAGACAAAAAGGATTCAGGCCGCCTTCACGTCGACTTTGCCCAAGCCAGGGATGACTTCTACGAATGGGAATGCAAGCAGAGGATGCGCGCCCGTGAGGAGCGGCACCGTCGCAAATTGGAGGAGGACCGACTGCGGCCACCCTCGCCACCGGCCATCATGCACTACTCAGAGCACGAAGCTGCCCTATTGGCAGAAAAGCTGAAAGGTAAGTTGGGGCTCCCACAGGAGTCCCAACATTGGGCTTGGTCACCACATGATGAAAGAAAAAGATCCTCTCCAGATGCTAGAACCCTGTGTGCTCCTTCCCCTGAGGATTCCATTTGAGTGGCATGAGCTGGAATCTACAGGCACCCTGGGCTTGGTCTTCCTCCCAGGGACAGAGCCCTGCCCTGTGTTCTCCATGGATGTGAGTGCACTGTTGTTCTATGAGACTCCCCGAAAGAAGGGCAGAGGTGGGCAGCCCCAATCCCAGCAGCAGGTGGCTGTGTCCTGGTTGTGATTAGTGCATCAGGGAAGCGGCCCCACCTGTTAGTGAGCACTTTCTGGTGTTGGCTGAGTCCTGTGTAGTGTATAGGCCCACTGCACTCTGAAAGTGCTCTCTAAGGATATGGTACACGATGCCAGCCAGGCTTCATGGAGGAGAGACACTTCTGTGTCTTCAGAAGTGGTGCTGCAGGGACACATCTCACCTCTGCAGTTGAGTATCCATCTAGGAGAAGTCATTCTTCAATCTCTACAGCAGCCTTCCCTGGGTTTGAGACTGAGGAAGTTGGAAATCCATGGAAGTAAGAATCTGCCCTGCTAAATGCAGTGATGATGGGGAAAAGGCCAGATTTAGAAATTAGGATGGTGTGTGTGTGTGTATTCAGGTCTATTAGTGACCAAAGTGCATGAGCTGAATGAGACTGTACTAGTTTACTTTCTGTTGCTATAACAAAACACTGACCCAAAGCAACTGGGGTATAGAGTAAAAGGGTTTATTTGGATTATAGGTTATATCAAGGCAAGAGTCAGGGCAGGAATCTGGAGGCAGGAACTGAAGTAGAGACCATGGAGGAATGCTGCTTACTGAATTGCTTCTCCTGGCCTGCTCAGCTACCCTTTCTATACAGCCCAGACCCACCTACCCAAGGATGGCACGGCCCATGGTGGCTGGGCCCTCCACATCAACCACCAATTTAAAAAATGCCTCACAGATATGGCCATGGGCTATTCTGATCTTGACAGTTATTTACCTGAGATTCCTTCTTCCCCGATGTTGACAAAAAATTAACCAGCCAAATATCTAAGCATTTTATCGGCCAGTGGCAGTCAGAGCCTCCTGAGGTTTCTGGGTGCTGTCAGGTCTATGGTAGGTCACAGTTGCTTCTGTGAGTGTGTACAGGTAAACCAGTGAATGCAAACAAAGCCGATGGTGTGAGGGTCAGCCAAGGAGGTATATGCAGTATGATTCTGGAATGCCAGCAAGCATGAACAAGGTGGATAAAGGTATCCGGAATGCCTTCACAGAGCAGGCAGATTTGAACTTGGCAACATAAATCAGACCACCCCCCCACAAGTTAGAAAGGTGCATGAAGGCATGCTAACCCAGAGACTGGAGTCCTGAGAACAAAGATGCACTGGAAGCAGAGAGGATTTGGCTCTGGCACTGTGTTCCTAAAATGAGGTGAAGCTGGAGAGCATCTCTGCCAGTTGGTGAAGTTCCCAAGGCTGTCACTGCTTTGGGGTTGTGTTCCATAAACAGTGCAGGGCTCATTTCTGATGAGAGGAGGGGTGTGGTTGGTCCTCAGAGGGGTTTAGAGGTAGCTCATATATGGCTGGCGGTGTCTTAAATGGGTGGGTTGTCCTTATAAAGAAAATGTATTAAAAGCTGTCCAACACCTATTTTAGGAAGATTGGAAATGACATTCTATGTTTCTAGCCTGCATCCCTGTCTGAGGTAAGGACTCCTAGTTAACTCCAGTTGCCACAGAACTGCCCATTGTGCAGCCACTGAGTGCTGCCTGTTGGCACTTGCTCTGCTGCCCTGAGAAGGCCTGTTGTACAAACATTAATACACAGGCAATGGCTCTCCCAACACAGGCCCTTCTTGATCCAGCCTGTGAACAATAGTTCTCCTAATAAAGAGTGTCCAGAATGACAAAATAAAACAACATTTACAATCAGGATTGCTCATTGGAAAATAATTAAATAAAATTAATTAAATAAAAAATTATTTTTTATTTAGGGTCAAGTGAATTTTGTGTACTGCTTTATGGTGTCCAGACCCTGAACTGTATTCAGGTCCAGCTGGCTCAGTCTGGAGAGCATGAGGCTCTTAAGCTGTACTAAGTCATGTGCACACCTTGGTTCTGTGCCCCATGGAGAAATTTCATAAAAGTTTGGCATCTTTATTATGTTGTTTTTATAAAACCAGCCTCAAAGTGTTTTACATGCGTGTATGAGGTATATGGCATTTGCCTCTCCTTTAGGAGGGTAGCAGATCGGAATGTCAATTTGGTGGAGTAATTTGTGAGCCTTGCCATTTCAAATATATATATTTATATAGATGAGTATAATTTGCAGAATTCAGAAGATGTACCTTTGCCAAGTACTGTGTGATCCCTTGAGGAGAGAACAGATTGGAAATTTTAATAGATGGCTGTTACAGTAGAATGAACTAGCTGAGGATACATCTTAGGTAAGAGTCAGGTAATATCAAGCTTGACAATTTCAACCCAAGCACAGAGTTTGGAATATAAACAGCATTTAATTGCTTAGGAAATTGGCTGCCTCAGAGAGGAAACCCACTCCATGCTCCTCATAACACTGCAAAGCCAGGCAGGAGGAGCTAGAGAAACTGTTTCCCTGAAGATGATTTCATTGATGTGGGGATATAAAATGCAGTGAGGATGGAAGGCACAGAAGCCTGTGTCAGAAAGAAAGTGAAAATACAATCTGAAAATCCCTAATTGGGTTTGATTTTTTTCCTCCCCTGAGAATCCTTGCTATCTTGGGTTTATTGTACAGTTTCCCACCATTTTACATTGTACTTATTTATTCTTAACAATTTTATTTTTGAAGATCAGCTGTGTTCAGCAAAATCTGTACAAACCAAGTCTTTATGATGACCCACGAGGCTTTCCACACAATTGCACATAGTAGGCATTCAGTACATTAATTCCTTTCTCTCTTCTCCAAGTATATGAATCTATGGGCCATCAGAGCTACTAGGTGTGACCACAAATGAGAAAATGGATTGTGTTCAGCCCTCTTCCAGTCAAGGAAGAGGTGTTTTACATATACCTGGCACTAGGTACTGGTGCTAGGTGCTGGGGGAAGAGAAAACAGCATACCAGCCCTTACCTCATAGAATTTAAGGTTCTTGAGAGATAGAGGCAATAACAGATCATCCTGTACTTACTACTGACAGTAGTGGTTTGTTTACTTAAATATACATATAATACACACATACGTATATGGGAGAAGGTCTAAATATAATCAAAATGTATGAAATGCGCAAAAATTCAATAAATTTTTTAAAAATTATTAGCCACAGCAGCATGCACCATCATCATAAGTGACAAGCATAAGATGTTCTCCCTGGAAAGACAGCCAAATCAGTGGAGCAGTCATAGTGTGAGAGAAGGAGCAGCTTTGGGGACCAGATCACCCCATTCCCTGACTGCTTAGCTTTCTGAAGCCAGAGAAAACATTGAGTTGCAATTGTATAATGTCTGAGGCACAGAGTCACCAGGCGTCTGTTTCATTAATACAAATTCTAAAAAGGAAAATTAGTGAGCACCCTGCTGATTAAATAGACATTGTTGCGAAACAATTCAACGTAATGAAGACTGACTGGGAAGTGACTGCACAGACCCAAAGTTTATAGCATGGCTTTGAGAAAGTGAGGAGCTCAATAGAACCATAATTACATTTTATTGGAAACAGTGGCACCAGGCAGATGAGATAATGAATTCCAGTATGTCTCACACAGCCCATGCAGCCCTAGAGGAGCCTGGGGTCTAGGCTGTGTAAGGAAGACATCGATTGGACCATGAGGAAGCATTCTATTCTCATTCACTGGGAACGTCTCTGGGCAAGAACTTTTTAAAATTTGTTCTGTACTTTCCCCCCTTTGGAAATCTACACCCAGTCTTTCATCATGGGAAGCAATGAAGAGTTTCTCTATGTATCAAGTGAGCTTCTGACAAAGCTCTGCAAGCAGTGTCCCTTGAATCTCCTGGTGTGTCACCAAGAACTGAGTGCCCCTAGGATCATGTTCATAATTTTCAGAGGGCTAGGCTCATATCTGCATATAGCACAGCCAGCACTGGTCTGCCAGGAGGCAAGAGTGGAAGGGGTCCTGGCATTTTGCAGAGTTGGTTGTCAATATTTATGGTTCCATGAAAGTAAAAATCTATAATGCTATGAGCCAAGTGGGCATTCCATTAGTAAACAGCCAGGCCTCCTTTGGGCAAGGAAAATGGGAAGCACAGGAGCCTACTTGAGAATCACTTTCCTAGGTGTTATTGACCTTCATAGAGGCAAGATAGACCATTTCATTTAGAAACATTTTGATTGACCCTGCAGCAGGAATAATCAGTACATTTTCAGATTACCTCTTAATTTTCTCATTGTTATAGATACTATGTAATTGCAGAGGCTGTGTGTTGCGGCAGAGGAAACATTAACCACTTGTATAACCTTTGTGCTGTATTTTGGTTAACTGATGCGTGGTTAATTGAGCAGTCAGAAATAGAGACTTGTTTGGGTCAAATTCCCCTTTGTACCAGTTTTAGCATCTTACTGTTTCTTCATTAATTAATAAATAAAATATTTGGCACATACACATTTTATATTTGCAAGAAAGTCATGATTTCTCTGCTAGGGTCCCCTTAACACCCCTGGGGTAGACCTCCTGAGAGGAGGCATGTGCTGCCATCACAGCAGAGGTTGGTGACACCTGATAAATTTTAATTAAATTGTTGTGTGGATAACGATGAGCCAAGGTGCCAGATTGGTAGGTAGCTTTTCCCTCCTTTTTTTGTGAGCTGAAGGAGATTCAGCCCTGAATTTCAGAACAGTAGGCAGGTCAAAGTCAGGCCCTGAGCATGGAATAATAAACCTAGGTGGGTTGTTGTGCCTTTATTTATGACTGGCTTTATGAAAGGACAATAGGAAGAGTGGTACCATGATTGAACAGGAAGGAGAAAGAGGAAAAGGAAGAGGGAGAGGGAGAGGTGAGAGAGACATTCTGGAACTTTTTCTTTCAAAGAAATAGACATAATACTGATTTCTAGCTATGATGATAATTTGCTTTAAAAAGATTTAAATTTCCACTGAACAAAAATTATTTTGTATTGTTATAGAGAAGAATTATTTGTATCATTATCAGTTTTCACGATTCGTCTTCCCTCCCTGCAGAGTTGTAAAATAGCCTAGTCAAAGACAAATAAAAGTTCACACCCTGTGGAAAAGGCCAGTGGGGGAGATGGGTTCCTGGCCCGTGCCGAGCATTCCACTGGAGGTCTGCTCTGATCCCTGTGCCCATGTCAGCTGTTCCCTGCTTTCTTCTTTCCTGGATAGCAGGAACAACTATTTGTTCATTGACAGTGAGGATTTAGATATAGAGACTCACAAAGCTCATAAAAATCACATCAAATCCTTTCAATATTCACTTAAGTTTCAGCTTCTACTTTTACTTTCAGGGTCTTATCATCTCTTAATTTAGATTAGCTCTGAACCAGTTTACCTAGATGCCCCGAGTCATTTCTTCCAGTGTGTCATGAAAGGGCATCAAAACTACTGGGTGAAATGCAGAGTCATAGTTGGGGGGAGGGGGTTGTCTGAGAAAAGTTGAGCCTACACTTCTAACAAACTCCCAAAGCTTGCTTCTGCATGTGGACTTAGAACAGCAGATTATCCTAGTTGCAATTTTAATGCCTACTATATAGCGCATGCTCAATAAAAACAGAAGAAGCAGGACAGAAGGATAGCAAAGTCTGCAATAACCAGAAGTAAAACCAAGGTGGATGTGGGTTCAAGTGTTGACATTGAAGGACAGTAGATAAGCTTTATAATGCTACTTATCCCTTAAAAAGCCAACTACTGGTTATTATCTCCCCAGAATTAATCACGCTTTCAAAAATAAGTTTGAATCATCTGAGACTCCAGTGAGTGCCTGGTACCACAGATACTTTCTGCTTCTTCCAGAGTATCTGACATCGCCCTGACATCACCCTTGACTTTCACACCCAGTGGTAATGACCTCAGAGGCCTGTGGGTTAACCAGAGCAGCCATTTCAGTGTCAGGAGAACATTTGCCCTTATAGACAACGACCTATGTGAAATACTCTTTAACATGAAACTAAACGTTCAGCTGTGGTACTGTCCAATTTTTAGTCATTGAATTTGTGATTTACCTGGGATTAATCACTACAAATTTGTGAGAAATAGAGCATAGTAATAAAATATGAACTACAAAGGGAGAGTTACCAGAAGACTGGAAGGTGTTTTGGAAGTTTCACTCTTTTATCAGTCCCTTAAAATTGGAGATGAAGGGAAACCACCAATTATTGTACAAAGTGACTATGCTGGCAAAGTATGTGGGAAATGGTGGAAACGCAGCAAAGCAGCACCCAATCCAAGCCCAAGTGGCAGGGAAATGTCCTTTTTAAAGGGCACACAAGCTGAATCTTGAAGGGAGAAAAACCACTGGCCAGGGGGCTGAAGAGTATGAGGGACCCCAGGACCAAAGCACAGAGGGCATGCCCATGGTGTTCAACAGGGTAGGCTTTGGCCACCAACAGCTTGAAAATGACATGTGGGGAGGGAGACCAGTGAGCACATTTCCAAGAACCCAAGCAGAGGAATGTGACGTGGTAAGGACCCTGCTTAGAAACCACTGAGGCAGCTGGAGAGATGGCTTAGCGGCTAAGAGCGCTGGTTGCTCTTGCAGAAGACCCAGGTTCAATTCCCAGCACCCACATGGCAGCTAACAACTGTCTGCAACTCCAGTTCCAGGGGAATCAGATGCCCTCTCCTGACCTCTGTGGGCATTGCATTGACACAGATGCCTTTGCATACATGTAGACATAATACTCATACACATAAATAAATAAAAACGAAAGAAAACACTGAGCAATTACAAATGAGTAAATGGTCCACCCTCCTTCCATAGCATAGCAGTTTCCCCAGTTCTTACAGTGGAAAGGCGCATCTGTGTATTCTAGTTTCTAAACAGCACCCATGTTCAGGGTTATACCTAAGCATATTTGAGGAGAGCATTTGGAATGTTTATAAGTGCATCTTTGTGATTTTATGAGCAGTGTTAATTTTCTTCCACGTGAATTGCTTTAATAATGCTGCAATCTAAATCCTGTTTAAATTAGTTTATATTGTTTCCTGCTTTCTCAGTGATCTTTCTGATGAATACAAAATTGAATTTACAGTTGTGTACTGAAAATAACTGCTCTTAATATATTCCCGTAGCCGGCAGGAGTTACTTATTTGGTGTTGATGAGTATAAATTAAAGTCACTTCTTACATGGCGACAAATATCGACTGGCATTTCTAAGCATCCCTCAACTAATGTGTTTTAAATGTAATGTGAATGTCCATCAATCATTATCAGCTTGCCAGTTTCAAATGGTTCAGAAATGGCCAGATGTGGTGGTGTATGCCAGCACTTGGGAGACAGAGGCAAACAGATCTCGATAAGACCTGGCCAGCCTGGTCTACATAGTTGAGTTCCAGGCCAGCTAGGGCTACAGGAAGACCCTGTCTCAAATCAAAGGTTCAGAAATGAAGCTGAACTTGAAAGTTTTCTTTTTTAGATAAATAATTTATTGAGAATTTCATACATGCATATAAGGTGTTTTGATCAAATCCATGCCGAATCCCTCCCCTCCAACTCCTCCCATATCTCCCCATCACTTTTTTTCTGATAACTTCATGTACTCTTTAATTTTTTTTTTTTCAATGGGGCTTTTGGCTACTCTAACATTCCCCCTTCTGAAGAGTAAAAAATCCTTAAAATCTTTTAAGGATTAGATAAAAGCTCCTAAATATTTTAGACATTTTTGGCCTTTGGAACGGAGTAGGTTGCTAAGAGGCCCAAGGACATTTTGAGTTTTAGCCAAGCAACTGTCCACTTTCCTTTGGGGTCTTTTTACCCTAACTGCCTAGGGAATACTTACCTCCTATTCTTATCACACCATCCTCTGAAGAGGTTACCCAAATTGCCAACAGGGAATCGGGACACAGACCGCTCTGGCTTCTTCTATGCTGAACAGGGACACAGGAAGAGGCAATTGGAGTACCCCTTCAGTGGGTCTATCTAAAAGGCTCCCAAATTGCATAACTCTTATCTCAAGGAGGAAAAGAAAGTCTTTGAATCATGAATAGGAGATGTGAAGGAGAAGTAAAGGCAAGAGTAATTAGCATTACAAGTTCTAGACAGGGAGCTAGAAAAAAGTCAGAGCTGGGCAATTTTCAAATGTTCATATGAGAGTCCATTGGATTTTCTTGATGGGCTTCTGAGAGCATCCCCTCTATTGGGTTCCTCCTCATTTTTCTTTTGTCTTCCAAGGCTGGACTCTAGGGTGATAGATTCAGGATTTGCTTTCAGGTATTTTGATAGCTGTTGGAGTGGTTAGAATCAGTGTCAGTTCACTCTCAAAGGCTTCTAGATAGGGGAAGAAAATTATCCATCATTTTATCCATCATTTTAGAACAATAGCTGGTCGTCTCCCTTAGCTACGGGTGGGCACTACAGTATTGGAGACCAAGATTTGAGTTCTTATATCTGAGCAGCACTTTCTGGTTAGGAACAAAATCATCAATGAGAAATAACTGTCTAAATAGCTTTTTATATGGACTTAAGCCTAATGTCTGGGAGGTATAATCCCTTGAACTCTTACAGTTATTTTTGGTCTTTTTGAGACAGGGTCTCCCTGTAGCCCCAGCTGTCCTGGAACTCACTATGTAGACCAGGCTGGCTTTGAATTCACAGAGATCCACCTGCCTCTGCCTTCAGAGTGCTGGGATTAAAGGTGTGTACCACCACACCCGGCCCAAGTCAATTTATTTTTACACTTAAGGTCATTTGAGGATCTGTTCCTCAGGGGTCACATGGACTTGGGAGGAGCTCCTGGCTCCTTTCTATTACCAGTTCCATCTATGTAAAGATAAGTCAAAGGTCCTGCTCGACTATGGCTGGCTTCACTTGGAAGTATGGAAGAAATGTTTCCTCTGAGGTGACCCTCCTCTTTGTAGACTGGACACTGGTTCAAGTCCATCTCGTGGGGTCTCCCTGAATAAGAGGACAGGTGACTCACCACAGTTACAGCACATTTTGAGAAATGTTCCATAGTCCCCTGGAACTTAGTCAACCTTGAAGGGCAAGGGGCAAAAACTATCCTTTAAGTCCCTCTGACCATATTAGTATAGGCCTCAAGCTATGGCTGTTAAAAACATCCAATAAGGTTAGTTCCACCAGTCTGGTACTTTATTTTATTTTATTTTTTTTAACTTTCTTAATACACATTTATTACACTCCTCTGTGATCGATCATTCGGTAAATCCTTTGGAGTGGACAAACAGACCTTCTTCCCAATCTAGTACTTTACATTATCATGTGCTGTGTAGATAAGGCTTGGGTAAAAAAAAAAACAAATATTTTCAGATAAACGTTGACTAGAT